>NC_048582.1:62821978-63159478 GCF_013265735.2 Oncorhynchus mykiss
ACTGGGACGGAGATTTGTCTTCCAACAAGACAATGATCCAAAACATAAAGCAAAATCTACAATGGAATGGTTCAAAAATAAACATATCCAGGTGTTAGAATGGCCAAGTCAAAGTCCAGACCTGAATCCAATCGAGAATCTGTGGAAAGAACTGAAAACTGCTGTTCACAAATTCTCTCCATCCAACCTCACTGAGCTCGAGCTGTTTTGCAAGGAGGAATGGGAAAAAAAATGTAGTCTCTCGATGTGCAAAACTGATAGAGACATACCCCAAGCGACTTACAGCTGTAATCGCAGCAAAAGGTGGCGCTACAAAGTATTAACTTAAGGGGGCTGAATAATTTTGCACGCCCAATTTTTCAGTTTTTGATTTGTTAAAAAAAGTTTGAAATATCCAATAAATGTCGTTCCACTTCATAATTGTGTCCCACTTGTTGTTGATTCTTCACAAAAAAATACAGTTTTATATCTTTATGTTTGAAGCCTGAAATGTGGCAAAAGGTCGCAAAGTTCAAGGGGGCCGAATACTTTCGCAAGGCACTGTATATATATATATACAGTATTTAATAGAGTACTACTGTCTACTGCAGTCAAAATACAACAAAGGCTTCTTGCTGTTATGATTAACAACCAAAATGACCTCAATCAGCTCCTCCTGGCTTGGGTTACCCATCCATCTGTGGCTTTGCTCACACACGTACACAAACGCACACACCCACACCATACCAAACCGAACCACACAACACCACACTATACCACACCACACAACTAACAGGGGTCATCTTTCCCTCCCCAGCCAGGGACTATGAGATCCAGAGAGACAGGATAGAGCTGGGACGCTGCATCGGAGAGGGACAGTTTGGAGACGTCCACCAGGGAGTCTACAACAGCCCGGTAAATAGTACTGTAACAAGTATATAGTATAGGATAAGTACAGCACCAGGCAGAAGTGTGGACACACCTACTCCTTCAAGGGGTTTCCTTTATTTGTACTATTTTCTCAACAACAACAAAAACGTGTTAAAATAAATAAAGAAAACCCCTTGAATGAGTAGATGTGTCCAAACGTTCGACTGGTACTGTATATAGTACTCTAACAAGTAAATAATACTGTATCTGTCTGGCTAAATGCAGACGAAGCATCTCTCCTCTCCCCCTCAAGCCCCACGTGTTCCTCTCAATTTCACCCAACTGCTAAACGCATCTCTCTTCTCATTTATATCTTCAATATTTTCTTGTACATAAACTGACCCAATGTTTGGTCTTGTGTCTGACTTCCAGGAGAATCCCACTCTGAACGTGGCCATTAAAACGTGCAAGAACTCCACATCGGACAGCGTGCGTGAGAAGTTTCTTCAGGAAGCATGTGAGTGTGCTGAAATGTGGTGTAAGCTAGTGCTGTGTCACTGTAATGGGACCGATGGTGATTGCAGCTGCTGCTGGTTGCCATGTATGCACACACACACACACCGTCACACACACATACACAGTCACACACACACACACAGTCACACACACACACAGACACACACACACACACACACACACCGTCACACACACACACACACGCACACTGCCTGATGGTAGTCTCAGGTTGCTTTGCTCACTGTGTTTACAGTGTTCCCAGGCAGTTGAGGAAGGAATATGTTGTATTTAATGAAGCTGGTAACTGTAAACATTGGCTTTGTCCTAAATTTCACCCTAGTGCCCTATGTAGGGAATAGGGTGCCATTTGGGATGTACAATAGGGAATAAGGTGCCATTTGGGATGCAAATTGCCAATACTTGTGAACTAAGAGCAGTGACATTTGAGTCTGTGTTAGGCCTATCCCAGGGAGCCTTTCTCTGTTCCTTTGAAAATGCTCAATTAAATGTTTTTATTTTATTTATGTTTTTGGGGGTGGGGGTAATCAAGTGTTAGTCTACATCTTTCCACTCTAGTTCCTAACTGTTTGGTGAAATCCTCACACCTCTTTGTGATGCGTGTTCCTCAGTGACCATGCGTCAGTTCGACCACCCCCACATAGTGAAGCTGATCGGTGTGATCACAGAGAACCCAGTGTGGATCATCATGGAGCTGTGCACGATGGGAGAGGTGAGGCGTCCTGGGGGTTGGGTTGACAGTGAACCATACAAACACAGAGTATGTTTGTTTTGATAGATAGGCTACGTACAGTATGCAGAGGTGTTGTTGGAGCGCTTGTCATTCTTGTAATAGACGAGAGATCCCAGAAGACAGAAACAGGTTTGGAAACAGTTTGCTCTGTCGTCCACCTATCTCTGGGTGGACGACAGGATCAATCTCATTGACGTTTTTCATCTTCCAGTTGAGGTCCTTTTTACAAGTAAGGAAGTACAACCTGGACCTGTCAACATTGATCCTGTTCTCCCACCAGCTCAGCACAGCCTTGGCCTACCTGGAGAGCAAACGCTTTGTCCATAGGTAAGACCACCACCCATGTTATCCTGCTACTTAGGTTGATGTAGACACTTTTTAAGATTATGTTAAGCTTTCATTTCCTAATATATTTATTTGTGCCACGCTGTCAATATTTAAGTACTCAATGTACGGTTTGCAGAATTCCAGAATCTTTCCAAAATCCCCAGGTTTTCCAGAATTGCTAGTTATTATCTCTTTGTGTGTACGTCTCCAGGGACATTGCTGCCAGGAACGTGCTAGTGTCTTCCACAGACTGTGTGATGCTGGGAGACTTTGGCCTCTCGCGTTACATGGAGGACAGCTCCTACTACAAAGGTACAAACCTGTTTAATACAGTCTCTGGTACAAACCTGTTTAATACAGTCTCTGGTACAAACCTGTTTAATACAGTCTCTGGTACAAACCTGTTTAATACAATCTCTGGTACAAACCTGTTTAATACAGTCTCTGGTACAAACCTGTTTAATACAGTCTCTGGTACAAACCTGTTTTATAAGGTCTCTGATACAAACCTGTTTAATACAGTCTCTGGTACAAACCTGTTTAATACAGTCTCTGGTACAAACCTGTTTAATACAGTCTCTGGTACAAACCTGTTTTATACAGTCTCTGGTACAAACCTGTTTAATACAGTCTCTGGTACAAACCTGTTTTATAAGGTCTCTGGTACAAACCTGTTTAATACAGTCTCTGGTACAAACCTGTTTTATACAGTCTCTGGTACAAACCTGTTTAATACAGTCTCTGGTACAAACCTGTTTTATAAGGTCTCTGGTACAAACCTGTTTAATACAGTCTCTGGTACAAACCTGTTTTATAAGGTCTCTGGTACAAACCTGTTTAATACAGTCTCTGGTACAAACCTGTTTTATAAGGTCTCTGGTACAAACCTGTTTAATACAGTCTCTGGTACAAACCTGTTTAATACAGTCTCTGGTACAAACCTGTTTTATACGGTCTCTGATACAAACCTGTTTAATACAGTCTCTGGTACAAACATGTTTAATACAGTCTCTGGTACAAACCTGTTTTATAAGGTCTCTGGATATAAACCTGTTTTATAAGGTCTCTGGTACAAACCCACTGACTTCCAGGCTGATGATTTTTGCACCATCTGCTGGTTGTGAAAGCCATTGCAGAACGTCTGCACGCTGAAGCACACATGGGTTTTGTCTCAACGTCCAACCTTTTTTCAGCTTCCAAGGGGAAACTTCCAATCAAATGGATGGCTCCAGAATCCATCAACTTCAGACGCTTTACCTCAGCCAGCGATGTGTGGATGTTTGGTGAGTTTGGCAGCTGCAGATGACACACATCTAGCTATCAACTCCTGTATGTTCGTGTCTGTCTCTGTCATATCTATAGCCTGTCCTTACAGTCTTTCCCCCCTTCCCACCCCTCTCTCATTCCCTCTCCTCCCCTCCTCTCCTCCACTTCTCTCCTTCCCTCTCCTCCACTCCTCTCCTCTCTCCTTCCCTCTCCTCTCCTCCCCACTCCTCTCCTCTCTCTGTTCCTCCTCTCCTCTCTCCTCTCCTCCTCTCTCCTGCCCTGCCCTCCTCTCCTCCCCACTCCCCTCTCCTCCCCACTCCCCTCCTGCCCTCCTCTCACCCCTCCTGCCCTCCTCTCTCCCCTCTTCCCCTCCTCTCTTATATCCTCCCCCTTCCCTCTCCTCCCCACTCTTCCCCTCCTGTCTCCTTCCCTCTCCTCCCCACTCTTCCCCTCCTCTCTCCTTCCCTCTCTCCTCCTCTCTCCTTCCCTCTCCTCCCCTCTTCTCTCCTCTCCTCCCATCCTTCTCCTCCCCTCCTCTCCTCCACTCCTCTCCTCTCTCCTTCCCTCTCCTCTCTCCTGTCCTCCCCACTCCTCTCCTCCCTCCTCTCTCCATTCCTCCTCTCCTCTCTCCTGCCCTCCCCTCATCTCCTCCCCACTCCTTTCCTCTCTCCTCTCTCCCCTCCTGCCCTTCTCTCTCCCCTTCTGCCCCCCTCTCTTATATCCTCCTCTCCTCCCCACTCCTCCCCTCCTCCCTCCCCTCTCCTCCCCCTCTCCCCCTTCCCTCTCCTCACCACTCCTCCCCACTCTTCCCCTCCTATCTCCTTCCCTCAACTCCCCACTCTTCCCCTCCTCTCTCCTCCCCACTCTTCCCCTCCTCTCTCCTCCCCACTCTTCCCCTCCTCTCTCCTTCCCTCTCTCCTCCCCTCTCCTATCCTCCCCTCGTCTCCCCTCTCCTCCTCTCTCCTATCCTCCCCTCGTCTCCTCTCTCCTTCCCTCCCCTCCCCTCCTTCCCCTCCCCTCCTCTCCAGGTGTGTGCATGTGGGAGATCCTCATGTATGGTATCAAGCCCTTCCAGGGGGTGAAGAACAACGATGTCATCGGGCGGATAGAGAACGGAGAGCGTCTGGCCATGCCTCACAACTGCCCCCCCACCCTGTACAGCCTGATGACCAAGTGCTGGGCCTACGACCCCAGCAAGAGACCCCGCTTCACAGAACTCAAAACCCAGCTCAGGTCAGTACCTCTGGGGGGAGAAGTTCAGGGGTCGGAAGTGCGTTGTTTTCCTTTACAATCCTAATGAATAAGATTACTGGGACAGGAAGACCTGATCCGAGATCAGCACTCCTACTCTGAGATGCTGCATTACTGTAGGCTCTGGTGAAGTATATGCCTCAAGATAAAAGGTGCCTTTAAGCACAGATCTAGGATCAGCTTAACTAACCTATTCCTAACCATAACCATTAGTAGGGGGTGAAAAAACAAATCTGTCTAGAAGAAACGCCTCATACGTGCTTGGCAGTGTTCTTTCCCACACAGTATCCCTGCTCTATAACTCTGGAAGAATGATGTTGGGGTGGCAGGAAGCCTAGTCGTTAGAGTGTTGGGCCAGTAACCGAAAGGTTGCTGGATCAAATCCCTGAGCTGACATCTGTCGTTCTGCCCCTGAACAAGTCAGTTAACCCACTGTTCCTCGGTAGGCCGTCATAGTAAATAAGAATTTGTTCTCCCTTGAACACTGCAGTTAACCCACTGTTCCCCGGTAGGCCGTCATAGTAAATAAGAATTTGTTCTCAGCTGATTTGCCTAGTTAAATAAAGGTTCAAATAAATGTTCCACATTGCCACACAAGAGGTCACTGTTTCATGTATTAGTGTACAGAACACTTCAGTACCTTTAGAAACAGAGTGGTCTCAGCTACTTAAGTTGTCATTCAAATAAGAGTGGGGTTCCCTAGTGGCGCAGCGGTTTAAGGCACTGCATTGTGCTAGAGGTGTCACTACAGACCCTGGTTTGAACCCGGGCTGTATTGCAACCGTCCGTGATCAGAAGTCCTATAGGGCAGCGCACAATTTGGCCCACTTGTTGTCCTGTTTAGGGGAGGGTTTGGCCGGGGTAGGCCGTCATTGTAAATAAGAATTTGTTCTTAACTGACTTGCCTAGTTAAATAAAAAAAAATAGAAAGAGGCAACAGGTCGATGCCATATTCCCAATAGAGACTATCAATTACCAGCACACAATGCACTTCAATGGTCTATCTATGTCAGTCTAATCCATGGTAGGTGGATGAAGTGTGATGTACATAGATCTTTTAGACTAGCTGAAGCAAAGCCACATTAGAGGGTGTGTGTTGGTACATTTCTGTGGGTAGTCCTCGTCTGCGTCCCAAATGGCACCCTAATCCCTATATAGCACACTACCTTTAGACTAGAGCCCTATAGGCCCATTTGAGATGCAGCCCTTGTGTGGTGGATTTATTGCCTTACCTATCCCATGGGCCCTTGGCCTTAGTATGTCAATCAAATGTATTTATAAAGCTCTTCTTACATCAGCTGATGTCACAAAGTGCTGTACAGAAACCCAGCCTAAAATCCCAAACAGCAAGCAATGCAGATGTAGAAGCACGGTGGCTAGGTGGCTGTCTGTCCGTCGATAAAGTCCTAGAGTATGTGAGAATCTGTCTGTCTGGTCTGGTCTGGTCTGGTCTGGTCTGGTCTGGTCTGGTCTGTCTCTCCCTCCCTCCCTCCCTCCCTAGAGGATGTGAGCCATTCTATTTCCTGTTAACTTTCCTGTTAGCATTCCTTTGAGATACGTTTTGCTACGGTGTGCCCTAGTGAACACAACCCTGGTAGTTAGTTCCACAGCATCATACGTCCCAGTCAGTCCAGTCCAGTGGTAGGCTGGCTGATAGAATGACTGGCCAGGGGCCAACCACAACAGGCTGCCCATGCAAGAGGAAGGAGGCGGAGCTGCTGGCTCTGATAAAGAGAGTTTATTGAAACAGTACAGGACTTTCACACACACTGCTGTGGATATGACTGGGGAGCTGGTGGTTCATCATGGTTGTGGTGTGATTGGATGCACATGGGCTCTGAGGCATACACATGGGAGATGAGCGTTTTCCTGAGAGGTAAATTAGACATTCACATTACTGGTGGATGAGGATGATTGAACTTGGATAATACATTTAGTAATAGATACAGATAATGGATAATACATTTAGTAATAGATACAGATAATGGATAATACATTTAGTAATAGATACAGATAATGGATAATACATGTAGTAATAGATACAGATAATGGATAATACATTTAGTAATAGATACAGATAATGGATAATACATTTAGTAATAGATACAGATAACGGATAATACATTTAGTAATAGATACAGATAATGGATAATACATTTAGTAATAGATACAGATAATGGATAATACATTTAGTAATAGATACAGATAATGGATAATACATTTAGTAATAGATACAGATAATGGATAATACATTTAGTAATAGATACAGATAACGGATAATACATTAAGTAATAGATACAGATCATGGATAATACATTTAGTAATAGATACAGATCATGGATAATACATTTAGTAATAGATACAGATAATGGATAATACATTAAGTAATAGATACTAATAATGGATAATACTTTTGGTAATATATACTAATAATGGTTAATACTTTTAGTAATATATACAGATAATGGATAATACATTGGTAATAGATACTAATAATGGATAATACATTAAGTAATATATACTAATAATGGATAATACATTAAGTAATAGATACTAATAATGGATAATACATTTGGTAATAGATATGGATAATGGATAACGCATTTGGTAATAGATACTAATAATGGATAATACATTTAGTAATAGATACAGATAATGGATAATACATTAAGTAATATATACTAATAATGGATAATACTTTTGGTAATATATACTAATAATGGTTAATACTTTTAGTAATATATACAGATAATGGATAATACATTGGTAATAGATACTAATAATGGATAATACATTAAGTAATATATACTAATAATGGATAATACATTAAGTAATAGATACTAATAATGGATAATACATTTGGTAATAGATATGAATAATGGATAATACATATAGTAATAGATACAGATAATGGATAACACATTTGGAGGTAGATACAGATAATGGATAATACATTTGTCTTCTGTTACATCTGAAGCGGAGAGGTGTCTGTGATAACTAAGAACATAATATTTAAAGTGTTTTGTGTATGTTAATTGTGTAGCAACCCCCTCCACTGTATCCCAGTCTGTGTTATGACTGTATGATAAGCTGTTGTGTGTTCCCTGCAGTACAATCCTGGAGGAGGAGAAGGCCCAGCAGGAGGAGAGACTGAGGATGGAGATGAGACGTCAGGTCACTGTGTCCTGGGACTCAGGGGCCTCTGACGAGGCCCCCCCTAAAGTAAGGACCCTAATCCTACCCCCTAAAGTAAGAACCCCCCCCCCCCCCCCCCCCCCCCCCCCAAAGTAGGTTTGGAAAATGTTCTCCTGCTACCAAAAGTCACTTGTATCAACGTGGCATGTAGTTATGGAGTCCCATCGGTGGACATTGAAATCAAGGCTGGTCTGGACCCCACCAGCGCCAAGTCTAGGACCAAAAGGCTCCTTAACAACTTCTACCCCAAGCCATAAGACTGCTGAACAATTAATCAAATGGCCACCGGACTATGCTACTTGCTGTTTATTATCTATGCATAGTCACTTCATCCCTACCTACAGTTGAAGTCGGAAGTTTACATACACTTAGGTTGGAATCATTAAAACTTGTTTTTCAACCACTCCACAAATTTCTTGTTAACAAACTATAGTTTTGGCAAGTCGGTTAGGACATCTACTTTGTGCATGACGCAAGTAATTTTTCCAACAATTGTTTACAGACAGATTATTTCCCTTATAATTCACTGTATCACAATTCCAGTGGGTCAGAAGTTTACATGAGTTGACTGTGCCTTTAAACAGCTTGGAAAATTCCAGAAAATGATGTCATGGCTTTAGAAGCTTCTGATAGGCTAATTGACATAATTTGAGTCAATTGGAGGTGTACCTGTGGATATATTTCAAGGCCTACCTTCAAACTCAGTGCCTCTTTGCTTGACCTCATGGAAAAAAAAGAAATCATCCAAGAAATCATCCAAGTCCTCAGAAAAACAATTGTAGACCTCCAAAGTCTGGTTCATCCTTGGGAGCAATTTCCAAACACCTGAAGGTACCACATTCATCTGGACAAACAATAGTACGCAAGTATAAACACCATGGGACCACGCAGCCGTCATACCGCTCAGGAAGGAGATGCGTTCTGTCTCCTAGAGATGAACGTACTTTGGTGCGAAAAGTGCAAATCAATCCCAGAACAACAGCAAAGGACCTTGTGAAGATGCTGGAGGAAACAGGTACAAAAGTATCTACATCCACAGTAAAACGAGTCCTATATCGACGTAACTTGAAAGGCCGCTCAGCAAGGATGAAGCCACCGCTCCAAAACCACCATAAAAAAGCCAGACTAGGGTTTGCAACTGGACATGGGAACATAGATCATACTTCTTGGAGAAATGTCCTCTGGTCTGATGAAACAAAAATAGAACTGTTTGGCCATAATGACCATTGCTGTGTTTGGAGGAAAAAGGGGGAGGCTTGCAATCTGAAGACACCATCCCAACCGTGAGCACGGGGGTGGCAGCATCATGTTGTGGGGGTGCTTTGCTGCAGGAGAGACTGGTGCACTTCACAAAATAGATGACATCATGAGGATTGAAAATTATGTGGATATATTGAAGCAACATCTCAAGATATCAGTCAGGAAGTTAAAGCTTGGTTGCAAATGGGTCTTCCAAGTGGACAATGACCCCAAGCATACTTCCAAAGTTGTGGCAAAATGGCTTAAGGACAACAAAGTCAAGGTATTGGAGTGGCCATCACAAAGCCCTGACCTCGATCCCATAGAAAATTTGTGGGCAGAACTGAAAAAGCTTGTGCGAGCAAGGAGGCCTACAAACCTGACTCAGTTACACCAGCTTTGTCAGGAGGAATGGGCCAAAATGTACCCAACTTATTGTGGGAAGCTTGTGGAAGGCTACCCAAAACGCTTGACCCAAGTTAAACAATTTAAAGTCAATGCTACTAAATACTAATTGAGTGTATGTAAACTTCTGACCCACTGGGAATGTGATTAAATAAATAAAGGCTGAAATAAATCATTCTCTCTACTATTATCTGACATTTCACATTCTTAAAATAAAGTGGTGATCCTAACTGGCCTAAGACAGAGTATTTTTGTTCGGTATACAATAGACCAACATAGCTATTGTAGTATAGGAATGCTGTGTGCTGGAAAACCTTGGTAGAGCCTGAGTGGAGTAGGCATTGTGGTGCTCATGTGAATGTCCTTTCTTTATCAGCTTCAAACCAATGCATACTCACATAAAACTTTAGTTTTTAGTTTTTAATAGTTTAGCTACTAGTTTGTGGGATTCAACGTCTGTGTTTTTTATGTGTGATGATTGTATTTTATCCATAAATAGTTTCCTCATCTAAGAATAATAAAGCTTTCTTATCTGATTTTATCTCTGGATATGGGATACAGCGCCATCCTATGGTTGGAATGTAGATACATGTCAAGCATGTCATTGTGTACAAGATTTCTACAAAGGATAGCTTGGTGCTTTGCATCTAAAAGTCCATTAAGACTGGGGTTATAGTGTAAACATATTTCTGAGGTGTCCTAGTAGTTAGAGCGTTGGCCCCAGTAACCAAAAAGTTGCTGGATCAAATCCCCGAGTAGACAAGGTAAAAATATGTCGTTCTGCCCCTGACAAAGGCAGTTAACCCACTGTTCCCCGGCCGTGGATGTTGATTAAGGCAGCCCCCGCACCTCTCTGATTCAGAGGGGTTGGGTTAAAAGCAGAAGACACATTTCAGTTGAAGGCATTGTTGTACAACTGACTAGGTATCCCCCTTAGATATTTTAGGTAGCTTGATACAATGCTCTCATTCCCTGTCCAATAGATGGGGATCACAACCTGTAGAAAGTCTATCTATCCCATGTGTACTTACTCCATGTGTACTTATATGCTTACTGCATGATCTGTCACCCCCTCTCTGAGCAGCCCAGCAGACCTGGTTACCCCAGCCCTCGGTCTAGTGAAGGATTCTACCCCAGCCCTCAGCATGCTGGACAGCTCAACCATTACCAGGTACTATACTGTACTATACTACTGTACTATACTAGTGTAGTATACTACTGTACTATACTATAACATACTATGCTACTATACAACTGTACTCTACTATACGACTATACTATACTACAATACTGCTGTAGTATACTACGGTAGTATACTACCGTAGTATACTACTATACTATACTGCTATACTACACTGTACTATGCTATAATATACTATACTATGATATACCATACTAACACACTTTTAACACAGAGAATGAGTGCCGATAGACATGGCAGCTCTGCTTCTAGCTCCGAAGCAACGTAACAGTATTTTGTATTTTTGTGTGTTATTTCTTACATTACTAGACCATAATGTTATTTGTGTCATTACATACATCCGGAAATAACTTTTGGATATCAGAACGGCGGTAACTCACCAGCATTACGACCAGGAATACGACTTTCCCGAATTGGATTCTTTGTTCATACCCCCCAGGGCAATTGAACTCATCCCAGAGGTTGCTCCAAGACGCCAACGTCGGAGAAGAGGTATTCTGAGTGGACTTCTAGTCCGACTAAGGAGGCGTGCACACCATCCACCGCTTGCGAGTATATTACTTGCTAATGTTCAGTCTCTGGATAATAAAGTAGACGAGCTCAGGGCGAGGATCTCCTTCCAGAGAGACATCAGGGGTTTCACATACTGTTTCACGGAATCATGGCTCTCTCTCGTGATATACTTTCCCCGTCCATACAGCCAGCTGGGTTCTCTGTACATCACGCAGACAGGAATAAAGAACTCTCCGGGAAGAAGAAAGGCAGTGGTGTATGTTTCATGATTAACTACTAATGGTGTGATTGTGATAACATACAGAAACTCTGGTCCTTTTGTTTGCACGACCTAGAATACCTCACAATCAAATGCAGACCGTATTACCTCCCAAGAGAATTCTCTTCGGTTATAGTCACAGCCGTGTATATTCCCCCTCAAGCCGATACCACGACGGCCCTCAAGGAACTACCCTGGACTTTGTGCAAACTAGAAACCACATCCTGAGGCCGCATTTATTGTAGCTGGGGATTTTAACAAAGCATATTTGAGGAAAACACTACCGATGTTCTATCAACACATTGACTGTAGTACTCGTGCTGGAAAAACGCTGGACCACTGTTACTCCCCCTTCCGGGATGCCGACAATAAAATACCAAATACCAAATATGATTGAATACAAACAGTGTAGTTATTTCCTCCGTAAGGTAATCAAACAGGCAAAAAAGTCAGTGCAGAGACAAAGTAGAGATGCAATTCAACGGCTCAGACATGAGACGTATGTGGCAGGCTCTTCAGACAATCACAGATTACAAAGGGAAAACCAGAGTCTTGCTCCCGGACAAGTTAAACACCTTCTTCGCCCACTTTGAGGATAACACAGTTCCACCGACGCGGCTTGCTCCCAAGGTAAGAAACAACATTCCACTTCGCTGATCCTCAACACAGGGGCCCCACAAGGGTGCGTTTTCAGCCCCCTTCTGTACGCCCTGTTCACTCATGACTGCGTGGCTACGCACGCCTCCAACTCAATCATCAAGTTTGCAGATGACACAACAGTCTGATTACCAACAATGACGAGACAGTCTACAGGGAGGAGGTGAGGGCCCTGGCGGAGTGGTGCCAGGAAAATAACCTCAACGTCATCAAAATGAAGAAGCTAATCCTGTCCTCCAGGAAACCTACAGCACTCAATGTCACAGGAAGGCCAAAAAGATCATAAAGGACATCAACCATTCGAGCCACAGCCTGTTCACCCGCTACCATCCAGAAGTCGAGGTCAGTACAGGTGCATCAAAGCTGGGACCGAGAGACTGAAAAACAGCTTCTATCTCTGTTAAATAGCCGTCACTAGCCGGCTTCCACCCGGTTACTCAAACCTGCACCTTAGAGGCTGCTGCCCTGTATACATAGACATGGAATCACTGGCCACTTTAATAATGGAACACTAGTCAGTTTAATAATGTTTACATATTGCTTTACTCATATCATATGTATATATTGTAGTCCATTCTACTGTATTTATTCAATGCCACTCCGACATTACTCGTCCTAATATTTATATATTGCCTTCTTTTACTTTTAGATTTGTGTATTGTTGTGAATTGTTAGATACTACTGCACTGTTGGAACTAGCACAAACATATCGAATACACCCGCAATAACATCTGATAAATATGTGTATGTGACCAATAACATCTGATAAATATGTGTATGTGACCAATAAAATGTGATTTGATTTACTGTGTATTACCCATAGAATTACTGTTTATTACTTTATACCGTTACCATTAAATATCGGAACCATTTCCATTGATAATAAGGCACTGACAATACTGGTTTAGTAAATGTATTTAAATGGAGCTGTCTTCATGAATATTTTTCTAGCTACTTGGCAGTGGTTTGGTTCTTACTAGCTAGTGGTGTGTAGAGGGTGAGAACGTGATCAACTTTATCATCTGACGTAAAATGGTGAATTTATGGCGACCTGACTTGCCCTCTCTCTTCCCATGGCAGCTGAGCTGAAATAGTGAATGCATTGAGAATGAGAAATTATATCTCCCCAAACGAAGTTATTTTACAGCACTTCAGCTCCCCGTAATACATTGCTGACAGCGGGAATTTCCTGTAACACTTTTTCAAACTGCTGGTATTGTTGACTTAAGGCAGATTCCATCTGCGGAAAAATCCACTCTCAGATTCTGTTGTTATCGCACTTGACTACGTTATCGCCTTAAAAGGCGTTCTGTGTGCCAGTATGCATATTTATAGGTTATTGTCTTTTATTTTCAGGTCAGTTATTTTTAGGATGTTTATCAGCCCAATGTTAATGTCACATGTCACACACAGGCCATGTCAGCCATGTATTGTGGCTCAGATATACATGAAGTCCCATAGGTCTTTGTGTCTGGAGGGTAAATAATGAGGTACTGCGTTATACTGAAAGCTAAATGTTTCCCTGTACCCTGAAATGCTAACTGGGGCCTATGTTATATGATGAACAGCCTTGCCTCACAGACAATACTTTTGTATCATCACAATCCTCTTGCCAAACAAAATGGGGTTTTCACCTGTCGTCTGTCCTACCATATCCAGGTTGGGTACCCAGGCCCCCACGGCATTCCCACTATGCCCAGTGGAGGGTACTCTCCCCAGGCCGGTGTTCTGGACCCTCAGGAGGCCTGGAACCACCACCGACCAGGAGACGTCCCCATGTGGTCCCCCAACATGGAGGTGAGAGAGAGCTCCACAAAAATATACACGTGTACTCTCCTTACTGTGGTTCTGCCAATTGTATTCAGGTGAAATTGCTGAATTTCATCAGCTATTTTCTGAGCTTGGTACATCTCTAGCAATCACAGATGAGGCTTATTACAAATCCACTGTCCTCTCTACCTCCCTCTCCCTCAATCCCCCTCTGCCTGTCTTTCCCTCTCCCAGGACGGAGGTACGTTGGACATGCGTGGTCTGGGCCAGGCACTGCCCCCCCACCTGATGGAGGAGAGGCTGATGATACAGCAGCAGCAGATGAAGGAGGACCAGCGCTGGTTGGAGCAGGAGAAGTGCTTCCTGGTAAAGCTTACCGTATGCTTCCCAGTCCAAACACTGTGATGTTTTTATCCATTTTGGTCTTCGGCAGGTTTTTTTGGGGCTGGTCGATCGCACAACATTTTTTTATTGAGGCTTATCGGAGCTTGGTAGCTGAAGTTTACGCCCCTTCGTCCGTGATTGGTCAACAGTAAGGATTTGTCAAATTAAATGTTTGTTGTCATTCAAACACACATTCATCAGTAATAAGGTTCTCAATCAGCCTTCTGAATTGACCTAGTGACACCAGAACACAAGGTCCTCAATCAGCCTTCTGAATTGACCTAGTGACACCAGAACACAAGGTCCTCAATCAGCCTTCTGAATTGACCTAGTGACACCAGAACACAAGGTCCTCAATCAGCCTTCTGAATTGACCTAGTGACACCAGAACACAAGGTTCTCAATCAGCCTTCTGAATCGACCTAGTGACACCAGAACACAAGGTCCTCAATCAGCCTTCTGAATTGACCTAGTGACACCAGAACACAAGGTCCTCAATCAACCTTCTGAATTGACCTAGTGACACCAGAACACAAGGTCCTCAATCAGCCTTCTGAATCGACCTAGTGACACCAGAACACAAGGTCCTCAATCAGCCTTCTGAATCGACCTAGTGACACCAGAACACAAGGTCCTCAATCAGCCTTCTGAATTGACCTAGTGACACCAGAACACAAGGTCCTCAATCAGCCTTCTGAATTGACCTAGTGACACCAGAACACAAGGTCCTCAATCAGCCTTCTGAATTGACCTAGTGACACCAGAACACAAGGTCCTCAATCAGCCTTCTGAATCGACCTAGTGACACCAGAACGAACACAAGGTCCTCAATCAGCCTTCTGAATCGACCTAGTGACACCAGAACACAAGGTCCTCAATCAGCCTTCTGAATTGACCTAGTGACACCAGAACACAAGGTCCTCAATCAGCCTTCTGAATTGACCTAGTGACACCAGAACACAAGGTCCTCAATCAGCCTTCTGAATCGACCTAGTGACACCAGAACACAAGGTCCTCAATCAGCCTTCTGAATTGACCTAGTGACACCAGAACACAAGGTCCTCAATCAGCCTTCTGAATTGACCTAGTGACACCAGAACACAAGGTCCTCAATCAGCCTTCTGAATTGACCTAGTGACACCAGAACACAAGGTCCTCAATCAGCCTTCTGAATTGACCTAGTGACACCAGAACATCACATTTATGAACATTTAGAAGATTTTTCCAGAAATAAGGTACAAAAAAATAAAAATGGATTCACCTAATTCAGTAGAGACAATGAATTTGAAAAATTAGCAATCCCTGAGACCGGGGGCTGGTAACTCATAAGTCTACAGTTTAGTAATGATGTTAGGTACGGTGGGAGTTTTTGTAAAAGGGCTTTGACATCAGAGGGCCAAACAACTTTCTGGTAGAGAATGCAGTGATGAGTACTTAAACTGTCTCCCGTAATAAAACCATTGATAAACTGCATCTAATGGCTTTAATGAAGTGTCAGCTGCGTTCCTATAGATGATGTCACCATAGTCTAGGACCAATGGGAACGTCGACTGAATAATCTGCCTTCTATTTAGCAAGGGGCAGGACCTATTTCTATAGAGGAAGACCATTTTTATTCTCAGCTTCGTAACTAACTATTATTTATTACATTTTTTTATTTAAAAGGTACAGAACCCAAAATTGACCCCTGCGGGACACCTTTCGTTGTGTCCAGAAAACCTGATTTAACACCATCAGTAGATACACATTGAGTTCGATCTGTAAAGTAACTTTTAAAGCAGCTACATGCAGCCTAGTCTAGGCTAATTTGAGGGGGGCAGGAGTACAATGATTCAGCAGGCAGGGGGGCAGGAGTACCATGATTCAGCAGGCAGGGGGGCAGGAGTACAATGATTCAGTAGGCAGGGGGGCAGGAGTACAATGATTCAGAAGGCAGGGGGGCAGGAGTACAATGATTCAGCAGGCAGGGGGGCAGGAGTACAATGATTCAGCAGGCAGGGGGGCAGGAGTACAATGATTCAGCAGGCAGGGGGGCAGGAGTACAATGATTCAGCAGGCAGGGGGGCAGGAGTACAATGATTCAGCAGGCAGGGGGGCAGGAGTACAATGATTCAGCAGGCAGGGGGGCAGGAGTACAATGATTCAGCAGGCAGGGGGGCAGGAGTACAATGATTCAGCAGGCAGGGGGGCAGGAGTACAATGATTCAGCAGGCAGGGGGGCAGGAGTACAATGATTCAGCAGGCAGGGGGGCAGAAGTACAATGATTCAGCAGGCAGGGGGGCAGGAGTACAATGATTCAGCAGGCAGGGGGGCAGGAGTACAATGATTCAGCAGGCAGGGGGGAAAAGATGGATTAAACATATCAGCCCCAGTGTTTTTATTTTACATCAATCTTAAGCAAGGCAACACATCACATCATAGTAAATTGTTGAAATGAAAACAAAGATTGACTAGATGTTGACGGGTTAACTGTCAAGTCGGCTAGAGGCGGGCAGAGGGAAGAGCAGTCGATTGACTGACCTGGGTCAATTAAACCACAGTTCCTCTCAAATAAAAAGCCTGCCGAGATGATACAATTATTAAAAGCATCACTTATCCCATTCTTCTCATTTATGATGCCAGATTCAGACAGAACTTGCTTAGCAGGGACGAAGAGGAATTTGTACGCTTCCATGCATTTACCGGATCACCAGTGGTCAAAGATGGAGCTTAAAAAGTATTTTTGATTTAGCTTTCTTAATCAAGATAGTACATCTGTTTCTCAGTTTGTCTGAAATATTGCCAGTCTACTACAGAGTCAGTTTTCCTTGCTTTGGCCCAGGCCGGAGTTCTCATCTGGATGACAGATCGATCTAACCTTTGGTTTTCTTTCAGAGCTATGAATTGTTTCAAAGGGGTGTGTTCATCTGCCAAAGGAATACATATTGAGGAGAAATGTTGTAGAGCCAACGCAGGGTCAGGAATACATTTTGAGGAGAAATGTTGTAGAGCCAACATAGGGTCTGGAATACAGAAACATGGCATGTTAGAACCTTAACTTTGTTAAATGTCCCTTAATTAAAATAAAAGTTGTGTTTTTGCTGATTGGTATCTCTAAAACATATTATAGGATAATGATCACTGAGATCATATGCAAGTACCCCACTAGACAAATATTTATGGTGATTATTAGTAAGAATTCAGTCGATCATTGAGGAGTTAACAGGGTTTTTCACATTTAGCCATGTGGATTTTGAGATCAATTGAGTATTATCCAGAGTAACTTACAGTTAGTGCATTCATATTAATATAGCTGGGTGAGACAACCACTGATCACAGTTAGTGCATTCATCTTAAGATAGCTGGGTGGAGACAACCACTGATCAGTTAGTGCATTCATCTTAAGATAGCTGGGTGAGACAACCACTGATCACAGTCATAGTAAATACACTTGGGTTTGTTTTTATTTTATTCAATGAACTGTTACCCAGTCAGTCTCTCCCAGAACCATCATATCAGTAGTATGCCGCTGACTGTTTAGTTGGGGTAAACATCTGGATTGGATTACAGTGTCACGCACACTAGTGTTTTCTCTACTAGCTCAATCTTTAGCCCGTCCCCCTCCTGGGGTTGTTCTCTGCTGGAGGAGATCCAGATCACTGTTGTTTTCATTCAGTGAAATAAGGTGGGAAGAGTGATCTTCTCCCTAGCCTTTTGATATGGAGAGAAAAGGGGATCCATTTGAAAAACAAAGCTGTAAAGGTGTGTGTCTGTGTGTGAATGTGTCAGAGAGACCCGAACTCTGACCACAAACTCATCTCGTGAGGGAAAATCAGGGATCAGACAGCATTCTAGAACCCTTCTCTTTTCTCTGCAGAGCTAGACTCTCTGGAGAGCTAGACTCTCTGGAGAGCTAGACTAATGATATGAATTATAGGATGGTTAAAGATGACAGTAGTGCTACCTAGCTGCTGTTGGCTTTATATTTCATATTTAATACTCATACAATCATATGATCCATGTCCAGAATAGGCCATCTACATTGTTTGAGCAATATATTGAAAATTACCTTTGTGGAAATAATACAATGATAAAAGATACATTTTGTGGCCCTTGAAAATGTTTGTTGTGTTGCCGCGTCCAACAAGACAATTGCATAGGACTTAAGATTTTTCTAAACTGGATTTAAAGGGATCTTTAAAAGTTCTGGTATTTGAGCAGCCAGCCTCTGTGATAACAGCCCCTTCCCACCCCTTCATGATCCCTCTCCCTCCCAGAAGGCTTTCCTGTGGAAAATACTTTGGTCTGCGTCTGTTTATCCACAGCCCCGGCCAGCCAGGGTTCAGAAGGAGAGCAATCATTAATGCTGCCTGTTTCATTTGGCCGCCAGATATTGTGGTGAAGATGGGTGGAAATCTCAGCCAGTGTTCATGCTGTTCTCAGAATCTTAAAGATCCTTTAGGCAGATCTGGCATCAGAACCAACGACACTGACGTGGTCTTCCTTTGTATACCTTAGCCACTGTACCATTTAGACATTCACTATCTTTATTCATGTGATTTGTGTGAAATATTCGGTTTCATATGATTATGTATTCCTGTACACAAATAAGGGTTGAGATCGTCAACTGGGGGAAAGTAAAGGAGGGAGGGAGAGAGGGAGTGGGAGAGAGAGAAGGAGGTCTGCCACAGAGCAAGAGGAGTCTGCTGTGGGATCAGTCTCTGCATGAATCCGTCAGACACGTTTAAGCCTTCCTCATCCAGCAGCAGAAACTGTTTTGTCGTCTCACTCTGCCGATGGGACCACCGCTGTCCACAGAGCTCAGAGGATGCACCTTTTCAAGTCCTGCTTTGGAAAACCGGTACAGATCATGGCTGGGAAGGGGTGGTGATTGTTTTGGTGGCTTTCTGTGTGGATTTGTACTGCTGGTACTTGGATACCTGGAAAGATGTTTAACTCTCAACCAGGTGCTCCTGAAGCTCTGAGGGTTCCTTCTGTGCAAATAGTTATCTCACTGCACTGTCTGTGTTTGCATATCTTTGTGGTCAGCCAGGGTGGCATAGATATATTTTAGATTGTACTGGATGGATGATTGGTTGATTTGGTATTGTTTGTTTGTAGCAGGGAATGAGGGTTAACACAGCAAGATAAAAGAACAGATCCGTTTCAAACGAAATTGTGAGTTCTATGTTCTCATGGAATTAAACACTAGTGAGAAATCGTCAGTCATTTCATCTTATGTTGTAAGAAATATACTCTATAGTATTCTATTTCAAGACTACTGTAACAATGGTTTTAGTGATAAATTAGGTTTTAATATTTGAGGTTGTGGTAATGAGGTGGTCAGATGTCGCTAGCTAGTTCTCTGACCCTCTGCTATGTATTCTCGTCAGAAGCCAGAATCCAGGAACTCGCGGGGCAGCATTGACAGGGAAGACTGCAGTCTCCAGGGGCCGGTGAGTTTCCCATGACCCACCGTTTGTTTAGGTTCATACCCCCAGAGGGACGGAGCAGGAAATATTGTTTTTCAATAAACCAATGTATTTATTACATTTTTCCATTTCAATCATTTTTTACAACAGACATTTTGTCTGAATTTTATAGCGCTGGCCTCAGTAATATACACATATACTACCTTAGGGATGTTCTGGTCCTGGAGGTCCCAAACACGTCTGTTTTTTCTTTCTACCTGGTAGTTAATTGCACTCACCTGGTGTCCCAGGTCTGAATTCGTCCCTTGTTAGAAGGACAGAGAACCAGAAGTGTTTTGGCCCTCCTGGACCGGTATTGAACAGCCCTGTTGTAGCTGGACACTCTCAACCAGCCCAGTCCCACTAGGCCGACATATTGGGACTATGGAGGGTGGGAACTGAACTGTGGCAACAGTTTCTCATGCCATCATCTCTCTCTCTCTCTCTGCTGCTGGATAATCTTTAAAAACAGGCGTCAGCTACAGAACACCCACAAACCAACCAGACCCATTCACACAGTAATTACAGAACAAAACTGGGCTGAGTGGGTCTCGGCTCTGAGAAGAGGAAACATCAGAATGTAGAGGGGAGAAGAAAACACCATCGTGTGTTAAAATCAAGAGAGGATAAGGTTTTGGGGAGGAGCTGGAGAAATGTAGCTGTCTGCTTGTCTCTGAGGGTCTGAGATATGTTGTGCTGTTAGCCACAGGGTACCCACAACAACACTGAAACACACTGGGCCCATGGGAAGCCCTAATCCAGAGTGCTGTTGGAAAAGCACATCCAGACAGACAGAAAAGTGCCAGTGTGCCTTTCTAATAATTTGTTTGTGTTTCTATGTTTCCCCTCAGACAGGAAACATATACCAACCAGTGGGACTGGGGAAATCAGGTAAGACAGTCCCTCAGCACATATGTCACTCCACATACATGTCACTCCACATACTGGAATGGCAACATGAGTCTATCTTCTCTGTGTGTTCTGAAATTAATGTATCTTTCTCTCTTTTAGACACACACACACACACACACACACACACACACACACACACACACACACTAACTCTCCTCCCTCCTTCTCTCTCCCTCCTCTCAGAGCATGTGGCCCCTCCTAAGAAGCCTCCTCGTCCTGGAGCCCCCAGCCACCTGGGCAGTCTGGCCAGCCTCAACCCTTTAGAAAGCTACAACGAGGGGGTCAAGGTACAGAAACACTCACAGCACCAAGACAACACTGTTTTAATGTCTTACTCCAGGGTCACCATCACAGCAACACAGCACCAAGACAACACTGGTTTAATGTCTTACTCCACGGTCACCATCACAGCACCAAGACAACACTGTCTTAATGTCTTACTCCAGGGTCACCATCACAGCACCAAGACAACACTGTTTTAATGTCTTACTCCAGGGTCACCATCACAGCACCAAGACAACACTGTTTTAATGTCTTACTCCAGGGTCACCATCACAGCACCAAGACAACACTGTCTTAATGTCTTACTCCAGGTTCACCATCACAGTACCAAGACAACACTGTCTTAATGTCTTACTCCAGGGTCACCATCACAGCACCAAGACAACACTGTTTTAATGTCTTACTCCAGGGTCACCATCACAGCACCAAGACAACACTGTTTTAATGTCTTACTCCAGGGTCACCATCACAGCACCAAGACAACACTGTTTTAATGTCTTACTCCACGGTCACCATCACAGCACCAAGACAACACTGTCTTAATGTCTTACTCCAGGGTCACCATCACAGCAACACAGCACCAAGACAACACTGTCTTAATGTCTTACTCCACGGTCACCATCACAGCAACACAGCACCAAGACAACACTGTCTTAATGTCTTACTCCACGGTCACCATCACAGCACCAAGACAACACTGTCTTAATGTCTTACTCCAGGGTCACCATCACAGCACCAAGACAACACTGTCTTAATATCTTACTCCAGGGTCACCATCACAGTACCAAGACAACACTGGTTTAATGTCTTACTCCAGGGTCACCATCACAGCACCAAGACAACACTGTTTTAATGTCTTACTCCAGGGTCACCATCACAGTACCAAGACAACACTGTTTTAATGTCTTACTCCAGGGTCACCATCACAGCACCAAGACAACACTGTCTTAATGTCTTACTCCAGGGTCACCATCACAGCACCAAGACAACACTGTCTTAATGTCTTACTCCAGGGTCACCATCACAGCACCAAGACAACACTGTTTTAATGTCTTACTCCAGGGTCACCATCACAGCACCAAGACAACACTGTCTTAATGTCTTACTCCAGGTTCACCATCACAGCACCAAGACAACACTGTCTTAATGTCTTACTCCAGGGTCACCATCACAGCACCAAGACAACACTGTCTTAATGTCTTACTCCAGGGTCACCATCACAGCACCAAGACAACACTGTTTTAATGTCTTACTCCAGGGTCACCGTCACAGCATCACAGCACCAAGACAACACTGTTTTAATGTCTTACTCCACGGTCACCATCACAGCACCAAGACAACACTGTTTTGATGTCTTACTCCACGGTCACCATCACAGCACCAAGACAACACTGTCTTAATGTCTTACTCCAGGGTCACCATCACAGCACCAAGACAACACTGTTTTAATGTCTTACTCCAGGGTCACCATCACAGCACCAAGACAACACTGTCTTAATGTCTTACTCCAGGGTCACCATCACAGCACCAAGACAACACTGTTTTAATGTCTTACTCCAGGGTCACCATCACAGCACCAAGACAACACTGTCTTAATGTCTTACTCCAGGGTCACCATCACAGCACCAAGACAACACTGTTTTAATGTCTTACTCCAGGGTCACCATCACAGCAACACAGTACCAAGACAACACTGTCTTAATGTCTTACTCCAGGGTCACCATCACAGCACCAAGACAACACTGTCTTAATGTCTTACTCCAGGGTCACCATCACAGCTTGGTTGAGCGTGGTCCTACATTTGTTTGTGCTATTTGTATTTGTATTTAGTATGGATCCCCATTAGTTCCTGCCAAGGCAACAGCTACTCTTCCTGGGGTTTATTAGGGATCCCCATTAGTTCCTGCCAAGGCAACAGCTACTCTTCCTGGGGTTTATTAGGGATCCCCATTAGTTCCTGCCAAGGCAACAGCTACTCTTCCTGGGGTTTATTATGGATCCCCATTAGTTGCTGCCAAGGCAACAGCTACTCTTCCTGGGGTTTATTATGGATCCCCATTAGCTGCTGCCAAGGCAACAGCTACTCTTCCTGGGGTTTATTATGGATCCCCATTAGTTCCTGCCAAGGCAGCAGCTACTCTTCCTGGGGTTTATTATGGATCCCCATTAGTTCCTGCCAAGGCAACAGCTACTCTTCCTGGGGTTTATCATGGATCCCCATTAGTTCCTGCCAAGGCAACAGCTACTCTTCCTGGGGTTTATTATGGATCCCCATTAGTTCCTGCCAAGGCAACAGCTACTCTTCCTGGGGTTTATCATGGATCCCCATTAGTTCCTGCCAAGGCAACAGCTACTCTTCCTGGGGTTTATCATGGATCCCCATTAGTTCCTGCCAAGGCAACAGCTACTCTTCTTGGGGTTTATTATAGATCCCCATTAGTTCCTGCCAAGGCAACAGCTACTCTTCCTGGGGTTTATTATGGATCCCCATTAGCTGCTGCCAAGGCAACAGCTACTCTTCCTGGGGTTTATTATGGATCCCCATTAGCTGCTGCCAAGGCAACAGCTACTCTTCCTGGGGTTTATTATGGATCCCCATTAGTTCCTGCCAAGGCAGCAGCTACTCTTCCTGGGGTTTATTATGGATCCCCATTAGTTGCTGCCAAGGCAACAGCTACTCTTCCTGGGGTTTATTATGGATCCCCATTAGCTGCTGCCAAGGCAACAGCTACTCTTCCTGGGGTTTATTATGGATCCCCATTAGCTGCTGCCAAGGCAACAGCTACTCTTCCTGGGGTTTATTATGGATCCCCATTAGTTCCTGCCAAGGCAGCAGCTACTCTTCCTGGGGTTTATTATGGATCCCCATTAGTTGCTGCCAATGCAACAGCTACTCTTCCTGGGGTTTATTATGGATCCCCATTAGTTCCTGCCAAGGCAGCAGCTACTCTTCCTGGGGTTTATTATGGATCCCCATTAGTTCCTGCCAAGGCAGCAGCTACTCTTCCTGGGGTTTATTATGGATCCCCATTAGTTCCTGCCAAGGCAGCAGCTACTCTTCCTGGGGTTTATTATGGATCCCCATTAGTTCCTGCCAAGGCAACAGCTACTCTTCTTGGGGTTTATTATGGATCCCCATTAGTTCCTGCCAAGGCAACAGCTACTCTTCCTGGGGTTTATTATGGATCCCCATTAGTTCCTGCCAAGGCAGCAGCTACTCTTCCTGGGGTTTATTATGGATCCCCATTAGTTCCTGCCAAGGCAACAGCTACTCTTCCTGGGGTTTATTATGGATCCCCATTAGTTCCTGCCAAGGCAGCAGCTACTCTTCCTGGGGTTTATTATGGATCCCCATTAGTTCCTGCCAAGGCAGCAGCTACTCTTCCTGGGGTTTATTATGGATCCCCATTAGTTCCTGCCAAGGCAACAGCTACTCTTCCTGGGGTTTATTATGGATCCCCATTAGTTCCTGCCAAGGCAACAGCTACTCTTCCTGGGGTTTATCATGGATCCCCATTAGTTCCTGCCAAGGCAACAGCTACTCTTCCTGGGGTTTATCATGGATCCCCATTAGTTCCTGCCAAGGCAACAGCTACTCTTCTTGGGGTTTATTATGGATCCCCATTAGTTCCTGCCAAGGCAGCAGCTACTCTTCCTGGGGTTTATTATGGATCCCCATTAGTTGCTGCCAAGGCAACAGCTACTCTTCCTGGGGTTTATTATGGATCCCCATTAGCTGCTGCCAAGGCAACAGCTACTCTTCCTGGGGTTTATTATGGATCCCCATTAGTTCCTGCCAAGGCAACAGCTACTCTTCCTGGGGTTTATTATGGATCCCCATTAGCTGCTGCCAAGGCAACAGCTACTCTTCCTGGGGTTTATTATGGATCCCCATTAGCTGCTGCCAAGGCAACAGCTACTCTTCCTGGGGTTTATTATGGATCCCCATTAGTTCCTGCCAAGGCAGCAGCTACTCTTCCTGGGGTTTATTATGGATCCCCATTAGTTGCTGCCAAGGCAACAGCTACTCTTCCTTGGGTTTATTATGGATCCCCATTAGTTCCTGCCAAGGCAGCAGCTACTCTTCCTGGGGTTTATTATGGATCCCCATTGGTTCCTGCCAAGGCAGCAGCTACTCTTCCTGGGGTTTATTATGGATCCCCATTAGTTCCTGCCAAGGCAGCAGCTACTCTTCCTGGGGTTTATTATGGATCCCCATTAGTTCCTGCCAAGGCAACAGCTACTCTTCCTGGGGTTTATTATGGATCCCCATTAGCTGCTGCCAAGGCAACAGCTACTCTTCCTGGGGTTTATTATGGATCCCCATTAGCTGCTGCCAAGGCAGCAGCTACTCTTCCTGGGGTTTATTATGGATCCCCATTAGCTGCTGCCAAGGCAACAGCTACTCTTCCTGGGGTTTATTATGGATCCCCATTAGCTGCTGCCAAGGCAACAGCTACTCTTCCTGGGGTTTATTATGGATCCCCATTAGCTGCTGCCAAGGCAGCAGCTACTCTTCCTGGGGTTTATTATGGATCCCCATTAGTTGCTGCCAAGGCAACAGCTACTCTTCCTGGGGTTTATTATGGATCCCCATTAGTTGCTGCCAAGGCAACAGCTACTCTTCCTTGGGTTTATTATGGATCCCCATTAGTTCCTGCCAAGGCAGCAGCTACTCTTCCTGGGGTTTATTATGGATCCCCATTGGTTCCTGCCAAGGCAGCAGCTACTCTTCCTGGGGTTTATTATGGATCCCCATTAGTTCCTGCCAAGGCAGCAGCTACTCTTCCTGGGGTTTATTATGGATCCCCATTAGTTCCTGCCAAGGCAACAGCTACTCTTCCTGGGGTTTATTATGGATCCCCATTAGTTCCTGCCAAGGCAGCAGCTACTCTTCCTGGGGTTTATTATGGATCCCCATTAGTTGCTGCCAAGGCAACAGCTACTCTTCCTGGGGTTTATTATGGATCCCCATTAGCTGCTGCCAAGGCAACAGCTACTCTTCCTGGGGTTTATTATGGATCCCCATTAGCTGCTGCCAAGGCAACAGCTACTCTTCCTGGGGTTTATTATGGATCCCCATTAGTTCCTGCCAAGGCAGCAGCTACTCTTCCTGGGGTTTATTATGGATCCCCATTAGTTGCTGCCAATGCAACAGCTACTCTTCCTGGGGTTTATTATGGATCCCCATTAGTTCCTGCCAAGGCAGCAGCTACTCTTCCTGGGGTTTATTATGGATCCCCATTAGTTCCTGCCAAGGCAGCAGCTACTCTTCCTGGGGTTTATTATGGATCCCCATTAGTTCCTGCCAAGGCAGCAGCTACTCTTCCTGGGGTTTATTATGGATCCCCATTAGTTCCTGCCAAGGCAACAGCTACTCTTCTTGGGGTTTATTATGGATCCCCATTAGTTCCTGCCAAGGCAACAGCTACTCTTCCTGGGGTTTATTATGGATCCCCATTAGTTCCTGCCAAGGCAGCAGCTACTCTTCCTGGGGTTTATTATGGATCCCCATTAGTTCCTGCCAAGGCAACAGCTACTCTTCCTGGGGTTTATTATGGATCCCCATTAGTTCCTGCCAAGGCAGCAGCTACTCTTCCTGGGGTTTATTATGGATCCCCATTAGTTCCTGCCAAGGCAGCAGCTACTCTTCCTGGGGTTTATTATGGATCCCCATTAGTTCCTGCCAAGGCAACAGCTACTCTTCCTGGGGTTTATTATGGATCCCCATTAGTTCCTGCCAAGGCAACAGCTACTCTTCCTGGGGTTTATCATGGATCCCCATTAGTTCCTGCCAAGGCAACAGCTACTCTTCCTGGGGTTTATCATGGATCCCCATTAGTTCCTGCCAAGGCAACAGCTACTCTTCTTGGGGTTTATTATGGATCCCCATTAGTTCCTGCCAAGGCAGCAGCTACTCTTCCTGGGGTTTATTATGGATCCCCATTAGTTGCTGCCAAGGCAACAGCTACTCTTCCTGGGGTTTATTATGGATCCCCATTAGCTGCTGCCAAGGCAACAGCTACTCTTCCTGGGGTTTATTATGGATCCCCATTAGTTCCTGCCAAGGCAACAGCTACTCTTCCTGGGGTTTATTATGGATCCCCATTAGCTGCTGCCAAGGCAACAGCTACTCTTCCTGGGGTTTATTATGGATCCCCATTAGCTGCTGCCAAGGCAACAGCTACTCTTCCTGGGGTTTATTATGGATCCCCATTAGTTCCTGCCAAGGCAGCAGCTACTCTTCCTGGGGTTTATTATGGATCCCCATTAGTTGCTGCCAAGGCAACAGCTACTCTTCCTTGGGTTTATTATGGATCCCCATTAGTTCCTGCCAAGGCAGCAGCTACTCTTCCTGGGGTTTATTATGGATCCCCATTGGTTCCTGCCAAGGCAGCAGCTACTCTTCCTGGGGTTTATTATGGATCCCCATTAGTTCCTGCCAAGGCAGCAGCTACTCTTCCTGGGGTTTATTATGGATCCCCATTAGTTCCTGCCAAGGCAACAGCTACTCTTCCTGGGGTTTATTATGGATCCCCATTAGCTGCTGCCAAGGCAACAGCTACTCTTCCTGGGGTTTATTATGGATCCCCATTAGCTGCTGCCAAGGCAGCAGCTACTCTTCCTGGGGTTTATTATGGATCCCCATTAGTTGCTGCCAAGGCAACAGCTACTCTTCCTGGGGTTTATTATGGATCCCCATTAGTTCCTGCCAAGGCAGCAGCTACTCTTCCTGGGGTTTATTATGGATCCCCATTAGTTCCTGCCAAGGCAGCAGCTACTCTTCCTGGGGTTTATTATGGATCCCCATTAGTTCCTGCCAAGGCAGCAGCTACTCTTCCTGGGGTTTATTATGGATCCCCATTAGTTCCTGCCAAGGCAACAGCTACTCTTCCTGGGGTTTATTATGGATCCCCATTAGCTGCTGCCAAGGCAACAGCTACTCTTCCTGGGGTTTATTATGGATCCCCATTAGTTCCTGCCAAGGCAGCAGCTACTCTTCCTGGGGTTTATTATGGATCCCCATTAGTTGCTGCCAAGGCAACAGCTACTCTTCCTGGGGTTTATTATGGATCCCCATTAGTTCCTGCCAAGGCAGTAGCTACTCTTCCTGGGGTTTATTATGGATCCCCATTAGTTCCTGCCAAGGCAACAGCTACTCTTCCTGGGGTTTATTATGGATCCCCATTAGTTCCTGCCAAGGCAACAGCTACTCTTCTTGGGGTTTATTATGGATCCCCATTAGTTCCTGCCAAGGCAGCAGCTACTCTTCCTGGGGTTTATTATGGATCCCCATTAGTTCCTGCCAAGACAGCAGCTACTCTTCCTGTGGTCCAAACATATTAAATAATTTACATTTACATGTAAAACAAAAGATAAAACAGTACATCATATAACATTATTACACCACTACATACTGTATTTACAATACAAAATGTTTAATTCCACGATACAACAATATCACAATGTGTGCGTATGCATGTGTCTGTACCTTTGTGTGTGTCTCTTCAGACCCCGCTGTTCCATAAGGTGTATACATCAGTTACCTGATGTGGAATAGAGTTCCATGTAGTCATGGCTCTATGTAGTACTGTGTGCCTCCCATAGTCTGTTCTGGACTTGGGAAGAGACCTCTTGTGGCATGTCTTGTGGAATGGTTGTCTGAGCTGTCTGAGCTGTATGCTAGTATTTTAAACAGACAGCTCGGTACATTCAGCTTGTTAACACCTCTTACAAAAACAAGTAGTGATGAAGTCAATCTCTCTTCATGAGAGATTAACATGCATGTCATTAATGTTATCTCTCCTTGTACTTTTAAGGGCCAGCCGTGCTTCCCTAATCTGAGCCAACTGCAATTTTCCCAAATCCCTCTTTGTGGCACATGACCACACTACTGAACAGTAGCATGTAGGACCTGCCCTGTTGATAGTGTTGTGAAGAAGGCAGAGCAGCGCTTAATTATGGATAGACTTCTCCCCATCTTAACTACTGTTGTATCAATATGTTTTGACCATGACAGTTTACAATACAAGGTTACACCAAGCAGTTTAGTCACCTGAACTTGCTCAATTTCCATATTATTCATTACGAGATGTAGTTGAGGTTAAGAGTTTAGTGAATACCACCCTGCATACCACTGCTGGCTTGTTTCTGAAGCCAAGTAGGGTTGGTCCTGGTCAGTCCCTGGATGGGAGGCCAGATGCTGCTGGAAGTGGTGTTGGAGGGCCAGTAGGAGGCACTATTTCCTCTCGTCTAAATAATATCCCAATGCCCCAGGCCAGTGATTGGGGACACTGCCCTGTGTAGGGTGCCGTCTTTCGGAAGGGACGTTAAACGGGTGTCCTGACTCTCTGCGATCATTAAAAGATCCCATGGCACTTATCGTAAGAGTAGGGGTGTTAACCCCGGTGTCCTGGCTAAATTCCCAATCTGGCCCTGAAACCATCACGGTCACCTAATAATCCCCAGTTTACAATTGGCTCATTCATCCCCCTCCTCTCCCCTGTAACTATTCCCCAGGTAGTTGCTGCAAATGAGGATGTGTTCTCAGTCAACTTACCTGGTAAAATAACAGATAAATAAAAATTTAAAATTGTCCCAAATACAATGCTTTTAGTTTTGGGAATATTTAGGACTAACTTATTTCTTGCTACCCATTCTGAAACGAACTTCAGCTCTATGTTAAGTGTTGCAGTCATTTCAGTTGCTGTAGTAGCTGACATGTATAGTGTTGAGTCATCCGCATACATAGACACACTGGCTTTACGTATCTCGTTAGTAAAGATTGAAAAAAGTAAGGGGCCTAAACAGCTACCCTGGAGCATTCCTGATTCTACCTGAGAAGTAGCCTCCCTTTGCCTTGATGACAGCTTTGCACACTCTGGCATGCTTTTCCAACAGTCTTGAAGGAGTTCCCATATATGCTGAGCACTTGTTGGCTGCTTTTCCTTCACTCTGCGCTCCAACTCATCCCAAACCATCTCAATTGGGTTGAGGTCGGGTGATTGTGGAGGCCAGGTCATCTGATGCAGCACTCCATCACTGTCCTTCTTGGTCAAATAACCCTTACACAGCCTGGAGGTGTGTTGGGTCATTGTCCTGTTGGGAACCACACATATGGAGATCATCCGTTCACCTACTCTGGTTCTCACAAAGACAAGGCAGTTGGAACCAAAAATCTCACATTTGGACTCAGCAGACCAAAGGACAGATTTCCACCGGTCTGATGTCCATTGCTCGTGTTTCTTGGCCCAAACAAGTATTTTCTTCTTATTGGTGTCCTTTAGTAGTGGTTTCTTTGCAACAATTCGACAATGAAGGCCTGATTCACGCAGCGTCCTCTGAACAGTTGATGTTGCGATTTGTCTGTTACTTGAACTCTGAGGAGCATTTATTTGGGTTTCAATTTCTGAGGCTGGCAACTACTAAACTTATCCTCTTCCTTTCCTGTGGCGGTCCTCATGAGAGCCAGTTTCATCATAGCGATAGATGGTTTTTGCAACTGCACTTGCAGAAATGTTGACATTTCTTGAAATTTTGCGGATTGATTGACCTTCATGTCTTAAAGCAATGATGGACTGTCGTTTTTCTTTGCTTATTTGAGCTGTTCTTGCCATAATATGGACTTGGTCTTTTACCAAATAGGGCCATCTTCTGTATACCCCCCTACCTTGTCACAACACAACTGATTGGCTCAAACGCATTAAGAAGGAAAGAAATTCCACAAATTAACTTTTAACAAGGCACACCTGTTAATTGAAATGCATTCCAGGTGACTATCTCATGAAGCTGGTGGAGAGAATGCCAAGAGTGTGCAAAGCTGTCATCAAGGTGAAGGGTGGCTACTTTGAAGAATCTAAAATATATTTTTATTTTTTTTAACACTTTTTTTGGTTACTACATGATTCCATGTGTTATTTCATAGTTTTGATGTCTTCACTATTATTCTACAATGTAGAAAATAGTTTTTAAAAATTAAGAAAAACCTTTAAATGAGTCGGTGTCTGCATTTAGAACACAATGATGTAGACGTACAGTAAACACCAGGCATCATGCTTGTCCATAGAAATATAGAATCTACAATGACTGTCAGGAAAAAAAACAGCTTCCATCATTCTCAGCTCATGTGGAACCAAAGTAATAAATGAAAGCCATCGGATACGCTCCACTTCCTCCCTGGGAAAAGCAGTTGTTTGGCTGCAGGGAGGACTGGGGGGTTGGGGACTAGATGGAAATCATCCCACGCTGACCCCACCATCCACCCCTACACAGCCAGGGTCAACCCACCATCCACCCCTACACAGCCAGGATCATCCCACCATTCACCCCTACACAGCCAGGATCATCCCACCATCCACCCCTACACAGCCAGGATCATCCCACCCTGAGCCCACCATTCACCCCTACACAGCCAGGATCAACCCACCATCCACCCCTACACTGCCAGGATCATCCCACCATTCACCCCTACAGAGCCAGGGTCAACCCACCATTCACCCCTACACAGCCAGGGTCATCCCACCATCCACCCCTACACAGCCAGGGTCAACCCACCATCCACCCCTACACAGCCAGGGTCAACCCACCATCCACCCCTACACAGCCAGGATCATCCCACCATCCACCCCTACACAGCCAGGGTCAACCCACCATCCACCCCTACACAGCCAGGATCATCCCACCATTCACCCCTACACATCCAGGATCAACCCACCATCCACCCCTACACAGCCAGGGTCAACCCACCCTGACCCCACCATTCACCCCTACACAGCCAGGGTCAACCCACCATCCACCCCTACACAGCCAGGGTCAACCCACCATCCACCCCTACACAGCCAGGATCAACCCACCATCCACCCCTACACAGCCAGGGTCAACCCACCATCCACCCCTACACAGCCAAGGTCATCCCACCCTGACCCCACCATTCACCCCTACACAGCCAGGATCAACCCACCATCCACCCCTACACAGCCAGGGTCAACCCACCATCCACCCCTACACAGCCAGGGTCAACCCACCATCCACCCCTACACAGCCGGGGTCGACCTACCATCCACCCCTACACAGCCAGGGTCAACCCACCATCCACCCCTACACAGCCAGGATCATCCCACCATTCACCCCTACACATCCAGGATCAACCCACCATCCACCCCTACACAGCCAGGGTCAACCCACCCTGACCCCACCATTCACCCCTACACAGCCAGGGTCAACCCACCATCCACCCCTACACAGCCAGGGTCAACCCACCATCCACCCCTACACAGCCAGGATCAACCCACCATCCACCCCTACACAGCCAGGGTCAACCCACCATCCACCCCTACACAGCCAAGGTCATCCCACCCTGACCCCACCATTCACCCCTACACAGCCAGGATCAACCCACCATCCACCCCTACACAGCCAGGGTCAACCCACCATCAACCCCTACACAGCCAGGGTCAACCCACCATCCACCCCTACACAGCCAGGGTCAACCCACCATCCACCCCTACACAGCCAGGGTCAACCCACCATCCACCCCTACACAGGCTCCATACAGATGCTGACAAGCAGGCCCAAAAAAAGCCCCAGGGAAAACCACACTTTCTGGGCTTTATTTTGGGCCCTAGTTATACAACGCCAACTACCATCCATTTAGAAAGGAGCCGGTGAAATGATTATTATGGATCCCCATTAGTTCCTGCCAAGGCAACAGCTACTCTTCCTGGGGTTTATTATGGATCCCCATTAGTTCCTGCCAAGGCAACAGCTACTCTTCCTGGGGTTTATCATGGATCCCCATTAGTTCCTGCCAAGGCAACAGCTACTCTTCCTGGGGTTTATCATGGATCCCCATTAGTTCCTGCCAAGGCAACAGCTACTCTTCTTGGGGTTTATTATGGATCCCCATTAGTTCCTGCCAAGGCAGCAGCTACTCTTCCTGGGGTTTATTATGGATCCCCATTAGTTGCTGCCAAGGCAACAGCTACTCTTCCTGGGGTTTATTATGGATCCCCATTAGCTGCTGCCAAGGCAACAGCTACTCTTCCTGGGGTTTATTATGGATCCCCATTAGTTCCTGCCAAGGCAACAGCTACTCTTCCTGGGGTTTATTATGGATCCCCATTAGCTGCTGCCAAGGCAACAGCTACTCTTCCTGGGGTTTATTATGGATCCCCATTAGCTGCTGCCAAGGCAACAGCTACTCTTCCTGGGGTTTATTATGGATCCCCATTAGTTCCTGCCAAGGCAGCAGCTACTCTTCCTGGGGTTTATTATGGATCCCCATTAGTTGCTGCCAAGGCAACAGCTACTCTTCCTTGGGTTTATTATGGATCCCCATTAGTTCCTGCCAAGGCAGCAGCTACTCTTCCTGGGGTTTATTATGGATCCCCATTGGTTCCTGCCAAGGCAGCAGCTACTCTTCCTGGGGTTTATTATGGATCCCCATTAGTTCCTGCCAAGGCAGCAGCTACTCTTCCTGGGGTTTATTATGGATCCCCATTAGTTCCTGCCAAGGCAACAGCTACTCTTCCTGGGGTTTATTATGGATCCCCATTAGCTGCTGCCAAGGCAACAGCTACTCTTCCTGGGGTTTATTATGGATCCCCATTAGCTGCTGCCAAGGCAACAGCTACTCTTCCTGGGGTTTATTATGGATCCCCATTAGTTGCTGCCAAGGCAACAGCTACTCTTCCTTGGGTTTATTATGGATCCCCATTAGTTCCTGCCAAGGCAGCAGCTACTCTTCCTGGGGTTTATTATGGATCCCCATTGGTTCCTGCCAAGGCAGCAGCTACTCTTCCTGGGGTTTATTATGGATCCCCATTAGTTCCTGCCAAGGCAGCAGCTACTCTTCCTGGGGTTTATTATGGATCCCCATTAGTTCCTGCCAAGGCAACAGCTACTCTTCCTGGGGTTTATTATGGATCCCCATTAGTTCCTGCCAAGGCAGCAGCTACTCTTCCTGGGGTTTATTATGGATCCCCATTAGTTGCTGCCAAGGCAACAGCTACTCTTCCTGGGGTTTATTATGGATCCCCATTAGCTGCTGCCAAGGCAACAGCTACTCTTCCTGGGGTTTATTATGGATCCCCATTAGCTGCTGCCAAGGCAACAGCTACTCTTCCTGGGGTTTATTATGGATCCCCATTAGTTCCTGCCAAGGCAGCAGCTACTCTTCCTGGGGTTTATTATGGATCCCCATTAGTTGCTGCCAATGCAACAGCTACTCTTCCTGGGGTTTATTATGGATCCCCATTAGTTCCTGCCAAGGCAGCAGCTACTCTTCCTGGGGTTTATTATGGATCCCCATTAGTTCCTGCCAAGGCAGCAGCTACTCTTCCTGGGGTTTATTATGGATCCCCATTAGTTCCTGCCAAGGCAGCAGCTACTCTTCCTGGGGTTTATTATGGATCCCCATTAGTTCCTGCCAAGGCAACAGCTACTCTTCTTGGGGTTTATTATGGATCCCCATTAGTTCCTGCCAAGGCAACAGCTACTCTTCCTGGGGTTTATTATGGATCCCCATTAGTTCCTGCCAAGGCAGCAGCTACTCTTCCTGGGGTTTATTATGGATCCCCATTAGTTCCTGCCAAGGCAACAGCTACTCTTCCTGGGGTTTATTATGGATCCCCATTAGTTCCTGCCAAGGCAGCAGCTACTCTTCCTGGGGTTTATTATGGATCCCCATTAGTTCCTGCCAAGGCAGCAGCTACTCTTCCTGGGGTTTATTATGGATCCCCATTAGTTCCTGCCAAGGCAACAGCTACTCTTCCTGGGGTTTATTATGGATCCCCATTAGTTCCTGCCAAGGCAACAGCTACTCTTCCTGGGGTTTATCATGGATCCCCATTAGTTCCTGCCAAGGCAACAGCTACTCTTCCTGGGGTTTATCATGGATCCCCATTAGTTCCTGCCAAGGCAACAGCTACTCTTCTTGGGGTTTATTATGGATCCCCATTAGTTCCTGCCAAGGCAGCAGCTACTCTTCCTGGGGTTTATTATGGATCCCCATTAGTTGCTGCCAAGGCAACAGCTACTCTTCCTGGGGTTTATTATGGATCCCCATTAGCTGCTGCCAAGGCAACAGCTACTCTTCCTGGGGTTTATTATGGATCCCCATTAGTTCCTGCCAAGGCAACAGCTACTCTTCCTGGGGTTTATTATGGATCCCCATTAGCTGCTGCCAAGGCAACAGCTACTCTTCCTGGGGTTTATTATGGATCCCCATTAGCTGCTGCCAAGGCAACAGCTACTCTTCCTGGGGTTTATTATGGATCCCCATTAGTTCCTGCCAAGGCAGCAGCTACTCTTCCTGGGGTTTATTATGGATCCCCATTAGTTGCTGCCAAGGCAACAGCTACTCTTCCTTGGGTTTATTATGGATCCCCATTAGTTCCTGCCAAGGCAGCAGCTACTCTTCCTGGGGTTTATTATGGATCCCCATTGGTTCCTGCCAAGGCAGCAGCTACTCTTCCTGGGGTTTATTATGGATCCCCATTAGTTCCTGCCAAGGCAGCAGCTACTCTTCCTGGGGTTTATTATGGATCCCCATTAGTTCCTGCCAAGGCAACAGCTACTCTTCCTGGGGTTTATTATGGATCCCCATTAGCTGCTGCCAAGGCAACAGCTACTCTTCCTGGGGTTTATTATGGATCCCCATTAGCTGCTGCCAAGGCAGCAGCTACTCTTCCTGGGGTTTATTATGGATCCCCATTAGTTGCTGCCAAGGCAACAGCTACTCTTCCTGGGGTTTATTATGGATCCCCATTAGTTCCTGCCAAGGCAGCAGCTACTCTTCCTGGGGTTTATTATGGATCCCCATTAGTTCCTGCCAAGGCAGCAGCTACTCTTCCTGGGGTTTATTATGGATCCCCATTAGTTCCTGCCAAGGCAGCAGCTACTCTTCCTGGGGTTTATTATGGATCCCCATTAGTTCCTGCCAAGGCAACAGCTACTCTTCCTGGGGTTTATTATGGATCCCCATTAGCTGCTGCCAAGACAACAGCTACTCTTCCTGGGGTTTATTATGGATCCCCATTAGTTCCTGCCAAGGCAGCAGCTACTCTTCCTGGGGTTTATTATGGATCCCCATTAGTTGCTGCCAAGGCAACAGCTACTCTTCCTGGGGTTTATTATGGATCCCCATTAGTTCCTGCCAAGGCAGTAGCTACTCTTCCTGGGGTTTATTATGGATCCCCATTAGTTCCTGCCAAGGCAACAGCTACTCTTCCTGGGGTTTATTATGGATCCCCATTAGTTCCTGCCAAGGCAACAGCTACTCTTCTTGGGGTTTATTATGGATCCCCATTAGTTCCTGCCAAGGCAGCAGCTACTCTTCCTGGGGTTTATTATGGATCCCCATTAGTTCCTGCCAAGACAGCAGCTACTCTTCCTGTGGTCCAAACATATTAAATAATTTACATTTACATGTAAAACAAAAGATAAAACAGTACATCATATAACATTATTACACCACTACATACTGTATTTACAATACAAAATGTTTAATTCCACGATACAACAATATCACAATGTGTGCGTATGCATGTGTCTGTACCTTTGTGTGTGTCTCTTCAGACCCCGCTGTTCCATAAGGTGTATACATCAGTTACCTGATGTGGAATAGAGTTCCATGTAGTCATGGCTCTATGTAGTACTGTGTGCCTCCCATAGTCTGTTCTGGACTTGGGAAGAGACCTCTTGTGGCATGTCTTGTGGAATGGTTGTCTGAGCTGTCTGAGCTGTATGCTAGTATTTTAAACAGACAGCTCGGTACATTCAGCTTGTTAACACCTCTTACAAAAACAAGTAGTGATGAAGTCAATCTCTCTTCATGAGAGATTAACATGCATGTCATTAATGTTATCTCTCCTTGTACTTTTAAGGGCCAGCCGTGCTTCCCTAATCTGAGCCAACTGCAATTTTCCCAAATCCCTCTTTGTGGCACATGACCACACTACTGAACAGTAGCATGTAGGACCTGCCCTGTTGATAGTGTTGTGAAGAAGGCAGAGCAGCGCTTAATTATGGATAGACTTCTCCCCATCTTAACTACTGTTGTATCAATATGTTTTGACCATGACAGTTTACAATACAAGGTTACACCAAGCAGTTTAGTCACCTGAACTTGCTCAATTTCCATATTATTCATTACGAGATGTAGTTGAGGTTAAGAGTTTAGTGAATACCACCCTGCATACCACTGCTGGCTTGTTTCTGAAGCCAAGTAGGGTTGGTCCTGGTCAGTCCCTGGATGGGAGGCCAGATGCTGCTGGAAGTGGTGTTGGAGGGCCAGTAGGAGGCACTATTTCCTCTCGTCTAAATAATATCCCAATGCCCCAGGCCAGTGATTGGGGACACTGCCCTGTGTAGGGTGCCGTCTTTCGGAAGGGACGTTAAACGGGTGTCCTGACTCTCTGCGATCATTAAAAGATCCCATGGCACTTATCGTAAGAGTAGGGGTGTTAACCCCGGTGTCCTGGCTAAATTCCCAATCTGGCCCTGAAACCATCACGGTCACCTAATAATCCCCAGTTTACAATTGGCTCATTCATCCCCCTCCTCTCCCCTGTAACTATTCCCCAGGTAGTTGCTGCAAATGAGGATGTGTTCTCAGTCAACTTACCTGGTAAAATAACAGATAAATAAAAATTTAAAATTGTCCCAAATACAATGCTTTTAGTTTTGGGAATATTTAGGACTAACTTATTTCTTGCTACCCATTCTGAAACGAACTTCAGCTCTATGTTAAGTGTTGCAGTCATTTCAGTTGCTGTAGTAGCTGACATGTATAGTGTTGAGTCATCCGCATACATAGACACACTGGCTTTACGTATCTCGTTAGTAAAGATTGAAAAAAGTAAGGGGCCTAAACAGCTACCCTGGAGCATTCCTGATTCTACCTGAGAAGTAGCCTCCCTTTGCCTTGATGACAGCTTTGCACACTCTGGCATGCTTTTCCAACAGTCTTGAAGGAGTTCCCATATATGCTGAGCACTTGTTGGCTGCTTTTCCTTCACTCTGCGCTCCAACTCATCCCAAACCATCTCAATTGGGTTGAGGTCGGGTGATTGTGGAGGCCAGGTCATCTGATGCAGCACTCCATCACTGTCCTTCTTGGTCAAATAACCCTTACACAGCCTGGAGGTGTGTTGGGTCATTGTCCTGTTGGGAACCACACATATGGAGATCATCCGTTCACCTACTCTGGTTCTCACAAAGACAAGGCAGTTGGAACCAAAAATCTCACATTTGGACTCAGCAGACCAAAGGACAGATTTCCACCGGTCTGATGTCCATTGCTCGTGTTTCTTGGCCCAAACAAGTATTTTCTTCTTATTGGTGTCCTTTAGTAGTGGTTTCTTTGCAACAATTCGACAATGAAGGCCTGATTCACGCAGCGTCCTCTGAACAGTTGATGTTGCGATTTGTCTGTTACTTGAACTCTGAGGAGCATTTATTTGGGTTTCAATTTCTGAGGCTGGCAACTACTAAACTTATCCTCTTCCTTTCCTGTGGCGGTCCTCATGAGAGCCAGTTTCATCATAGCGATAGATGGTTTTTGCAACTGCACTTGCAGAAATGTTGACATTTCTTGAAATTTTGCGGATTGATTGACCTTCATGTCTTAAAGCAATGATGGACTGTCGTTTTTCTTTGCTTATTTGAGCTGTTCTTGCCATAATATGGACTTGGTCTTTTACCAAATAGGGCCATCTTCTGTATACCCCCCTACCTTGTCACAACACAACTGATTGGCTCAAACGCATTAAGAAGGAAAGAAATTCCACAAATTAACTTTTAACAAGGCACACCTGTTAATTGAAATGCATTCCAGGTGACTATCTCATGAAGCTGGTGGAGAGAATGCCAAGAGTGTGCAAAGCTGTCATCAAGGTGAAGGGTGGCTACTTTGAAGAATCTAAAATATATTTTTATTTTTTTTAACACTTTTTTTGGTTACTACATGATTCCATGTGTTATTTCATAGTTTTGATGTCTTCACTATTATTCTACAATGTAGAAAATAGTTTTTAAAAATTAAGAAAAACCTTTAAATGAGTCGGTGTCTGCATTTAGAACACAATGATGTAGACGTACAGTAAACACCAGGCATCATGCTTGTCCATAGAAATATAGAATCTACAATGACTGTCAGGAAAAAAAACAGCTTCCATCATTCTCAGCTCATGTGGAACCAAAGTAATAAATGAAAGCCATCGGATACGCTCCACTTCCTCCCTGGGAAAAGCAGTTGTTTGGCTGCAGGGAGGACTGGGGGGTTGGGGACTAGATGGAAATCATCCCACGCTGACCCCACCATCCACCCCTACACAGCCAGGGTCAACCCACCATCCACCCCTACACAGCCAGGATCATCCCACCATTCACCCCTACACAGCCAGGATCATCCCACCATCCACCCCTACACAGCCAGGATCATCCCACCCTGAGCCCACCATTCACCCCTACACAGCCAGGATCAACCCACCATCCACCCCTACACTGCCAGGATCATCCCACCATTCACCCCTACAGAGCCAGGGTCAACCCACCATTCACCCCTACACAGCCAGGGTCATCCCACCATCCACCCCTACACAGCCAGGGTCAACCCACCATCCACCCCTACACAGCCAGGGTCAACCCACCATCCACCCCTACACAGCCAGGATCATCCCACCATCCACCCCTACACAGCCAGGGTCAACCCACCATCCACCCCTACACAGCCAGGATCATCCCACCATTCACCCCTACACATCCAGGATCAACCCACCATCCACCCCTACACAGCCAGGGTCAACCCACCCTGACCCCACCATTCACCCCTACACAGCCAGGGTCAACCCACCATCCACCCCTACACAGCCAGGGTCAACCCACCATCCACCCCTACACAGCCAGGATCAACCCACCATCCACCCCTACACAGCCAGGGTCAACCCACCATCCACCCCTACACAGCCAAGGTCATCCCACCCTGACCCCACCATTCACCCCTACACAGCCAGGATCAACCCACCATCCACCCCTACACAGCCAGGGTCAACCCACCATCCACCCCTACACAGCCAGGGTCAACCCACCATCCACCCCTACACAGCCGGGGTCGACCTACCATCCACCCCTACACAGCCAGGGTCAACCCACCATCCACCCCTACACAGCCAGGATCATCCCACCATTCACCCCTACACATCCAGGATCAACCCACCATCCACCCCTACACAGCCAGGGTCAACCCACCCTGACCCCACCATTCACCCCTACACAGCCAGGGTCAACCCACCATCCACCCCTACACAGCCAGGGTCAACCCACCATCCACCCCTACACAGCCAGGATCAACCCACCATCCACCCCTACACAGCCAGGGTCAACCCACCATCCACCCCTACACAGCCAAGGTCATCCCACCCTGACCCCACCATTCACCCCTACACAGCCAGGATCAACCCACCATCCACCCCTACACAGCCAGGGTCAACCCACCATCAACCCCTACACAGCCAGGGTCAACCCACCATCCACCCCTACACAGCCAGGGTCAACCCACCATCCACCCCTACACAGCCAGGGTCAACCCACCATCCACCCCTACACAGGCTCCATACAGATGCTGACAAGCAGGCCCAAAAAAAGCCCCAGGGAAAACCACACTTTCTGGGCTTTATTTTGGGCCCTAGTTATACAACGCCAACTACCATCCATTTAGAAAGGAGCCGGTGAAATGAAGACTGTTTTCAAAGTGTTCTTTTTCTTGTAACTTTCCAGGCAGGCAGTTTGAAGGGAGACTCTTAGAGAGACCTCTCTTCTTCTAGCTCTGAGAATAAAACCCTGTTAAAGCCATAAGGCTTTTAATACAGTGGAGGATAGAAGAGCCCAAGGAAAGTAGTGGTTCCTAACAAGATAGAACCCAGCCAAGTCCAGTCCAAAGCTCCCTTCTCACCTTCCTTTGAGCTCAACAGTTAAAGCCATGTTCCAAAGGTTTTAGACTCATTTCTCATTTCCTCCAGTGAAAGCTAACATTATGAACAATACAATACCATGCAATAGAATACCATACATTACCTCCAGATACAATAGGATACCATACATTACCATACATTACCTCCAGATACAATAGAATACCATACATTACCTCCAAATACAATAGAATACCATACCATACATTACCATACAATACCTCCAGATACAATAGAATACCATACATTACCATACAATACCTCCAGATACAATAGAATACCATACATTACCTCCAGATACAATAGAATACCATACATTACCATACATTACCTCCAGATACAATAGAATACCATACATTACCATACATTACCTCCAGATACAATAGAATACAATACCATACATTACCTCCAGATACAATAGAATACCATACAATACCTCCAGATACCATACATTACCATACATTACCTCCAGATACAATAGTGCAGGCCTTTAGATCTTCCTGTCCAGTTAGTACTCAGATCTTTCTCTTTCTGGCTCAAAACGGAGTGAAACAGGGAGGTACTATTTTGCCCTACCATGCAAAAAGGCAGTAACTGCTCATTTGGTCGAAAATGAACTCAGGTGGACAAGTATCCTGCCTCTATTGTAGTGTGTTCTGGAGAAAATGGGGGTCATGTTAGCAGTAACTGTATAAAGTTACTATGAAACCAAGGTAAATAAAAGCCCTTTTTTCCGGTTCCACACTATGAGCAGTTTCCGCCTTCTTGCTTGGTAGGGCAGTATTTTAAAACGTGTCTGCTTGTATTGTGTTGATGCATTGCATGTTGTCTTCTGTCTTCGGTTCTACAGTATTAATCCTTTCTCCCTCTTCTGTTCTGTTTCTCCTGCATCCCCCTCTCCCTCCCCCCCGATCGCACTCCCTTGTTTTGTCTCTGTGCCTCACCCTACTGTTGTGGCCCTTTAGCCCTTTAAAGGGCCTTTAACCCGAGGGTAAGACGTCTTGTGTTTGTGTCGGTCACTGTCTGACCACTGGGGAGCGCTCTAATAAAACATTCTCTACCACTGTACAGGGGGAGTCATCAAACCTTCTTAGCCCAGTGAATAGTGGTATTGGCCCTTAGGCACAGATCTAAGATCAGTTTCCTTTGCCTGAATCCTAACTGTAACCATTAGAACATACAATAGATCAGTGTCTGGATGCGACTACTCCCGAGTGGCGCAGCGACCTAATGCACTGCACCTCAGTGCTTGAGGCATCACTACAGACCCTGGTTTGATCCCGAACTCACAACCGGCAGTGATCGGGAGTCCCATAGGGCGGCGCACAATTGGCCCAACGTCATCCGGGTTAGGGGAGGGTTTGGCCGGGGTAGGCCGTCATTGTAAATAAGAATTTGTTTTTAACTAACTTGCCTAGTTAAATAAAGGTTAAATTAAAAAAATACTCCGGATGAGGCCACTTCATCGAGGTTTATGTTCTACAACCATGGAAGCTCGGCAAGAAAGCCATAACCAAAGCAAGTCATCCTAGTATTCAGTGGCAGTCATTTCAGTAATGACTGTAAAGGTTATTTTGGCAGTCATACTAACGATGCCTAATCAATTCGTGGGAGTAATAACAGATCAATGTGGGCCTTCATTGATGACTCTCTTCCCTGTGGTATGGCATGATGTATGTAGGGTTGTGTTGTTACCATCACTAACTGTGGTCTAGTAGATTATAGTATATCATGTACAATCTGACTCACCAGTGGGTTCTGCCTCCTGTTTGGACCGTGGTGTGTGAGAGTGTATGTTTGTCTACATGTTTGTTTCGGTGTATTGGGGGTCAAATTCATCACACGTCGTTCACAACCATGTTCTGAGATTGTATGCTCTACATGACTTGTGACTCGAGCTAAAAGTAATTCTGGCAAATACTGTCATCTAATGTTCACTCTGTAACGACATGATGAATCTATAAATGACTGTCTTCAAGTGGTTACAGAAAGAAATCCCTTTTAGCTTTATACCACCTGGTGGTTCCAGTGAATAGGACAGCTGGGAGGACAGCTGGGAGGGCAGCTGGGAGGACAGCTGGGAGGGCAGTTGGGAGGACAGCTGGGAGGGCAGCTGGGAGGACACAACATTCAACCTCCAGCTGCGTACCCCCTCCAGCACCAGGGTCAGCGCACTCTCAAATGTTGTTTTTTGACGTCTATTGTAAGCCTGCCACATACACTATACGATACATTTATTAAACATAAGAATGAGTGTGAGTTTTTGTCCCATATGGCTCATGGGAAGTGACAAAGAGCTCTTATAGGACCAGGGCACAAATAATAATATCATAATAATCAATCATTTTGCTCTTTATGTAACCATTGTACATATAAAACCTTATTTGTTCATCGAATATGGTGAATAACTCACCACAGGTTAATGAGAAGGGTGTGCTTGAAAGGATGCATATAACTCTGCAATGTTGGGTTGTATTAGAAAGAGTCTCAGTCTTAAATCATGTTCCAGACACAGTCTGTGCCTGTATTTAGTTTTCATGCTAGTGAGGCTGAGAATCCACTCTCACATAGGTACGTGGTTGCAAAGGGCATCAGTGTCTTAACAGTGGGATTTGCCAAGGCAGGATACTCTGAGCGCAGCCTAATACAGAAATCTGACAGTGACTTCTGATTAAATTAAATTTTCACAGAACCGCTTGTTGCAATTTCGATGAGGCTCTCTTGTTCAGATATTGGCAAGTGGACTGGAGGCAGGGCATGAAAGGGATAACGAATCCAGTTGTTAGTGTAATCTGATTCGGGAAAGTACCTGCGTAACTGGGCACCCAACTCACTCAGGTGCTTTGCTATATTACATTTGCATACAAAAAATCATACAATGATGGAAAGACCTGTGTGTTGTCCTTGTTAATGCAGACAGAGAAGAGCTCCAATTTCTTAATTATAGACTCAATTTTGTCCCTCACATTGAATATAGTTGTAAAGAATCCCTGTAATCCTAGATTCAGATCATTCAGGCGAGAAAATACATCACCCAGATAGGCCAGTTGAGTGAGAAACTCGTCATCATGCAAGCGGTCAGACAAGTGAAAATGATGGTCAGTAAAGAACACTTTAACTCTTCTCTCAATTAAAAAAAAAAAAAACATGTCAGTACTTTTCCCCTTGATAACCAACTTCTGTATGTTGTAAAAGTGTTACATGGTCACTGCCCGTATCATTGCATAGTGCAGAAAATACATGAGAGTTCAGGGGCCTTGCTTTAATAAATTTAACCATTTTTCTGGAGTTTAAAATGTATTTCAAGCTGTCAGGCATTCTCTTGGTAGCAAGAGCCTCTTGGTGGATGCTGCAGTGTACCCAAGTGGCGTCGGGAGCAACTGCTTGCACACGCCTTACCACTTCACTATGTGTCCCTGTCATGGCTTTTACGCCATCAGTACAGATACCAACACATCCTGCCCACCAAAGTCCATTTGATGTCACAAAGCTGTCCAGTAGTTTAAAAATATCCTCTCATGTTGTCCTGGTTTCCAGTGGTTTGCAGAAGAGGATGTCTTCCTTAATTGACCCCCCCCCCCATAAATGTAACGGACATATACCAGGAGCTGTGCCAGGCCCGCCACGTCTGTTGATTCATCCAGATGTAACGCATAGAATTCACTGTCTGGTATGCGAAGCAGTAATTGTTTCAAAACATCTCCTGCCAAGTCACTGATGAGTCATGAAACAGTGTTTGATGAAGACATTGTCTGTATAGTTTCTCTGTCCTTTTCCCCCCAGCATTGTCCCAGCCATGTCCATGGTAGCAGGAAGAATTAAGTTTTCCACAATAGCATGGGGCTTGCCTGTCCTAGCCACTCGGTAGCTCACCATATAAGACACTTCTAGCCCCTTCTTATTAATGGTATCTGTGGCTTTTATACATGTCTTAGTACTAAAAGTTGCCTTAATTCTCACTCAAAAACTCACGTGGCTTATATTTCAAATTGGAATGTTTTGTATCTAAATGTCTGTGCAAGAGTGAAGGTTTCATCAGGTTGGGAGATAGTATTTTTGCACATATAACAGACTGTGGCTGAGGAAAGGCACTACTCCCAATATAATTGAACCCCAAATCAATGTAATGCGCCTCTTCGATGGTCCAACGTCCCTGTCTGTTGTTCGGTGCTTTCCCGGGGAAGGGGGCAGTAGCTCTTCGGCTGCATCATATTCACAACTGTCAGTGTCCATGCTAGCTGGGATAATAACAAATGTAGAATTACTGATGCTAGCATTGGATGTGCTGTGGAAGCAGAACAACTTGTGTTTTCAACAGGTGCAGGTGTAGTACTGCTGGTAGTAGCAGTACTACCAGTAGAGCTGGTATGTGTCTATGGACGCGGGCCTTACTTTTTAAAATAATTTTAGAGCAAATGGAATGAGCAGCAGCTACGTTTGGCTACATACGGTCTGTGAGTGGAATTCCCACGAGAGTAATGGTTAATGTGATTGGATGTTAATTATTTGACTAGGCTACCTGTATTTGACATTGTATTGTTATTTCGCAGATTTTATTTTTGGCAGTGAAACGAGGCTACTCAGGCGAGGAAAAAAAACTCACCAAAATGTATAGCCCTGTTGGAAAATATAAATGGACTGTTTGTAAAAAAAATCTTCACATTTTCAATCACACATTTCATCATAATAGAAATATGAAAACTAAAATGATTTCTAGGAGATCGATTCACTTCCCTCAGTATGTTGTATGTGAACCAACTCACCCCCATCTCTGTGGTGTGTAGATCCAGCCTCAGGAGATCAGCCCTCCCCCCACGGCCAACTTGGACCGCTCCAACGACAAGGTGTATGAGAACGTGACAGGCCTGGTCAAGGCTGTTATAGAGATGTCCAGTAAGATCCAGCCAGCCCCTCCAGAAGAGTACGTCCCAATGGTCAAGGTAAAGCTAGCTTCAATCAATGGCGATAAAAGACAACAATTGTTGTTGAATCATCATTATATGCTGATCAAGAGGATATTATTGTCGAGTGATACTGGTTTGTAAGCCGTTCTAGCTTTGTTCTTCTATTACAGTGATATACTGGTTCTTTTTACAGGAGGTGGGACTAGCGTTGAGAACCCTACTGGCCACAGTGGACGAGACCATACCAGTGTTACCAGCAAGCACACACAGAGAGGTGAGAAACAACTCAACATATTGCTTCTGACTCTGTTGATACTCTGACTGTTGTCCTATTGTGTCTGACAACAAAGTAACCGGCCTATTTCTCTTATGTGTTCTGACTGTCTTCCTCTGCAGATTGAGATGGCCCAGAAGCTGTTGAACTCTGACCTGGCCGAGCTGATTAACAAGATGAAGCTGGCCCAGCAGTACGTCCTCACCAGTCTGCAGCAGGACTACAAGAAACAGATGCTGACGGCGGCCCACGCCCTGGCCGTAGACGCCAAGAACCTGCTGGATGTCATCGACCAGGCCCGGCTCAAGATGATCCACACCCAGTCCCGGGGGTCACACTAGCCCCCTCCGACTCCTAGCTCCTTGGGCATGGAAGACCTTTGAGGGGAGGGAGAGGGATATAAGAGGGAAGGGGGTCTGGTGCTGTGGAAATGGGGCTGGTTGGTTTCAGCTCCCATAGCAATCATAGACCGCACAATAAGTCACAAGTCAAGACTGCTCAGCTCGCACCTCGATCAGAGCTCCTGATACTACAGGATAGAGACAGAACTGGTCACTCGACTCAATCGTACCCTTCCACCCCCTTCCTGAAAACTGTTTTATAGGCTTCTGTTCTGTCTGTCGCTGCTCTCCAGAATGTTTGGAGGTCAGTTACATACAATCTCTTCTGTTTTATTCGATGTGTCGATTGTTTTATCCAGAGATTAATTTCAGAGTGTTTTTTTTTTAAATCCAGAGATTAATTTCAGCTCACATCATCAGACGTTCTTCCAGGTGGCTGATAATAATCACAGATCTGATCTGAATACAATTCCAACTGGAAGATTTGAACCATTGAAGAACTACAAGCTATATTTGATTAACATTTTATTACTGAGAGATCTCAGTGGTTGGGATGTCTGTGTTTAACACTATTACCTAAGGTGTGCTACAGAATCAAAGCATATTATGACTATGTTTTGGATGCTCATCATTTGTATTTTTTTTGTCCATTCTCTGACACATGGACTCGGCACAGTGAATAATAAAATATCACAAAATGAATGATATTTATTTTTATTAAACACAAATGTCACATGCCACTTTTTAAGTTAACTAATAGTTAATATACAAAGATATATATTTTTAAGCATTCAGCATTTCTGGGATTTAAATGTTATGAGAGGCTTATTTTCCTCATTGTAAGTTTCCAGCGCATTTAAGTTCCACAGTGGTGATGAACGATCATGTGATTTGAATCATCTAATAGTTTGGCAGTTAAAACCCCTGTCCCATTGCTAGTCATTTCCTTATCACTGAAACTGTATATTTAACCAAGTCTGGTGTTACACAAACCTTCTTCTGATTTTCTTGGGTTGTTCGTATTCATTAGTGCACACCGTAGCAAAACATTTTGCAACGGAAAACAAAAACAAGCATCTCTTATTGGACAACTTCAGGTAGTCCCTCCCTAACCAGGGTTTCCTAACTCGGTCCTGGGGCACCCACCTGCTTGACCATTTAGGTTTTTGCCCAGGCACTACACTGCTGATTCAAAGCTTGATGATGAGTTGGTTATTGGAATCAGCGGTGTAGGGCTAGGGCAAAAGATCTGAGTGTGCACTCAGCCCCAGGACCGAGTTTGGGAAAACCCTGCTTTAGTCCACGTGTCAAACTCATTCCACCAAGGGCTGAGTATCTGCAGGTTTTCGCTCCTCCCTTGAACACTGAACAAAAATATAAACGCAACATGCAACAATTTCAAAGATTTGAACGAGTCAATTGAAATACATTCATTAGATCCTAATCTATGGATTTCATGACTGGGAATACAGTGATGCATCTGTTGGCCACAAATAGGTTTAAAAAGGCGTGGATCAGAAAACCAGTCAGTATCTGGTGTGACCACTACTTGCCTCCTGCAGCACAACACATCTCCTTCTCATAGAGTTGATCAGGCTGATGATTATGGCTTGTGGAATGTTGTCCCCCACCTCTTCAGTGCTTGTGCGAAGTTACTGGATATTGGCGGGAACTGGAACACGCTGTTGTACACATCGATCGAAAACATCCCAAACACGTTCAATGGGTGACATGTCTGGTGAGTATGCAGGCCATGGAAGAACTGGGACATGTTCAGCTTCCAGGAATTGTGTAGATTATCCTTGTGACGTGGGGCAGTGCATTATCATGCTGGAACTTGATGTGATGGCGGTGGATGAATGGCACAACAATGGGCCTCGTCACTGTATCTCAAATTGCCATTGATAAAAATGCAATTGTGTTGTCTGTAGTTTATGCCTGCCCATACCATAACTCCACTGCCATCATGGGGCTCTCTGTTCACAATGTTGACATCAGCAAACCGCTCACCCACACAACGCCATACACACCATCTGCCCGGTACAGTTGAAACCAGGATTCATCCATGACGAGCACACTTCTCCAACGTGCTAGTGGCCATCGAAGCTGAGTATTTGTCTGAGGCCAGTTGGATGTACTGACAAATTCTCTAAAACGAAGTTAAAGGCGGCATATGGTAAAGAAATTAACATTCAATTCTCTGGCAACCACTCTGGTGGACATTCCTTCGGTCAGCATTCCAATTGCACACTCCCTCAAAACTTGACACATCGTTGGCATCGTGTTGTGTGACAAAACTGCACATTTTAGTGGCTTTTTTCCACAGAACAAGTTCTACCTGTTTAATTATCATCCTTTTTAATCAGCTTTGTGATATGCCACACCTGTCAGGTGGATGGATTATCTTAGCAAAGGACAAATGCTCACTAATAGTGATGTAAATAAATTTGTACACAATATTTGAGAGAAACTTTTTGTGCGTATATCAAATTTCTGGGATCTTTTATTTCAGCTTATGGAACCAACACTATATATTTTTGTTCAGTATACTTAATTGATGAATGAAGGTCACTTATTAGTAAAGAACTCCCCTCAACTGGTTGTCTCGGGTCTTATTGAAAGGAAAAAAAACAGGCACTCCATGGAATGAGTTTGACACCCCTGATATATACTGTAGACAACGTTCTCTCCCATCAGTCCCATCAGTGGTGGTCACCAGTTTGAATCCCAATGCGGCCTGTTCTCCAACAAATCATATGTAATCTGCATTCTAATTGAGTGACTGTACAGATGTGAGTAAATAACAGGTGCAGTGGACTAGGTACTGGGGTATAGACCAGGTCACAGGTTCTAGAGCTCTATTCAAATGGAAAGGTTATTTCAGATTGAGCCGATATGCAGCATTTCCTTTACACTTCAATCATGCTGTAAGGATGAACTTCCAGTGATGCGGATTGACTTTCTTAAAGGTGTTACGGTATATATAGCCCTAGTCATGTGATCGAGACTATCCAAAAACCACAATGTGATGTAGGTCAAAATCTCACCTTTGCCATCAAGACAAGACCGCACAAAAAGGTTTGAGACAATTTCAATGACAAATAGGATGTCATAATAGCAGGATTACTGATTAGAAAAACCTCTCATATTCATACTCTACTTCATTCATAATCTACTATTCCACCTATTGGAGATGATACATTGTTCACAGGTGATCACATTTAATCCAATGTCTTTATCCCATAATGTATTTCATAGTGCACTTGTACACAAGGAGTTTAAATGAAACCACATGTTGCCATTTCTGTTTCTTTGATTTTATTATTTACAAAAAAATGGTTTAGTCGAAAAGACCGAAGCCCATGTCGTCATCAGAACCCTCCTCGGATTCCTCCTTTTTCTCCTCCTTCTTCTCCTCCTTGACTAATAAGGGAAAATAAGGTATGGCATCAGTACATGTATAGTGAAATAAATATCCTTACAGTTGTCAAATTAGAACAATAATCACAAATGACCTAAACAGACCTTTCTTACCAAAACGTCTGATTCATGACGCGTTCAAAACCAGGAACTCCTGACTTACGAGCACTCAAAACAAGTTCTGACTGAGGGAACTCGGAATTCCAATCCAGAAATTCTGGGATCTTTCTAGAGCTCTGACTTTTTGACCTAGTCTTTTTTTTATCTTGGCGTCTTAAAAGCACCGATTAGGCCAATAAATTAAAACTTATCCATTAGTGACAAACTGGCTCAATAAGAGCTATGGATAAACAGACACTGAGTTTATGAAGCTCAAAGACAGTACAGTATGGTTTAGAAACAGACATGATGATGGTGCAACCCTGGCCCTGATTCAGAGCGGCAGTGGAAACCATACCACTAGGGGTGCGCCTAGTAGTCGGACAAAACTAGCATCGTAACAGATTTGGGCAATTTTCTGGATACGATTCTGATCAGAGCAACAACAAAAAAATGATCAGTGATCGTTAAGTTATTTTCAGGTGCCAGCAAGCATCTCAGAGTTTCTAAACCATACTGTCCGAGTCAGTCATGTGCGTGGCTTAATAACTAGACGGGATAGTTTTCCTGTCTGTAAAGAGATGGGCGGACTGCACGTTGATCCTGCTGGTCAGGCTCGGATAATTTCACATACACTTTCTCGCATGTTTTCGGTCTGATCATTTGCCTTCTGTGATAAATCACACGGCGAGGACATCATATCTAACATGTGGGTCGAGGGTGAGGAAAAGACTAAACGCTAATGCGCATTCTAACTGAATGACAGCAAATGTGTATGTCCACTACAAGTTTAGAACAGACACACCCTCCACACATTGCTTCTAATCTGCAGTTTATTTGCAGCGAGGTATTTAGTCAGCATCTATTTAGGCATATTAAAATAAATTTTTCCCGATCACGAGTATCATCTGATCCAACTGTCAATTTACGAATATGAGTATGGCCATGTCGACATGGCCATCTCCAGTCTAGCAGGTGCTCGCTAGCACCAGAGATGTTTGAAACAGAGGTCTGAATCTTCGCTGTGGGTGTTACAAGAAGTAAAAGCATGTAGAGTTTGTTTTTAAAATCACTGACGGTAATAAGCACTGGCTCACATGGAACCCATGTTACTGTGGCCCTGCAGGTGAAACCCTGGCCTACTGAACAACACAATGGCCCTCTAGGACCGTGGCCCCATGCCCCTGGTAAAGGGGGGTGAAACCCTGGTGTCCTTTAGTTACCTGGTGCGTCTGCTGCAGGGGCGGCGCCTCCAGCAGCAGCAGGAGCAGCTCCACCACCAGCACCCACGTTGCAGATCAGGCTGCCAATGTCCACGCTGGCCAGAGCCTGTAACACAAACAGGATAGGGTCAGATGCTGCCTTTACACATGAATTACTACCATGTCATAGCATCATGGTTTACAGACAGCAACTAAGTACTGTCACCATTCAACATTAAACAAGGTTCACACAAAACAGTGAGATGGAAGGTTTTACACCATAGATATGAAGGAATAAATCAGAAGTTACACAGAGTATTTTTCAATGAACTTCATGTGTTTAGGGTGATGGAGAAAAGGGCTTGACTCACCTTGGAGAACAGACTGGGCCAGAAAGGCTCAATAGTCACATTGGCAGCCTTGATGAGAGCCATCAACTTGTCCTCCTGCAAATGATTATATTACACATTACAGACCTCTACTGTAGAAGCATGAAGACAAAACCACTAACAGTATTTGGCTGTTGTTGGTATTTTTTTATTTCACCTTTATTTAACCAGGTAGGCAAGTTGAGAACAAGTTCTCATTTACAACTGCGACCTGGCCAAGATAAACCAAAGCAGTTCGACACAGAGTTACACATGGAGTAAAACAAACATACAGTCAATAATACAGTAGAAAAATAAGTCTATATACGATGTGAGCAAATGAGGTGAAATAAGGGAGGTAAAGGCAAAAAAGGCCATGGTGGCAAAGTAAATACAATATAGCAAGTAAAACACTGGAATGGTAGATTTGCAGTGGAAGAATGTGCAAAGTAGAAATAAAAATAATGGGGTGCAAAGGAGCCAAATAAATTAAAGAAATACAGTAGGGAAAGAGGTAGTTGTTTGGGCTAAATTATAGATTGGCTATGTACAGGTTCAGTAATCTGTGAGCTGCTCTGACAGTTGGTGCTTAAAGCTAGTGAGGGTTAGCCTTGGACCAGGTTAGTAAGTAGTTGGCCAATGCCAAAAAGGGGGGGGGGGAAACCCACTGTATGAGTAAGCCAACTTATTGGCTGCTTTGATCGCATTCACCAGTTTACTAGGCTAGGAAGAATGTTTCAAATAGTTCCATTTGGCTAGCAATTTTCCATAGATCTGACCATGGCGCCAGGGTTAACTAGCAGGCTATCGTAGCGATGCATACAGCATCAACACATTGCTGGCGGTAACTAACGTTAGAGAACTGATAGCATGTTAGTTAGCTAGTGACATTGACGGCTAATTAGCTGTCATTTTGGACAGCTAAGGCGATAATATAGTTGGCGTTGCTACAATCCCTTATTTTTTCAGACTCAGCTACACACTACCCCGGAAGTAGACAAGAACCAGCGTACCAAGTAAGGCTGGTTAGCGACACAAGAGGCCGGCCAAGGCACCATTTTAAGCGGGACTTACTGTGACGGTGACTTCATCGTCGTGGAGGATGAGGGCAGAGTAAATACAAGCGAGCTCAGATACAGATGCCATCTTTCTGCGTAGGTTTTAGAGTTTTGGGGTCGGATGCCTAAATTTAGTGGTGCTAGTCGCCGGATTCTGGACCTTAGCTTCAAGAGAAGAACCAAGCACCTTAGGCACGTTTACTTCCAACTTGGATTTTAGCGGAAAGAGAATGAGAAAGGGCGGGACGAGGGTGTATATACTAAACAACGTCACTTCTATGGGAGGAGTCAATGCAAATGACTACCGACTAAAACTTATTTGGATGACTTGAAGAATGAACATATAAGACCACAAGGCAATTTTTAACAATTAAACCACAGATGTATCTTCGTTTTACACTTCTCATAGGCTCAAACCCATTCACATAGGATCAAACCCATTCACATAGGATCAAACCCATTCAGGTGTATATAGCCTCATTACTGTTCTTTTATTGTGTTACTTTTTTCTTACTTTAGTTTTTTTAATTGTTGATTTATTTTTGTAGCATTTTTGGTTAAGGGCTTGTAAGTATGCAGGTTGTTGTATTCTGCACATGTGACAAATACAATTAGATTTGATTTGAGAAAATTTGATTTGAGTTACATGACACAATATAAAACACGATCACAGCCAAAGCCATATAAATTAAATAAATAGATTTTATTACTGCACAACAACTTCACACTATTCAATATATATATATATATATTTATATATATATATATATATATATATATTAGCCGTCTTTATATATATATATACTCACAATATTAACAATACTGTATATAACAATATATTTGAGAGCTGTATCGTATATGTAAAAGTATATGAGAGCCGACATCGTATGCACTCACTACTGTAAGTTGCTCTGGAGCTTCTGTTAAAGGACTAGAAGGTAAATGTAATACAATGTCCTGGTTCAGCAACCAGGAAGATATTCTACATGAGAACTGGTTCAGAACAACAACCAGGAAGATATTCTACATGAGGCTGGTTCAGAACAGCAACCAGGAAGTTATTCTACATGAGAACTGGTTCAGAACAGCAACCAGGAAGTTATTCTACATGAGAACTGGTTCAGAACAGCAACCAGGAAGTTATTCTACATGGGAACTGGTTCAGAACAGCAACTAGGAAGTTATTCTACATGAGAACTGGTTCAGAACAGCAACCAGGAAGTTATTCTACATGAGAACTTGTTCAGAACAACAACCAGGAAGTTATTCTACATGAGAACTTGTTCAGAACAGCAACCAGGAAGTTATTCTACATGAGAACTGGTTCAGAACAGCAACCAGGAAGTTATTCTACATGAGAACTGGTTCAGAACAACAACCAGGAAGTTATTCTACATGAGGCTGGTTCAGAACAGCAACCAGGAAGTTATTCTACATGAGGCTGGTTCAGAACAGCAACCAGGAAGTTATTATACATGAGAACTGGTTCAGAACAGCAACCAGGAAGTTATTCTACATGAGAACTGGTTCAGAACAGCAACCAGGAAGTTATTCTACATGAGAACTGGTTCAGAACAGCAACCAGGAAGTTATTCTACATGAGAACTGGTTCAGAACAGCAACCAGGAAGTTATTCTACATGATAACTGGTTCAGAACAGCAACCAGGAAGTTATTCTACATGAGAACTGGTTCAGAACAGCAACCAGGAAGTTATTCTACATGAGAACTTGTTCAGAACAACAACCAGGAAGTTATTCTACATGAGAACTGGTTCAGAACAGCAACCAGGAAGTTATTCTACATGGGAACTGGTTCAGAACAGCAACCAGGAAGTTATTCTACATGAGAACTGGTTCAGAACAGCAACCAGGAAGTTATTCTACATGGGAACTGGTTCAGAACAGCAACCAGGAAGTTATTCTACATGAGAACTTGTTCAGAACAACAACCAGGAAGTTATTCTACATGAGAACTGGTTCAGAACAGCAACCAGGAAGTTATTCTACATGGGAACTGGTTCAGAACAACAACCAGGAAGTTATTCTACATGGGAACTGGTTCAGAACAGCAACCAGGAAGTTATTCTACATGGGAACTGGTTCAGAACAGCAACCAGGAAGTTATTCTACATGAGAACTGGTTCAGAACAGCAACCAGGAAGTTATTCTACATGGGAACTGGTTCAGAACAACAACCAGGAAGTTATTCTACATGGGAACTGGTTCAGAACAGCAACCAGGAAGTTATTCTACATGGGAACTGGTTCAGAACAGCAACCAGGAAGTTATTCTACATGAGGCTGGTTCAGAACAGCAACCAGGAAGTTATTCTACATGGGAACTGGTTCAGAACAGCAACCAGGAAGTTATTCTACATGAGAACTGGTTCAGAACAACAACCAGGAAGTTATTCTACATGGGGACTGGTTCAGAACAACAACCAGGAAGTTATTCTACATGAGAACTGGTTCAGAACAACAACCAGGAAGTTATTCTACATGAGAACTGGTTCAGAACAGCAACCAGGAAGTTATTCTACATGAGAACTGGTTCAGAACAGCAACCAGGAAGTTATTCTACATGGGAACTGGTTCAGAACAGCAACCAGGAAGTTATTCTACATGAGAACTGGTTCAGAACAGCAACCAGGAAGTTATTCTACATGAGAACTGGTTCAGAACAACAACCAGGAAGTTATTCTACATGAGGCTGGTTCAGAACAGCAACCAGGAAGTTATTCTACATGAGGCTGGTTCAGAACAGCAACCAGGAAGTTATTATACATGAGAACTGGTTCAGAACAGCAACCAGGAAGTTATTCTACATGAGAACTGGTTCAGAACAGCAACCAGGAAGTTATTCTACATGAGAACTGGTTCAGAACAGCAACCAGGAAGTTATTCTACATGAGAACTGGTTCAGAACAGCAACCAGGAAGTTATTCTACATGATAACTGGTTCAGAACAGCAACCAGGAAGTTATTCTACATGAGAACTGGTTCAGAACAGCAACCAGGAAGTTATTCTACATGAGAACTTGTTCAGAACAACAACCAGGAAGTTATTCTACATGAGAACTGGTTCAGAACAGCAACCAGGAAGTTATTCTACATGGGAACTGGTTCAGAACAGCAACCAGGAAGTTATTCTACATGAGAACTGGTTCAGAACAGCAACCAGGAAGTTATTCTACATGGGAACTGGTTCAGAACAGCAACCAGGAAGTTATTCTACATGAGAACTTGTTCAGAACAACAACCAGGAAGTTATTCTACATGAGAACTGGTTCAGAACAGCAACCAGGAAGTTATTCTACATGGGAACTGGTTCAGAACAACAACCAGGAAGTTATTCTACATGGGAACTGGTTCAGAACAGCAACCAGGAAGTTATTCTACATGGGAACTGGTTCAGAACAGCAACCAAGAAGTTATTCTACATGAGAACTGGTTCAGAACAGCAACCAGGAAGTTATTCTACATGGGAACTGGTTCAGAACAACAACCAGGAAGTTATTCTACATGGGAACTGGTTCAGAACAGCAACCAGGAAGTTATTCTACATGGGAACTGGTTCAGAACAGCAACCAGGAAGTTATTCTACATGAGGCTGGTTCAGAACAGCAACCAGGAAGTTATTCTACATGGGAACTGGTTCAGAACAGCAACCAGGAAGTTATTCTACATGAGAACTGGTTCAGAACAACAACCAGGAAGTTATTCTACATGGGGACTGGTTCAGAACAACAACCAGGAAGTTATTCTACATGAGAACTGGTTCAGAACAACAACCAGGAAGTTATTCTACATGAGAACTGGTTCAGAACAGCAACCAGGAAGTTATTCTACATGAGAACTGGTTCAGAACAGCAACCAGGAAGTTATTCTACATGGGAACTGGTTCAGAACAGCAACCAGGAAGTTATTCTACATGAGAACTGGTTCAGAACAGCAACCAGGAAGTTATTCTACATGAGAACTGGTTCAGAACAGCAACCAGGAAGTTATTCTACATGAGAACTGGTTCAGAACAACAACCAGGAAGTTATTCTACATGAGAACTGGTTCAGAACAGCAACCAGGAAGTTATTCTACATGAGAACTGGTTCAGAACAGCAACCAGGAAGTTATTCTACATGAGAACTGGTTCAGAACAGCAACCAGGAAGTTATTCTACATGAGAACTGGTTCAGAACAGCAACCAGGAAGTTATTCTACATGAGAACTGGTTCAGAACAGCAACCAGGAAGTTATTCTACATGAGAACTGGTTCAGAACAACAACCAGGAAGTTATTCTACATGGGAACTGGTTCAGAACAGCAACCAGGAAGTTATTCTACATGAGAACTGGTTCAGAACAGCAACCAGGAAGTTATTCTACATGAGAACTGGTTCAGAACAACAACCAGGAAGTTATTCTACATGGGAACTGGTTCAGAACAACAACCAGGAAGTTATTCTACATGGGAACTGGTTCAGAACAACAACCAGGAAGTTATTCTACATGGGAACTGGTTCAGAACAGTCTCAGAAGAGTTTAATAAACAAGAAAATAGCAGAGATACAAGTATTTGTGATTCAGGTCAAATATAGCCTTTTTCTTATATTTTCTTATATTATATTTATTATATTTATAATAAATTATTATTATATTTTATTTTATGTTTTGTATTTTACTAGTTGCGATTTGTAACTATAACACTCTGTAGCTTTATAATTCATTTTTGTAACCGAATGCCTCTATTCAATCAGATCTCCTTTAGCTGACATCTCCATAGCGGTTGTTTTGGCTGTGTCAGAGGTTGAACTGTGTTAAAGTTGTTCAATCCACAAGTCTTTATAGCTGAAGGGTTACAGATTCCCCAATAGAAATGTAAAGGTTATTTCGGATTGAGCCGACATAGGCAGCGTTTACTGTGAATGCAGTCTCTGCTAAAAGCAGGATCATCGCCTTTAAATGTAATTAATGCTGTTAAACTGAAGTTCCATGATGCGGATGATGCCAGGTACCCCAAGTGGGTGGATGTTTCCCTTAAGGACCTATGGGTCTAAAATGAGCAAACTCCACTCAACCAGGACACCGGGCCATGCAAAACGAACTCAACCATTGCTAGCAAAGTTTAGGCCTGCACAGTGTCTTTATTTACAATAATCATTCTGTGCCAACACACATCTAATTGTGAAAAGTGCACATATACCTGTGTATGGGGTCACCCTGGTAGTAGGTTTTTATACAGGTTTTTAAAAAGAGCTACTGCCTAAATACTGTAATGCAGGTTTGATTGAATGGAGCCCTTAACCCTTATAGTGAAAAGGATGTCCTGTTGTCTGCCTGTCATCCTATACACAGGTATGTGACATCAACCGACACCAGGCAGGGTAAAACTCCAATACCATCGTTTGTGTTTCAGTTCTTTGTTACAAGGCCATCATCACCACTACTTTAAAAACTGGTGGATGGAGACACGTCAAACTAATGATCGGGTGTGTTTTTATGATGAAATTATTGCATCTTATTTTTGCCAGAACATATTTGTACACATTTCAGTCTTGCCTTTTGACAACGATACTAGGCCTACTGCCTTTCTTCAGCACATAACTTGACAGCCATAGAGGTTAAACAAAAATAAAAACACCAGCAGATATGAACACATATTTATTTCAGTTGTTCATATTCATTCATTTTGAAAACTTGATTCAGAGACACAGTAACCAGCACAGATAGGAAAACGTTGTATTACTTTCCTATCCGACATAGATCCTGAGGATGAGCAACAACAACAAACAAAAACAAACCAGCAAAGATGAACCCACATATTGATTTCAGTTGTTCATTCATTCATTTCAAAAACTTCACAGAGTTTCACAGAGACAAAACCAGGCCGGATAAGAGAAAAGACAAGCTGAGCAACATGAAGTTGAGTCCAGAGACTGATGAACCGTTGACGTTACAGAGGTCAGTCTGACAGCAGCTGACCTGGATCCCCCATAAGGCTCCTGGAATGGTGTTGGTGGAGGCGGCTGTTCTACATGTCAAGCTGTTGGTGCAGGTCTTATAAATGTACTGGATCCCCACTGGTGACAGACAGTGGAAGATAGATGAACTGGTTAAGATGAACTGGTTAAGATGAACTGGTTAAGATGAACTGGTTAAGATGAACTGGTTAAGATGAACTGGTTAAAGGGCTGGCAAATTGATTGATTGAGTCTATAACTGATAAGAGAAACAGTGAGGTATAATTTATTTTATATACTGACATGACAGAATTATTGACAATATTTATTTCAGTTTTCACTAACCTACATAGGCAAAGTGACTGGTACCCCTGTCCAAAACCCTACCTACAAAGAGATGTATTAATGTATCTATTCATTTACAGAGTATCTGTGCTCTTACAGATTTGCGTGACGGCGGTCATGCAGGTGTCATTTGAGACATAGCAGTTCTCTATGTTCTGGTTGCACAGAGCATTGCTGATTGTCTCATCACAGGCATAACACCGCAGTGCCTCCACTGAAACACCATAATGAAACATACAGTATACGTGTAAAACATCACTGAAATTCTTTAGATATTGACGGAACACACAATTCGAACTACACAGAAATCCAGTAATTAGATTACAGTGAAAGTCACGCGCACAAAACACATGATTTAGGTAATAAACCATGATGATAGATAATTCATTCCAAAACACATGATTTAGGTAATAAACCATGATGATAGATAATTAATTCCAAAACACATGATTTAGGTAATAAACCATGATGATAGATAATTCATTCCAAAATACATACCTGCAACATTCCCAAACAAAATGGGCATTAGTAACACAAGAATGGTCTTCATGACTGATAATGTGAGTTCTGACGATTTTATCTTGCTGTAATAAAGTTGTCTCGTCTCTGCTGGGGGTTTAAATAGCCAGGCGTGTTTGTGAAAGTCTACAGATTGTTACCAAGCAGAATCCACAACAATATTCAGAACCATTGTGTAGCATGAAAGATTTGTGATATCTTGTTTCATTTACTCCCTATAATTACTGTATACCACAGTTACCAAAAAAAACAAAAATACTCAAACATTGGAGGCTGCTGAGGGGAGAACGGCTCATAATAATGTCTGGAACGAAGGGGAAACGGAACAGCACCAAACACATGGATCCCATTCCACTCTATCCACTACCATGAGACCAGCCTCCTGTGTAAGGCTAAAGATTAGTGGATGTAGAGTGGCTTCAGTCAAACTGGATGTCACACCTTGGGTTTTATGAGTCTGAAAATAGCCAAATTAGCTCATTAAATTAGATAAGCAAGTGGTTTCACTCATGGCTGTAAACATCCAGTTTGTGGGGGACTGATTTGGGGAGTTGGTAATTAGGTATGGGTGTGTTCTCTTGTGGCAGTGGGCTTTAGCTTTAGTTATGTTAATTAAGACTATACATTAGAGTGGATAAATCACTTACTCTAACAGATGTTTGGTGAAAAGTTAGACAGTAAACAGTGTAGAGAAATTTGGTGTACTTTTTTTTAAACAGTCTTTTCACTTGCGGGATATAATAGATCACCCCCAGAATACTTTGCAAGGGTGAAATCTGCATAAACATTGTTGATTGGCTGTTTTTTAGTATTTTAAATGTTTTATTAAAACGAAACAACGCATTATTTATATTTACAACAACAAGGGGTGCACCGTTCCTGGAGGTACTGCAATACCAGGTCGATGTGTGGAGTGGACGGAGCAAGCCCCTATTCCATCTCCCTGTTCCAAAAATCTATTTAATATATGGTCCCCAGATAGCCTGCCTGGGGGGGGGTCTCTACTCGTTTCGCTACCAGCAGGTTGCGGAAGGACCACAGTGCATCCTTCAGACACGTGAGGGTGGGCCAGTGCTTGGTGAAGGCCTTTGGTGGAATAGGCCTTCAGCCCACCCCATACAGCACGAGCTGGGGCGTTAGGTCCTCCCCTGCTGGCAGACACGGGGAGATCAGGGGGCCTGCTTCCTTCCACAGGTCCCTGGTGGCTCTGCACTCCCAGAGCAAGTGCCCCACCAACTCATCTTGGCCACACGATGCCCCGGGAGTGCATAATGGCCCTGACTGGGAGGATCTCGTGGGCAACCATCCAGGACAGGTCCCGGTGCCGGTTCAGCAGAGCAGGATGGGCCACGTTGCGCCAAACCTCTGTGGGCTCGACAGTAGCAAGCCTGCACACTGGACACACTGATTCCCGCTCCTGCACAAGAGAGAGAAGAGAGCGGTGTTTAGTTAAAACCTTGACGGCCTCTTTTTCCAGTTTAAAATGTCTTAAAAACTTTTGGAGCTGGACGTAGTGTGTGGGGAGCAGGAAGGAGACTGGGGCACGCAGGTTGACTGGGATCAGCCTCAGAGTCCTGAGGTAAGATCCCAGCCAGAACCATGCAAGGTCCTGTGTCTTGTTATTGACCGGTGAGGTGGCTGCGGCCCCCCCCCCCCCCCCCCCCCCCCCCCCCCCCTGGGTCTCTTGACCACCTCCCTCCTCAGCCTCTCCCACTTGCTTCCCCACAGGAAGTAAAACAGCATCCGTTCCAGAGCTAATAGACTTGCTCGTGGGGGGATAAAAACAGAACTGATTAATAACAGCACAGCTAAAATCACAGCTTTAATGATTTAAACCTTGCCCTCATAAGTCAGCTATCGAAGACTCCAAAAACCCTGTCTCTGTCGTACAGTCCCCAGGATCCCACCCCAGTTGCCGCCTCCTCCTCCCTCCCGGTCAGACTTTACCCCCAGTACCCTTATGTCAGTCATTTTAACTGTCAGTGGTAGTCTGGTCAAGTCTGGGTCTGCCCACTTATCCCAATGGACATGAGTGGGTAAGTTAGATAGAAATTGGTGTCGGGGAGGTTGTCATACTAGCTTCACATAGAATTGATTAATGATGTAACCTGAAAAGGTAAAATGAATATAAGGGTATGTGTACACACAAATACCAGTAAGTATTATGAACATTTTATATTCAATATATTATTAGATAAGATTTTCAAGATCACAAAGGATCTCTTACACACAATTATACAGTGCCTTGCGAAAGTATTCGGCCCCCTTGAACTTTGCGACCTTTTACCACATTTCAGGCTTCAAACATAAAGATATAAAACTGTATGTTTTTGTGAAGAATCAACAACAAGTGGGACACAATCATGAAGTGGAACGACATTTATTGGATATTTCAAACTTTTTTAACAAATCAAAAACTGAAAAATTGGGCGTGCAAAATTATTCAGCCCCTTTACTTTCAGTGCTGCAAACTCTCTCCAGAAGTTCAGTGAGGATCTCTGAATGATCCAATGTTGACCTAAATGACTAATGATGATAAATACAATCCACCTGTGTTTAATCAAGTCTCCGTATAAATGCACCTGCACCGTGATAGTCTCAGAGGTCCGTTAAAAGCACAGAGAGCATCATGAAGAACAAGGAACACACCAGGCAGGTCCGAGATACTGTTGTGAAGAAGTTTAAAGCCGGATTTGGATACAAAAAGATTTCCCAAGCTTTAAACATCCCAAGGAGCACTGTGCAAGCGATAATATTGAAATGGAAGGAGTATCAGACCACTGCAAATCTACCAAGACCTGTCCGTCCCTCTAAACTTTCAGCTCATACAAGGAGAAGACTGATCAGAGATGCAGCCAAGAGGTCCATGATCACTCTGGATGAACTGCAGAGATCTACAGCTGAGGTGGGAGACTCTATCCATAGGACAACAATCAGTCGTATATTGCACAAATCTGGCCTTTATGGAAGAGTGGCAAGAAAGCCATTTCTTAAAGATATCCATAAAAAGTGTTGTTTAAAGTTTGCCACAAGCCACCTGGGAGACACACCAAACATGTGGAAGAAGGTGCTCTGGTCAGATGAAACCAAAATTGAACTTTTTGGCAACAATGCAAAACGTTATGTTTGGCGTAAAAGCAACACAGCTGAACACACCATCCCACTGTCAAACATGGTGGTGGCAGCATCATGGTTTGGGCCTGCTTTTCTTCAGCAGGGACAGGGAAGATGGTTAAAATTGATGGGAAGATGGATGGAGCCAAATACAGGACCATTCTGGAAGAAAACCTGATGGAGTCTGCAAAAGACCTGAGACTGGGACAGAGATTTGTCTTCCAACAAGACAATGATCCAAAACATAAAGCAAAATCTACAATGGAATGGTTCAAAAATAAACATATCCAGGTGTTAGAATGGCCAAGTCAAAGTCCAGACCTGAATCCAATCGAGAATCTGTGGAAAGAACTGAAAACTGCTGTTCACAAATGCTCTCCATCCAACCTCACTGAGCTCGAGCTGTTTTGCAAGGAGGAATGGGAAAAAAATTCAGTCTCTCGATGTGCAAAACTGATAGAGGCATACCCCAAGCGACTTACAGCTGTAATCGCAGCAAAAGGTGGCGCTACAAAGTATTAACTTAAGGGGGCTGAATAATTTTGCACGCCCAATTTTTCAGTTTTTGATTTGTTAAAAAAGTTTGAAATATCCAATAAATGTCGTTCCACTTCATGATTGTGTCCCACTTGTTGTTGATTCTTCACAAAAAAATACAGTTTTATATCTTTATGTTTGAAGCCTGAAATGTGGCAAAAGGTCGCAAAGTTCAAGGGGGCCGAATACTTTCGCAAGGCACTGTATATACCTCTGCTGCATCCATCAGTAATACTAGTTTTCTGTAGCTTGGTGGTAGTTGAACTAAATTCAAACCTTGGTAGTGTTTTCAGTAGCGGTGTAGCTAGCTACTGGAACTACACACAACTTTTTTTTGTTGTTGCAAAAATAACATTTAAAATGTGTGAAGTAGGAAAGAATTTCCTTTATCTTCGTTATCAGAGCTGCTTAATGTACACTGGACTCCAGAGAGATCTGTCTTGCAATGTGGAGTCTGTTTCATATTTAGATATGATAATTTATCAGTTTGTGATGTAGTAACTTTCTTTAAGTTAAATATATATATTGTAAAGTTTATCTTCAATGTAGCTTAACTTCTTCCAGCATGAAGTAACCGGTAGTTTGGTAAACTATATTTTCAGAGTAGCTTCCCTGAAAACTGACTATGACGCTCTCGCATACTTTCTCAAAGGCTCTTAATTTAGCGTACTTAATTGTCTGCTAATAGTTAATGGGCTCCTCTTTCAAACTGGTTCTGTATGTTTATGCCCCAGAGCATTCACACATACCCCACTGGATGATCAACAAGTAGTTCTCTGAACTTCACAGAGCCTTGGAAGCTACCAGAAAAGAAGCTACACAGATACAATGTTATTTATGAGACTGTTATTTTTAAAACTGAAACATACACATTGTATCAAAACATGTAACATATCGATATAGATTTTCCATATCCGTCCCCATCACTAGTCAATTTAAATCTTCACACTGTTGTTGCTGATGTGATAATATTAAATGAGGATACTCTGTGTAACCCTCATACTACTGACAGGGTTCATTTTGACCCCAGAAAAATATTATTGTTTATCATAGTCCAAAGGTGGTTTATTAAATTCGTCACATTTTTCATGACTTTGCCAATCAACTTGCTCTTAACAAATACAGTGCATTACGAAAGTATGGACTTTGTCCACATTTTGTTACGTTACAGCCTTATTCTGTAACATAACAGAAGAGGCGGCAGGTAACCTGGTTGAGTGGTTTGAGTGCTGGGCCAGTAACCAACAGGTTTAAAATGATTCTGTCCTAGTTCTAAACAATTTATCATCTAGTGGGCTTTGATTAAATGTCCAATGTCCTCGCCCACGTGGAAATTCTGTAAGAGTAATATATGTACCAATTATGTGATGACCCGAGCACATTCTGTCCCCTATAAAAACGTTTTATACTTTTGGTGCCAGAGAGAATGACATAAGAAAGTAGTTAAGACGACTAGCTTGATTAAGCCTCCTCCATGTATATCTCACTAGGTCAGGGTATTAAACCTCCTCCATGTACATCTCACTAGGTCAGGGTATTTAAGCCTCCATATATCCACTAATTCCAATATATCCATGACATTCATGATTTCCTTAAGTGCCTGAGGGTGATAGTTTGTAGTGTGATTTCCTTTCCGGTCCATAGAGGTGTTTAAAACCGTATTAAAATCTCCCACCATAATAATAGAGTCTAGTGTTGCTTGTAGAGTTGATAGATTCTTATATATATTTTTAATGTATATGTAATGAACAACAGACATTTTCCATCACCAATGAAACTTTGTAGAAACTGTTGTCTGCAGCATCAGCGGATAGAGTTATGTTCATATAATCTAATAATATTATATGTTACAAATGTTAATGTGTAAAATAATCTTCTTCTAAGCACAAATACCATTCCATAGAAATCAGTCCCTAATCACAGATCCGATATATGTGGTCATAAGTCATGACTCCCGGGTCAGGTTCTACCCGACATGGCATCATATGATCTAAACAGACATCAATCAAAGACAACACCCACACAAACCTAATGCACTCTAATGTATAGTCTTAATTAACATAACTAAAGCCCACAGCCTCTAGAGAACACACCCCTACCAAATTACCAACCCCCCAAATCAGTCCCCCACAAACCAGATGTTTACAGCCATGAGTGAAACCACTTGGTTATCTAATTTAATTAGCTAATTTGGTTACTTCCAGAAAGTACAAGGTGTGACATACAGTTTGATAGATGCCACCCTACATCAACTACTATAACACACACATTTACCTGTAGAAATAACACGTCTTCTTGACATTTTCATTTTGATAAGTGAATTAATAGGCTGTGTTTAGACAGGCAGCTTAATTCCGATCTTTCTTTTTCAGAAATTGTTCTTTTGACCAAACAGATCAGCTCTGATGTGAAAAAAGTTGTGGAACAACTATCAGAATTTGACTGCCCTTTTAAAATCAGTCTTTCCACCAAACATGTTTGTTAGTTCAATTGGTTAGGTTGCCAGAGACGCAAACCAGTCGTTTATTCTTGGTGTTCTGTATCTATGGACACACACCTGTCATTCAGTCTTATTGTTCTGTATCTATGGACATTCTTATCCCTTGCCTCCCAGCTAACAACAAACGTTCCCACAATTTTAGAGATTGTTCCCTTAAGAGTTTCATTGGGCTATTAACTAAAGTTTTCATAGCAATGTTCCAGTGATGTGCAAGAACTGTTTCCAAGAGACCATCCCCTTAATGTCAAACGGAACTTGACCAGAAGATAGCTAACATAGAAGACAGCCAAAAGTTAGTTGAATTTCCATGTTATCGCGATGCTTTCAACAATCTAAAAGCACAATTTCTATAGTTGAAAAAACATGTATTTTGCAACTAGTAGGCATTTAGAATTAAATGTGGAGTGGTTTTATAGTTAGGCCTATGTGATGACATCACATGCCCCAGGTACATTCAAAATTACTTGGCAATCATTTACATGATTGCCAGGTAGCCTAGAGCGTTGGGCCAGTAACCAAAAGGTTGCTAGATCGAATCCCTGATCTGACAAGGTCAAAATCTGGCGTTCTGCACCTGAACAAGGCAAGGCAATTTACAGTTGAAGTCGGAAGTTTACATACACCTTAGCCAAATACGTTTAAACTCAGTTTTACACAATTCCTGACATTTAACCCTAGTAAAAATGCCCTGTCTTTGGTCAGTTAGGATCACCACTTTATTTTAAGAATGTGAAATTGTCCATTTGGAAGACCCATTTGTGACCAAGCTTTAACTTCCTGACTGATGTCTTGAGATGTTGCTTCAGGGTAGCCTAGTGGTTAGAGCGTTAGAGCGTTGGACTAGTAACCGGAAGGTTACTAGTCCAAACCCCCGAGCTGACAAGGTACAAATCTGTTGTTCTGCCCCTGAACAGGCAGTTAACCCACTGTTCCTAGGCCGTCATTGAAAATAAGAATTTGTTCTTAACTGACTTGCCTAGTTAAATAAAGGTAACTGACTTGTGTCATGCACAAAGTAGATGTCCTAACCGACTTGCCAAAACTATAGTTTGTTAACAAGAAATTTGTGGAGTGGTTGAAAAATGAGTTTTAGTGACTCCAACCTAAGAGTATGTAAACTTCCAACTTGGGTCATTGGACACCTGCCTACAGCCATGGCATGATGCAAACAATTCACAAAATGAAACTAATATGGGCTAAATTAAATGATACCCATCCTGGTGGGAGGAAAGCAAACAAGAGATTTGTTTGAAAACAAAGCGTCACCTACAGCCCTCGAACCTCAAATCCAGTTCCACTGCATCATTCCCCTCTAATCAGGTACTGATTTAGACCTGGAACACCAGGCGGGTGCAATTAATGATCATGTAGAACAGAAAAGCAGCAGGAAGTCATAAGGTATGAGTCAAACAACCCTGTACTGCAACATCTGATTGAACTTGATCAATAAACATTTTTTAAAAAGACCAGACATCGTCACATATCATATGAGTCTTAAATCATATTGACAAAAGTAAATATAATTTCCACCCAATTGATCCTTATAACACTGAAGTCAATTTATTAATTTACTCAAAACTCCACCAAAACAATCAAACACTATCAAATGCTTTAATAACAATTAACAAAATGTAACATCACAAAATGTCACATTCAAAGCACATCAAATATAATTTTCCATATTTGGCACCATCATCTCATGGTCTTCATGTTCTAATACAAGGTCAAATACAAACCAATGCACATATCTTTTCTTGAATGATCAAATAGGATTCTGGACGTTTTGACCAAGAGAACAAAACGTGGTGACATCAGTCAGCGTCTCCTGATGATGACATCATGATATGAAACACCAGGTGTTCTTTTTTTATAAATTGGATGTGTGGGGATGGGTGGGGGGACGACAGGTGTAGGCAGGCAAGGGGTGTGTGGGACTGAGTTGGTCTCATTCCATAGACAAACACATTCACCAATCATGGTATACATAATGGGTTGGTCCATGCTCCTTCAACTGGAGGCAGCTGTGGTCAATTCAACCAGTGCTGTGCTAGGCATCGCATTGCTTAGGAAAGCCCACTCAAGTCTTCAATGGTCTGGGTAGGTATAAGGTGGTGACTGGCTGGGAGTGAGGGGCTTAGCTTGGCAGTAAGGATAACTGAACCTTCCCTAGGCAAATCCACCTTCTGACAAATAACACCAATGTGTTTTATAGGCATTGTACCCAATCCCAACACAGCAACGTGTAGGTCCATATTCTACATATGGCTCTCAGGACCTGCATGTGTGTCTGTGATCAGTTTTAGTCTTTGTGGGCCTTTCCTTTGGGTTTCTCCTCCTCAGTGTAAGACAGTCCGTATTCGTTCATTCTGGTCTTATCAACAGGATACAGCCTTAAGATAGAAAAATTGTGGAAAAAAGTTGTAGTAAACAAATTGATGCGTTCAATGTGAGGATATTCTGTTGTAGCATTGGAGATATTGTTACTTACAAGCGACAGTCAATTTAGTGCAGTGTGTGTATAGGATCTTCATTTGACCAGTATTGTTGCAGATAAATAATCTTGCAGTAACAGAATTTGAATGTTTAGTCTACAATGTTGTTTGATCAGTGGTTAGTCAATCAGCTGGGAAAAAATTAGGCTACTTAATATATTAATATAACCTTGTGTTAGTTTGAGTTTTCAGTGAATTTATGTAAATCACAAAGCTCATCGACATTTTCTGCAGCGTAGGGAAATTCTCAGCAAATTCTCAAATTAAGATCCTACCCCTGTGTGCGTATCTGCCGTGTGGCTTACCATCTCTGGTACAAGTAGACGAGGAAGACCACATCATCCCTGAAGCAGGCTAACCGGTGGGAGGTGGGCATTGTGATGATGAAGGCAAATATGTCGTCGATAAAGGTGTTGAACGCCTGGGGATGGACAAATATAAACTACTATCATTAACGTCCTTCAGTTTCATCACTTTATGTAGTTTTTCTTTCTGATAGATTTATGGATGTTTCATTGTAACAATTACTACACATTCCAGTAGCCATACTCTTACTGTCCTTCAATGATAAAACCCTTTCTGAGACATCTAACAGTGTAAAACCTGGCGATCCCTCAAATGAGATCTTATATAATTCACTCACTTTATACATGAATGCTTTCCAGGGTAGATGTGCCACAGATTTGAACTGTTGAAACAAGAAAATAATCGAAATGGACACCAGCATCTGGCTTTTAGCGGCATGCTAAAGATAACATAGAACAGAAGACATGGGCACTAACACACAGTATAATGTAACTGACCTTGTAGTTAACAAAGAGTTGAGGTAGCATGAAGAGGAATCCAAAAACGTACACTCCTGTCAAAAAAGGAACCATCAATGACAATATCAATGCTTCTAGTATTAATTATCATGTGATCATGAACGTGCACTGACAAAGCATTTCTTATTTGTCCAATGATTCTGCCTATTGACTGAACATACAATAAAACATTTGATCTAAACAACAACAAAAAACAACACTTAAGGTAAATCTGGCTTTTAAAAGTGAATTAAAGCAAATCATGCTGGCTTCAGGATAGTGTCAGAGAACATACCATTCACTAAACTGTTGATGATCCAGGAGAACCAACTGCCAAACAGAAAGCAGGTGAGACATTATTACACATTCAAAACACATAGTAGACCGGGTCTGGGCAACATCTCGAGGCTCCAGGGCCACACTGAGATTTCTAAATGGCACCGATGGCCGCACAGATTTTGATCTGGAAGTTGATTTGTTAGTCAAACTCTATTTGCAGGCAATAAAAAGAGACGTTATTGCCAGAAGACAGAGGTCCATTGTAATTTCAAGAGTAGTCTGGGGTCTTTTTTAAATCCAAAATAATAATTTCTCACTCCCAAAAAACTACTACAGTTGTCCATCACTGTAGTAGACCCTACTGTTATTTTCCAGAGTTATAGCCTACCTTTTGTATCTCAAAAACACTAAGGCATAAACCGCTCCTCCAATACACATTGGGTAGAGTAAATACGACAGGTACTTCATTGCCTGGGAAGAGAAGAACGTTGCAAGGAAAATCAAACGGTTGCTATTTATGACAACGCTACTGTATACAAATTGAGGACAAAGGAACACGTCATTTTTGGACATAAAAAAAGGTATATGTCAAGTCTCACAAGAGTATCATACTCTACAGTCCTCCTCTCTGATTCGTCAGACTTTCCAAACTGTTGGGGAGACAAACACACACTGATATCAATGTAGAACAAACAGAGACCAAACGTAATCCCGAGGAAATTAACTCTGATAAACTGATATCTTTACAAACAAACCAGACTTACAATAAATGTGGGTTTTACACCTTTCCAGATAACCTGTATTTTAAAGGCTTTCTTCACCTTCCACACCTGTAGAGGGACAGATAAACCAGTCAGGCGTCGAGAGGACATAGTGCAATCAACTACAAGAACACAATCATCCACAAGGATCTAAAACATAGGGGATTAAGAGAAACCAGGACACAGGATGATGGAATTACCAAACCTACAAAAGGGGACCACATTGATAGTCACTGAATTGGGAAGCAAACAGAAAAAGATTATCAACTCAATCTGACAAAAGTCAATGGGGTCAGACATTTTACTAACGTGAACAACAGTAACTGTGCAAATAGAGAACTTTAGGGAAACACTGTGTGTGTCCCAAATTGTACCCTATTAACAGACCCTGAGTTACGTCCCAATAATAACTCCTTTCTCCTGCGTCCCAATAATATCGTCATTCTCCTGCGTCCCAATAATATCGTCATTCTCCTGCGTCCCAATAATATCGTCATTCTCATGCGTCCCAATAATATCGTCATTCTCCTGCGTCCCAATAATATCGTCATTCTCCTGCGTCCCAATAATATCGTCATTCTCCTGCGTCCAAATAATATCGTCATTCTCCTGCGTCCCAATAATATCGTCATTCTCCTGCGTCCCAATAATATCGTCATTCTCCTGCGTCCCAATAATATCGTCATTCTCCTGCGTCCCAATAATATCGGCATTCTCTTGCGCCCCAATAATATTGGCATTCTCCTGCGTCCCAATAATATCGGCATCCTCCTGAAGTGTGCACTCATTTACTACTTCCCTGTTACAGCAGCTCTGTCAGGAGGAATGGGCCAAAATTCACCCAACTTATTGTGGGAAGCTTGTGGAAGGCTACCCGAAACATTTGACCCAAGCTAAACAATTTAAAAAGGCAATGCTACAAATACTAATTGAGTGTATGTAAACTTCTGATCCACTGGGAATGTGATAAAATAAATAAAAGCAGAAATAAAATCTCTCTCTACTATTATTCTGACATTTCACATTCTTAAAAATAAAGTGGTGATCCTAACTGACCAAAGACAGGGAATTTTTACTAGGATTAAATGTCAGGAATTGTGTAAAACTGAGATTAAATGTATTTGGATAAGGTATTTGTAGGTATCTGACTTCAACTGTAAATAGCCCTAGTCAGAAGTAGTGCACTACATAGGGAGCCATTTGGGATAAAACCACTAAATGCTTGTGAGGAGATGTACCTCGATCATGGAGCCTACTCCAGCAGGAATGAGGACCAGCAGGCTGGTCTGCTCATCAAACAGGTACATGAAAATCACAATGGTGCTGAAACACCTCCACAGTACTGGAAAGGACCACAAGATAAACACATGTAGTTTTTGACTATTCCCCTTACAAATACACTGAGCAGACAAAACATTAGACTGACCAGGTGCAAGTTATGATCCCTCATTGATGTCACTTGCTAAATGCACTTCAATCAGTATAGAGGAAGGGGAGGAGACTAGATGTCGACCGATTATGATTTTTCAACGTCGATAACGATTATTGGAGGACCAAAAAAAGCCGATACCGATTAAATCGGTCGATTTATATATAAATATATATTTGTAATAATGACAATTACAACAATACTGAATGAACACTTATTTTAACTTAATATAATACATAAATAAAAATCTATATAGTCTCAAATAAATAATGAAACATGTTCAATTTGGTTTAAATAATACAAAAACACAGTGTTGGAGAAGTAAAAGTGCATTATGTGCCAGAAAAAAAAGCTAACGTTTAAGTTCCTTGCTCAGAACATGAGAACATATGAAAGCTGGTGGTTCCAGCTTTCATCATCTTCAATATTCATAGTCTTCAATAATGAATCTTCAATATTCCCAGTTAAGAGGTTTTAGGTTGTAATTATTATAGGACTATTTCTCTCTATACCATTTGTATTTCATATACCTTTGACTATTGGATGTTCTTATAGGCACTATAGTATTGCCAGCCTAATCTCGGGAGTTGATAGGCTTGAAGTCATAAACAGAGCTGTGCTTCAAGTATTGCGAAGAGCTGCTGGCAAACGTAGAAAAGTGCTGTTTGAATGAATGCTTACGAGCCTGCTGCTGCCTACCATCGCTCAGTCAGACTGCTCTATCAAATATCAAATCATAGACTTAATTATAATAAACACACAGAAATACGAGCCTTAGCTCATTAATATGGCCAAATCCGGAAACTATCACTATCAAGAAATGGTCTTCACACAGTTCGCAACGAGCCAGGCGGCCCAAACTGCTGAATATACCCCGACTCTGCTTGCAAAGAACGCAAGAGAAGTGACACAATTTCCCTAGTTAATATTGCCTGCTAACATGAATTTATTTTAACTAATTATGCAGGTTTAAAAAAATATACCTGTGTGTTGATTTTAAGGAAGGCATTGATGTTTATGGTTCGGTACGTTGGTGCAACGACAGAGCTTTTTTTCACGAATGCGCTCGTTAAATCATCACCTGTTAGGCGAAGTAGGCTGTGATTCGATGATAAATTAACAGGCACTGCATTGATTATTTGCAAGCAGGACAAGCTAGTTAAACTAGTAATATCATCACTCATGTGTTAAGATTGATAGTTTTTTTTACAAGATAAGTTTAATGCTAGCTAGCAATTTACCTTGGCTCCTTGCTGCACTCACGTAACAGGTGGTCAGCCTGCCACACAGTCTCCTCGTGGAGTAACAGGTGGTCAGCCTGCCACACAGTCTCCTCGTGGAGTAACAGGTGGTCAGCCTGCCACACAGTCTCCTCGTGGAGTAACAGGTGGTCAGCCTGCCACACAGTCTCCTCATGGAGTAACAGGTGGTCAGCCTGCCACACAGTCTCCTCGTGGAGTAACAGGTGGTCAGCCTGCCACACAGTCTCCTCATGGAGTAACAGGTGGTCAGCCTGCCACACAGTCTCCGCATGGAGTGCAATGTAATCAGCATCCAAAAATGACGATTACAGATTGCTATGAAAACTTGAAATCGGCCCTAATTAATCAGCCATGCCAATTAATCGATCGACATCTAGAGATAGGTTAAAGAAGGATTTTTAATCCTTGAGACACGGATTGTGTATGCGTGCCATTCAGAGTGTGAATGTACAAGACAAATTATTTAAGTGCCTTTGAACGGGGTATGGTAGTAAGTGCCAGGCACAGCGGTTTGTATTAATTTCAAAAGTTTTAAATTCAAACTCATGTCCTGAATTACTTTAATTGGAATTGACCCCAACCCTGCCTAACAGCATCTTCGTAAGAAGTCCACCCACCTGCTTTGCTGGACATTCCCACCATGCTTTTCTTCTGCTTCCAGAAGCTGATGTCATGTTTGAAGGCCAGGAAATCAAACAGGAGCTGCAAATGAAACATGCTTTTAAGTTGCAATGTGACATAGGAATAATTTTGTGAATCTCAGTCATGCATGTGTGTGGCAAGTAGATCTAGCGGTTAAGACCATTGGGCCAGTAACAGCCTCAAAGTTAGCTGGTTCGAATCCTCGAGCCGACTAGGTGAAAAAAAATCTGTCTATGTGCACTCCTGTAAGTCACTCTGGATAAGAGAACTGCTAAGTCACTAAACATTTTAAAATATAAACATTAAAAGATGATCATCACTACATTTATATGGAACAGTAAGACTTCACATTCTTACATGAAAGGCAGCCACGAAGAAGGTGAGGGCTAAGAAGTACAGGTTGGTTTCCACAAAAATGCCCTTGATTTCATCAGCATCTTTCTCAGTGAAGCCTGAAATCACAACAAACCAAATTATTAAAAAGGCTCCCACCAGAGTGCACAGCTGACCCCATTTTGACGTAATTCCTTGCCGTTGAGCGGAAATAATTGTTTTAGGTTCCATCTCTGAAGAGTCAGAAGTTTACATACACCTCAGGTTTGTAGGTCTTCTTGCTCACACATGCTTTTTCAGTTCTGCCCAAACATTTTCTATAGGATTGAGGTAAGGCCTATGTGATGGCCACTCCAATACCTTGACTTTGTTGTCCTTAATTTCTCTGGGATAGGTGGCAGTATTTTCACGTCCAGATGAAAAGCGTGTCCAAAGTAAACTGCCTGCTACTCAGGCCCAGAAGCTAAGCTATGCATGTTAGTAGTAGATTTGGATAGAAAACACTCTGAAGTTTCTAAAACTGTTTGAATCATGTCTGAGAATAACATAACTTATTTTGCAAGCTAAACCCCGAGGACAAACCATTCAGAATTGTTTTTGGAGGTCACTCTCTTTTCAAGGTTTTCATTGGGAATCCAGGATGTCCACAGTCTTTAGAAATTGGTTGAGGTTTTTCCTTTGAGAAATGAAGAAACAGCACTGTTCAGAATGAGGCTTGAGGGAAGTGTACTCTTTGTTAGAGGCGCGTGACCTGAAAGCTAGCTACACTTTGTTTTCCTCCGGTATTGAACACAGATCATCCCGTCTTAAATTTGATCAATTATTTACATTAAAAAATACCTAAAGTTGTATTACAAAAGTAGTTTGAAATGTTTGGACAAAGTTTACAGGTATCTTATGAGATATTTTAATGTTACGTTGCGCAAGTTGAAACTGGTGTTTTTCTGGATCAAACGAGCCAAATAAATCGACATTTTGGATATATATCGACGGAATTAATCGAACAAAAGGACCATTTGTGATGTTTATGGGACATATAGGAGTGCCAACAGAAGAAGCTCGTCAAAGGTAAGGCATGAATTATATCTTTATTTCTGCGTTTTGTGTCACGCCTGGAGGGTTGAAATAGGATTGTTTGTTTACTTTAGTGCTGTCCTCAGATAATAGCATCGTTTGCTTTTGCCGTAAAGCCTTTTTGAAATTTGACATGTTGGCTGGATTCACAACAAGTGTAGCTTTAATTTGGTGTATTGCATGTGTGATTTCATGAAAGTTGAATTTTTATAGTAATTTATTTGAATTTGGCGCTCTGCATTTTCACTAGATCTTGGCCGGTGGGACACTACATATTCCAGAGAGGTTAAGCCATTTTGCCACAATTTTGGAAGTATGCTTGGGGTCATTGTCCATTTGGAAGACCCATTCGCGACCAAGCTTTAACTTCCTGACTGATGTCTTGAGATGTTGCTTCAATATATCCATATAATTTTCCTTCCTTATGAAGCCATCTATTTGTGAAGTGCACCAGTCCCTCCTGCAGCAAAGCACCCCCACAACATGATGCTGTCACCCCCATGCTTTACGATTGGGATGGTGTTCTTCGGCTTGCAAGCTTCCCACGTTTTCCTCCAAACATAACGATGGTCATTATGGCCAAACAGTTCTACTTTTGTTTCATCAGACCAGAGGACATTTCTCCAAAAAGTACGATCTTTGTCCTCATATGCAGTTGCAAACCGTAGTCTAGCTTTTTATGGTGGTTTTGGAGCAGTGGCTTCTTCCTTGCTGAGCGGCCTTTCAGGTTATGTCAATATAGGACTCGTTTTACTGTGGATATAGATACTTTTGTACCTGTTTCCTCCAGCATCTTCACACGGTCCTTTGCTGTTGTTCTGGGACTGATTTGCACCAAAGTACGTTCATCTCTAGGAGACAGAACGTATCTCCTTCCTGAGAGGTATGACGGCTGCGGGGTCCCATGGTGTTTATACTTACGTATTATTGTTTGTACAGATGAACGTGGTACCTTCAGCTGTTTGGAAATTGCTCCCAAGGATGAACCAGACTTGTGGAGGTCTACAATTGTTTTTCTGAGGCTGATTTCTTTTGATTTTCCCATGATCAAGCAAAAGAGGCACTGAGTTTGAAGGTAGGCCTTGAAATACATCCACAGGTACACCTTCAATTGACTCAAATGATGTAAATTAGCAGAAGCTTCTAAAGCCATGACATCATTTTCTGGAATTTTCAAAGCTGTTTAAAGGCACAGTCAACTTCGTGTATGTAAACTTCTGACCCACTGGAATTGTGATACAGTGAAAAAATTACTTGTGTCATGCACAAAGTAGATGTAACTAACCGACATGCCAAAACTATAGTTTTTAATTAACAAGAAATTTGTGGAGTGTTTGAAATACGAGTTTTAATGACTCCATCCTAAGCATATGTAAACTTCCGACTTCAACTGTACATATTAACGAATTGGGGAAAGAATGTCCTGGAGATTTCCACATAGACTGGGAAAACATAAACAAATAGAGAACTGACAGCTGTCAGTTTAGCTAGCATGCTATCCTTAGCTATCTGTCTTGCTAACCTTATCTAGCTTGCTAATGTTATGTGTTGTTTTTTAAACCACACTGTATTCAAAAGATTAGCCAGCTGGCTGGTTCTAGAGCTGGATTTGTCATAAGTATAAATCGGGAAACCAGTATCTTTGACTTCACCATCTATTGCTGTCTCCAAAGTTTTAACATCTTCCATAAGAGACGTGTTTTTCTACATTGTAATGGACACGGTGCAACCTTTGGTAGGTAGGCTGCTAGCAGACTTCAGCTGCTGTACAGCAAATCCAAGTCAGCCCGTGCTCATGGTTCTCAGTTAAATGATAGGCTACGCTACAATGACTTCGCTCATGATGCACGTGGTAAATGACACGTCACAACACCCTGAGCGCATCGGACACGAAACACCAATACAATTGCACAACAAAATAAATGTTATTTCGTGGGTGCCTGTTCATTATAGGATAGACACTGGTGGTTTAGCTGCAGTAATCAAAGCAGTGAAGCGTGTAGCGAAGCAAGACTTTAGTGGTCAAAAACTTCCATCTTGGGGCGCCGGGGGCGGGGAGCAGGGTCCCAAAACGCAATCATAACACACAATTATACCATTTATAAAAATTGTCATGTTCTATAAAGACTAGCTCAACAATTTGTGAAAAATGACAAATTCTACATTTTATTATGTTAATTTTCTGGTAAAAAGGGTAGGTGCAAAAACATGCGTTTGCATCCCCTATTTTAATTTGCTCCATGTCTCAGCTGGCCAAGTGTAGACTATGGTGGCCAAGTGTAGACTATGGTGGCCAAATGTAGACTATGGTGGCCAAGTGTAGACTATGGTGGCCAAGTGTAGACTATGGTGGCCAAGTGTAGACTATGGTGGCCAAGTGTAGACTATGGGGGCCAAGTGTAGACTATGGTGGCCAAGTGTAGACTATGGTGGCCAAGTGTAGACTATGGTGGCCAAGTGTAGACTATGGTGGCCAAGTGTAGACTATGGTGGCCAAGTGTAGACTATGGTGGCCAAGTGTAGACTACGGCAAAAAGCAGTTTAGCTCAGTCGGAACGAGGAAGAACTTTGCAGGTGTTTCTGATTAATAAACAATGCCATGCTGGTGGATAGTAACGTTCAACTAAAACCCAGCGCTAAAGAAACAGACAAAAGTATTAGCACATCCTAAACACACCGCATTGCCACAGAAAAAAAATTAAAATCCCCACTTTGGATTTCCCACTTCCAAATATATCGAATTTCGACTTAAACTATGACTTATTGACTTCAAATTGTTGTATAACATCATGGGTAAGCTCTGGTCATTGTCTTTCAGTCGAAACATTTTTTATTTCCTCCCTTTATCAAACATCAGTTTGCATGTTCAAACAGACAAAACAAAGGATTTTATTTTATATTTCTCACTACAGTTATTGAACCTCTTCCCCTCAGATTTCATTAATGACAGAACAGTAGCAACTATAGGACAGAAGTCACTCTCGTGATGCGGTCGTTCAGTTTGTGATCCTCTGGCGGTAGGTAGTATGACTCATGCAGATTAGTGTCAATTCCGTACACTAGTATCAACTAGCATAATGGGTGCTGTTTCCCGGACAGATTACGCCTAGTCACGACTAAAAAGCAACCTCAATGAAGAATCTACATGGAAAATAATGTTTTGTCCAGGCCAAGGCTTGATCTGTGTCCGGTAAACCGTCCCAATGAGTTTGGTCATAGTACTAGCCATAGAGATATTGAATTATAATGCTATTTCTATAGTACTACTCACCGAACTGTTGCAGAGAGTAGACGGCATCTTGCATGTGAATCCAGAAGCGGAGTTTCCCGAGGGAGATGGTGTCATAGGAGATAGTGAGAGGGAGTTCCGTGCTGGTGCTGTTGATCTCCATCAAGTCCTTCACTCTGTTGCTCAGCTCATCCACAAACAGCAGTGGAAGGTACACCCTCTTCTTTCCATTTTGAAATCTGGAACACAGTAAAACAATTGCTACTGTTGTGTCATTAATGAAGTCTGAGTGGAAGAGGCTCTGACAGCTGTCAGTTCTCTATTTGTTTATGCTTTCCCGGTCCCATGTGGAAATCTCCAGAACATTCTTTCCCATCCCCAATTCGTGATTATGTATAAGAGGTGGAACCTAAAACAAGCATTTCCGCTCGAAGGCAAGGAATTACGTCAAAATGGGGGTCGGCTCTGCACTCTTGTGGGAGCCTTTTAATGAGTTGATTTGTTGTGATTTCAGGCTTCACTGAGAAAGATGCTGATGAAATCAAGGGCATTTCTGTGGAAACCAACCTGTACTTCTTAGCCCTCACCTTCTTCGTGGCTGCCTTTCATGTAAGAATGTGAAGTCTTACTGTTCCATATAAATGAAGTGATGATCATCTTTAAATAAAGGCTCTGGAACTTCAATTTAGAATTGTTGTATTGTAATACAAAGCAAGAGTTGGCACACCCCCAAAAAGTTGGTAAAGGTGCTGACTAACGGCAGGTAAACTGTAGGCTCTGAAAATAAATAAAGAGAGTCACACTCTATATACAAGCTCCCAGTAATTGATTGGGTAAACCACCCATGTTTCAGCATCACTGTGCCTTCTTCACCCTGAAGAAGGTGTTGTGTATTGTATCATTAGTTCCAGCTGTCCATTTATGAGTGTATGATGAATTGTATCATAAGTGCGTTCTTACACTCGCAGGTAGCGGTGCACGTCACTGGGCAGGAAGTCCCTGTCGAAGATAAAGTCCTCTGACACCACATTGAGGGTGAGACGGGAGCGCCAGTGAGACACGGGCCGATCCACTGCAGAGTCACCTCCTTTGGGCTTCCGTTTCAGCTGCTCCGCCTGCCCTGGGCACAATGACCACAGCAGACCAGAGAGAATAAGACCAGGGAAAAACTGAACATCACAATCAGCATGACAGTTTTAAAGATGTACTCCACAGAAAATGCATTCCAAAGTGAAAGGTATTAAAATGTACCAGACTGATTAAAAAATATGATGCTATAAAGGGACAATTCAGAACAGTTGATTCCAAGGCAAGACACTGTCTGCGCATACAGACATACCCTAATAATGAAGAGACGTATGAAAGCCTTGCTCTGGATCTTGTAAATGTTGGTTACGTCCTAAATATCACTTTACTCCCTTTATAGTGCACTACTTTTCACCAGAGCCCATAGTAGTGAACTAAAAAGGGAATATGGTGCTATTTAGAATGCAGCCATTGTGCGGTGTAATCGTAGTCTGACCTGTGTCGCTTCCTCCCCTGAGATCAGGCTGACCTCTGGTGGTTTGGGTATCATGTAGGTGGTGAGCTGGGACACCAGATGCACCTGTCTGGGGTCCTGCCACGGGGACATACCTGCCTGGTGAAGAAACACCATGGCATAGAGCGTCCCATTCTTACAGGTCTTCTTTGGGAGAGACACATTCACTATCCTTTAGGAAAAGGGATACATAGGTGAATATGAACTGGTTGGTTCAAGCCCTGAATGCTGATTAGCTGACAGCCGTGGTATATCAGACCATATACCACGGGTATGACAAAACAGTTATTTTTACCGCTCTAATTACGTTGATAACCAGTTCATAATAGCAATAAGGCACCTCTGGGGTTTGCGGTATATGGGAAATATACCAAGGCAAAGGGCTCTATCCAGGCACTCTAAGTTGTGTCGTGCGTAAGAACATCCCTTAGCCGTGGTATATTGGCCATATACCACAAACCCCCTTGTGCCTTATTGCGTAAATATAGCAGGGAGAGAGATGTCAATCTTTGCAGGTTGAAGTAGTCTCTATATGCAGTTTGTTCAATGTTAATCAGTTACTATGAATGTGGGCAGATATCTGCACTCGTTTTGGTTCCAGATGACTTACTAATATGGAGTCCTAGTCATCCTGCAAATACCCAGAGAGCACTGACTGTGTCTACCACAAAGTTTCCATTGGTGATCATCGTGCTTATTACAACTGACTGACTGATAGATAGATACCACCATATCCTGTCACCGTAAGAAATGTTGCACCTTTCAAACTTGGTCTCAACATCAAAGTCCTCCTCCTCGTGAATGAGGGTGTGTCCCCCATCAGCATTGGGTCGCAAGGCTGTGTAGATACTCAACTGGGATTGGGGAATAAAGAACATAGCAAATGTTCACGAATCAGTTTCCACACCCAAAACAACTGTCTGACTGGCAAGTTTTCATTCCATCTAGCAATGATGCATACAAACCTGCAATCTTGGTTTTCCTGCCAAATATGGGTTGATGCAGTTTTCGAATTTGGGGTTCTCACAAGGTTTGGTGTAAACGATGCCATACATCACCCAGCAAGTGTGCAAAACATACACAACGAACACCCCGACTATCAGCGTCGTGAAAGAGGTTTTCTGAAACATGCTCCGGACTCCCGTCTAGTCATTCAAATACGAAATGTGTCAGGCAGATACCGTAGCGACTCTATCCTCTTCTGAAACCGAGCCAAGGACAGATGCGAAACTCAGAGAGAATTTAGCTGAGGCAGATTAACATCGGTTGATGAATTGCTCATACTGTAACGTTAGTGTAGTTTATGGACTGGTCATTAAGGTCACAGGTGTCTGCTGGTGCTAGGCTAACCATGGCTAGATATCGTTGACCACACTGTAAGTCTCCTCATGTCTTTTACCAATCAAATGTAATGGCTATTGGTTCATATTTTGTGCATTATAAAATCTCCGAATTCTGCTCGTCACTTTGCATCTCGAAATTGCAATATCACGGCTATTTTAAAGAAGCATGGATGTGTCATCTAGCTACTTCCGTGATTTATTTCCTGGTTACGATAGTCAGGAAAGTATCAAACTGCGGCTGCGCAAATCCAACAATCTGCATACCAGCTGAATATATCTTGGCCACTAGATGTCATCCATGCTCCATGCAGTGCACTCTTGATTATAATCTCGGTTTTTCCAAGTCACCTTTACACTGTCAGTGCCAGGTCTACGTCAACAATAGAAGCATTATTATTTTTTATTTTCCCCCGTAGATTTGTACATGTATTGTAGAAACGAATTAAAATATGTTGAATGTCTTCGTTTTGAAAAACAATTAACACAAACCTCTGCACTTGAATAAATACAATATATGTAGCTATTAGCAGTGTTTAATATGAGCAGGATCCGACACCTGTCATTTCTGGACCGTTTCGTTCCTGAACCCATTTCCTAGGATCGGGTAACTCTCGTGGCTTGAAAAATACTTGTAATGTAAAATTATAGTAAAAACAATCAGTTAGACTAATTCAGGTTGACTCCTCTGTAATTCTATTGGCTGTCGCCTAAAAATTGTCATGTTAAAACGGCCTGATAATTGATGCGTGTTGGGTCGGCCCGGGTTTATGATTTGCACAATATTGTAGCCTATATAGACCAACGCGTGGCCATTGCTGTGGTGAGAGAGAAGCGCGCCTGTATCTCAAACAGAACTAGAATGAGATTCACTTTCTATGATCTCTCTACCTCTCTACTCTGATAGACATGAGCATGCAACTCTCATCTCTCCAGCGTTACACTTCATCATTTATTTCCTTATAGAATCATGGCTGCGCGAAGCAGCACGCCTGATCAATTGAAATACATTTGCCAAAGTCATTGAATTACTGCTGTCTGTTCAGAAATAAATGAAACAAATCCGAATAATACACCAGGAGTAGGCCTATAATTGTGCCACAGATGATCAATAGTTATTTTTTTTTAGATTGCCTAGCTGTGGTTTGTGTGTAGCCCAATCACGAGCCATGTCAACAGTCAACAGCAGGGTGAAAATGTTAGTGCACAGCATGCAGCCAAAATAGACCTTTCCCAATATTTCAAATACAATCACTGGAAAATACAGGTTGGAAATAAAATGCATCCTGCTGAAAAGAGAAGACTAGTCTGTCTGTAGACGACAAAGTTATCAACTTCCAAATAGGTCTATTGAGGGAACAGCATTGTTTTACCAAGTAAAACAAGAGAGAAACACATTTGGCACGAGAGCATCCCGGTGAGTGAGCCTAGCATCATTGGGTGAGTCAGTGAAACTGGAAAGCTTTTTTAGGACTGTAATTTCCTCCTCATATTGTACAATATGTGTGTCTCCACACACCTAGGTCTAGGCAGTTGATGGATTGAAGACAATATCGTTTTTATTGATCTCAGATTCTCAGTTTGTCAGCGTCAAAGTAGCCTGTCATTTTGATCATTTGTGAGGTATTAAGAAATATTGTGCTCTAGTCTCCAGTCATCTAAAATGATGTAGAATTGCATGAAATGGGTTTATCAAGTCCAAAGCTTTCCTGAACCCTAGGCTACAATATTTTTCTCTCCCATGTGTGCAACTTCTGCAAGCGCCTACTGATCTATGCCAGAATGCTAAAGCACGATAATGCACGCAATGCTATATTATAAAGGAGTTTTTTTCTTCATGTGTTCCGGTACCTCAGATTACCCATGGTCTCCCCTCTCTCGGGCTCACTTTTTGTTCCAGCACCTCCAAATTGACAAATTAACCACTGGCTATAAGGTCTACTATTAAAGGCATAGCCTATTTGTAGTACATATAGGTGAAGTCGGAAGTTTACATAGACTTAGTTTGGAGTCATTAAAACTTGTTTTTCAACCACTCCACAAATTTCTTGTTTGTTAGAACATCTACTTTGTGCATAACACAAGTCATTTTTTCAACAATTGTCTCCAGGCAGATTATTTCACTTATAATTCACTGTATCACAATTCCAGTGGGTCAGAAGTTTACACACACTAAGTTGACTCTACCTTTAAACAACTTGGAAAATTCCAGAAAATGTCATGGCTTTAGAAACTGATAGGCTAATTGACATCATTTGAGCCAATTGGAGGTTTACCTGTGGATGTATTTCAAGGCCTGACTCCAAATTCAGTGCCTCATTGCTTGACCTCATGGGAAAATCAAAAGAAATCAGAAGACCTCAGAAAAAAATTGTAGACCTCCACAAGTCTGGTTTATCCTTGGGACCAATGTCCTAATGCCTGAAGGTACCACGTTCATCTGTACAAACAATAGTACGCAAGTATAAACACCATGGGACCACGCAGCTGTCATACCGCTCAGGAAGGAGATGCGTTCTGTCTCCTAGAGATGAACGTACTTTGGTGCGAAAAGTGCAAATCAATTCCAGAACAACAGCAGAGGACCTTGTGAAGATGCTGGAGGAAACAGGGACAAAAGTATCTATATCCACAGTATAACGAGTCATATATCAACATAACCCCAAAGGCCACTCAGCAAGGAAGAAGCCACTGCTCCAAAACCTCCATAAAAAAAGCCAGACTACGGTTTGCAACTGCACATGGAGAAATGTCCTCTGGTCTGATGTAACAAAAATAGAACTGTTTGGCCATAATGACCATCGTTATGTTTGCAGGAAAAAGGCTTGCAAGCCGAAGAACACCATCGCAATCGTGACGCACGGGGGTGGCAGCATCATGTTGTGGGGGTGCTTTGCTGCAGGAGGGACTGGCGCACTTCACAAAATAGATGGCATCATGAGGATGGAGAATTATGTGGATATATTGATGCAACATCTCAAGACATCAGTCAGGAAGTGTAACGCTCGTCTGAGGAAGGAGTGGACCAAAGCGCAGCGTTGTACGTGTTCATGATATTTATTAAAACTGAACACTGAAACAAAATAACAAAGTGGAACAAAATGAACAGTTCTGTCAGGTGCAGAAACAGAAAACAACTACCCACAAAACACAGGTGGGAAAAGGCTACCTAAGTATGGTTCCCAATCAGAGACAACGATAGACAGCTGTCCCTGATTGAGAACCATACCCAGCCAAAACAAAGAAATACAAAACATAGAAATAAAGAAACTAAAATGCCCACCCTAGTCACACCCTGGCCTAACCAAAATAGAGAGGCGTGACAGTAAGGTAAATCTTGGTCGTAAATGGGTCTTCCAAATGGACAACGACCCCAAGCATACTTCCAAAGTTGTGGCAAAATGGCTTAAGGACAACAAAGTCAAGGTATTGGAGTGACCATCACGAAGCCTGACTCAGTTATGAGGAGGAATGGGCCAAAATTCACCCAACTTATTGTGGGAAGCTTGTGGAAGGCTACCCAAAACATTTGACCCAAGTTAAACAATTTAAAGGCAATGCTACCAAATACTAATTGAGTGTATTTCAACTGACCCACTGGGAATGTGATGAAAGAATGAAATAAAAGCTGAAATAAATCATTCTCTCTGCTATTATTCTGACATTTCACATTCTTAATATAAAGTGGTGATCCTAACTGATTTAAGACAGGACATTTTTACTAGGATTAAATGTCAGGAATTGTGAAAAACAGAGTTTAAATGCATTTGGCTAAGGTGTATGTAAACTTCCGACTTCAACTGTATATTGGTGTTGCTCCCAATTTGTCTCACGCCGTTTGTGCAAAGTTGCTCAGTTATTAGACTTACTTAGACCAAGAAGTACCAGTGAGGGAGAAATGCAACTTCTATAGATGGCTTAATACCCTGAGAAGACATTGAACAACTACCCCAAACTTTGTGTAGCCGTGCTAAGGGCAGTCTTAGAAAGATGGTGCTTAGAAAGAAACTGTTATGAAAAGGGAGGTGTGGTGAATGGTCAGTTTTAGTCACTTGTCTGGCCTTCGAGATCAAACTACCCAGATTTACTCTTTCATCTCCTGTCAGCATCTCTGACCTTCTAGAACGTCCATGGTCATTCTCCTGTCAGCATCTCTGACCTTCTAGAACGTCCATGGTCATTCTCCTGTCAGCATCACTGACCTTCTAGAATGTCCATGGTCATTCTCCTGTCAGCATCACTGACCTTCTAGAACGTCCATGGTCATTCTCTTGTCAGCATCACTGACCTTCTAGAACGTCCATTGTCATTCTCTTGTCAGCATCACTGACCTTCTAGAACGTCCATGGTCATTCTCTTGTCAGCATCACTGACCTTCTAGAACGTCCATTGTCATTCTCTTGTCAGCATCACTGACCTTCTAGAACGTCCATGGTCATTCTCTTGTCAGCATCACTGACCATGGTCATTCTCCTGTCAGCATCTCTGACCTTCTAGAACGTCCATTGTCATTCTCTTGTCAGCATCACTGACCTTCTAGAACGTCCATTGTCATTCTCTTGTCAGCATCTCTGACCTTCTAGAATGTCCATGGTCATTCTCTTGTCAGCATCACTGACCTTCTAGAAAGTCCATGGTCATTCTCCTGTCAGCATCACTGACCTTCTAGAACGACCATGGTCATTCTCTTGTCAGCATCACTGACCTTCTAGAATGTCCATGGTCATTCTCAGACAATCCATCAGTTCTATCATCGGTGAGCAATAGGACAAGGGTGGAAACAAGTGTTTCACCCAAAGGTTTGGCTACTAGCTAATATACTGCTATTATCCTTAAACATACAGGTTGTATGGTGAATTATTATATGTATTTGTGTCTGTATGTGTCTGCATGCTCCATAAATGTCTGTTTTTGCTTGTTTATGTTCAAGCAGCACGGCAGTTTCAGAGAGAAATGGGCACAGTGAAAAGATGGAGGAGGAGAGAAAGAGAGAGTTGTGATGATAAGTGAGGACAGAAAAAGTAGAGCAGGGAGGGAATGAAGACCACACTGTGCCCCCTTTATTGATTTTCTGCTTAAAACACTCATTTGGAGGCCAACAGCAGAAGCAGGAGGGTTCTTCCTGAATGAACAAACACCCTCGGTAGGGAATGTACTGACTTCTTAAAGCCGCTCGCCCTAAGAGGAAAACGAATGACGAGGAGCGAATCCAATAAGCAGCAGCTAAATGACATACTGTCTTTATTTGCCAGAAGCTCCTCCTATGAGAAATCTGTTCGTCCTTTTTCATGATGAAGTATTTACCTGACAACAAATGATTTCTGACAGTAAGTAGGCCTACGCGTAATCAGGGACCGATATGGATGAAAGGTTGGATCTTTACCACGCTGTGCGCAAATACAGTAAAGTGCTTACATACTGTATATCCACAGTAAACCGAGTCCTATATTGACATAACCTGAAAGGCCGCTCAGCAAGGAAGAAGCCACTGCTCCAAAACCGCCATAAAAAAGCCAGACTACAGTTTGCAACTGCACATGGGGATAAAGATCGTACTTTTTGGAGAATGTCCCCTGGTCTGATGAAACAAAAATAGAACTGTTTTGCCATAATGTCCATTGTTATGTTTGGAGGAAAAGGGGGACGCTTGCAAGCCGAAGAACGCCATCCCAACCGTGAAGCACGGGGGTGGCAGCATCATGTTGTGGGGGTGCTTTGCTGCAGGAGGGACTTGTGTACTTCACAAAATAGATGGCATCATGAGGCAGGAAAATTATGTGGATATATTGAAGCAACATCTCAAGACATCAGTCAGAAAGTTCAAGCTTGGTCACAAATGGGTCTTCCAAATGGACAATTTCACATTCTTAAAATAAAGTGGTGATCCTAACTGACCTAAGACAGGGCATTTTTACTAGGATTAAATGTCAGGAATTGTGAAAAACTGAGTTTAAACGTATTTGGCTAAGGTGTATGTAAACTTCCGACTTCAACTGTAAATTGCCTTGCCTTGTTTAGGTGCAGAACGCCAGATTTTGACCTTGTCAGATCAGGGATTTGATCTAGCAACCTTTTGGTTACTGGCCCAACGCTCTAGGCAACCTGGCAATCATGTAAATGATTGCCAATTGATTTTGAATGTACCTGGGGCATGTGATGTCATCACATAGGCCTAACTATAAAACTCCACTCCACATTTAATTCTAAATGCCTTCTACTTCCAAAATACATGTTTTTTTCAACTATAGAAATTGTGCTTTTAGATTGTTGAAAGCATCGCAATAACATGGAAATTCAACTAACTTTTGGCTGTCTTCTATGGTAGCTATCTTCTGGTCAAGTTCCGTTTGACATTAAGGGGATGGTCTCTTGGAAACAGTTCTTGCACATCACTGGAACATTGCTCTGAAAACTTTAGTTAATGGCTGACTAAATACTTTTTTGCCCCACTGTACATGATTCAGATATTTATGGTCAGGGTTTGAACTACTTCAGTGACAGCTAGATATACATAATGCACAGTACATACATTTTTTATTGCACTCAGAAAATAAATATTGGCACATCCCACGTACTGAATTGCATGTTATGAACTGCAAATATGTGGCATCTTGTCATGAAAACAATTCATTCTAAAAAAAGACAAATAAATAGAGTTACCACAGACACACATCTAACCCTAGCTTCATGTCCACACCCCGGCTCAACCCTAGCATCTCTAGCGATAACCCTAACCCTTAGGTTTAACCCTGGCTCAACCCTAATCTAACCCCCCCATATAGTGCTACCCCACCTGAATTCCCAATGTAACCCCTTTATCTGCCTAAACCTCTCCATAGGGACCACTTCCCTTCATACCTCTCTCCATTCTCTGCCATAAACATTGGACCTGTTTGGAATTCTTTAGTTGTCCGTTGCTCTTAAGCTTTTAATGACATCAGTACCTCCTCTCTGAGTATTTAACATTAATCAGAAGGTGATTGGTTTAATGTACGGGGTCATCCATTTCCATCATATTACCTTTAGGGTGTGGTGAGTGGACTTGTGGAGCAAATAGAATTGGGAAGCATATGAATTTCCATTACTACTCACTGACAACTGAATTACTTGACTTTTAATTGGAAAAGATCATAACTCTCACATGAGGAAGGTAGTGCAGAGGAGTCTGGCAAACATTCATTCTCATATGGCGTCCACAACGTCTGACCAGAATGAGACATTCATCAAATCCCTGACAAAGGAGACACTTGGGCTCCACAATGCGGAAAGTAAAGTGACCTTGACTGAGGAGAAACAATGGAGGGAATCTTCACAACACCAGACTACTCATCTTCTCTTTTCTTTCTCACTCTTCGTTGAACTCCCTCTTCCCTACAAAGCGCACTGTCGTTTAGATTGCCCTTTTCCTTTACGGCTGCCTGCTTCTCGTCCTGTCAGCCAAAGTATGCTTTTATTTTCCCCAGGTCTGCCTCTCTCTCTCTCTCTCTCTCTTTCAAATCTTGCTGTCATCACGGCTGAAGTTCAAACTAGACAGTGTTTCCATCCAGCTGGTGAGAATCTCATCAAGGAGAGAGAGTTTCTCCATCCGGCTCGTGAGAATCTCATCAAGGCCAGACAGTGTTTCCATCCAGCTGGTGAGAATCTCATCAAGGCCAGACAGTGTCTCCATCCGGCTGGTGAGAATCTCATCAAGGCCAGACAGTGTGTCCATCCAGCTGGTTAGGATCTCAACAAGGCCAGACAGTCCGGCTGGTGAGAATCTCATCAAGGCTAGACAGTGTCTCCATCCGGCTGGTGAGATTCTCATCAAGGACAGACAGTGTCTCCATCCGGCTGGTGAGAATCTCATCAAGGCCAGACAGTGTCTCCATCCGGCTGGTGAGAATCTCATCAAGGCCAGACAGTGTCTCCATCCGGCTGGTGAGAATCTCATCAAGGCCAGACAGTGTCTCCATCCGGCTGGTGAGAATCTCATCAAGGCTAGACAGTGTCTCCATCCGGCTGGTGAGAATCTCATCAAGCCCATACAGTGTCTCCATCCGGCTGGTGAGAATCTCATCAAGGCCAGACAGTGTCTCCATCCGGCTGGTGAGAATCTCATCAAGGCTAGACAGTGTCTCCATCCGGCTGGTGAGAATCTCATCAAGGCCAGACAGTGTCCTCATCCGGCTGGTGAGAATCTCATCAAGGCCAGACAGTGTCCTCATCCGGCTGGTGAGAATCTCATCAAGGCCAGACAGTGTCTCCATCCGGCTGGTGAGAACCTCATCAAGCCCATACAGTGTCTCCATCCGGCTGGTGAGAATCTCATCAAGGCCAGACAGTGTCTCCATCCGGCTGGTGAGAATCTCATCAAGGCCAGACAGTGTCTCCATCCGGCTGGTGAGAATCTCATCAAAGCCAGACAGTGTCTCCATCCGGCTGGTTAGAATCTCATCAAGGCCAGACAGTGTCTCCATCCAGCTGGTTAGAATCTCATCAAGGCCAGAACACCGGTCAGATGCCGAAGCAGAGAGAAACAATGGACTCATGTGCAGCTGCTTCTCTTGTGTAGCCATGGGTGGATTTGAAATCTGTAGTTTAAGCAAGGGAAACATGTACAGAACAGCATGGCTGGAGATACATACAGTGAAAACTGATGTCTGGCTTGAGGAAAAGAAGGATGGGGTTGTTAAAACAAGAGACTGTTGGCAAGACATGGTCGGGTTCAGACATAGAAGTCTCTGCCATTCATCTCAGTTGTAGTCCTAGGAGAAAAAACATGATCTCAGTTGTAGTCCTAGGAGAAAAAACATGATCTCAGTTGTAGTCCTAGGAGAAAAAACATGATCTCAGTTGTAGTCCTAGGAGGAAAAACTTGCAGTCCTAGGATAAAATTCACCATCTCAGTTGTAGTCCAAGGAGAAAAAACATAATCTCAGTTATAGCGCTGGAGGAGATGGCTGCCATTTTACGGGCTCCTAACCAATTGTGCTATTGTGTTTTTTTGCGTTATTTGTAACTTATTTTGTCCATAATGTTTCTGCCATTGTCTCTTATGACCGAAAAGAGCTTCTGGATATCAGGACAGCGATTACTCACCTTGTACTGGACAAAGATGTTTTCTTTAACGAGTAGGATGCGAAGGATTTACTTCAGACACCTGACAAGGCCAACATCCCCGTCATTCGCATGAGAAAGAGACGGAGATATCGGGGACGTAGATCCGGGTGTCTTGTAAGGATCTGACGGCGAGTGTGTAATCCCCCTCTACCATCAGTCCTTTTAGCCAACGTGCATTAATTTAATAATAAAATGGATGAGCTCCGATCATGACTATCCAACCAATGGGACATTAAAAAATGTAATATCTTATGTTTCACAGAGTCGTGGTTGAACAACGACATGAGTAACATACAGCTGGCTGGGTTTTCGGTCCATCGGCAAGATCTATTTGTCTATTTTTAAATAACAGCTGGTCCATGAAATCTAATATTAAGCAAGTCTCAAGGTTTTGCCCGCCTGAGGTAGAGTATCTCATGATAAGCTGTAAACCACGCTATTTATCAAGAGAGTTTTCATCTATATCCTTCGTAGCCGTCTATTTACCACCACAAACTGAGATTGACCAACTGGCAATTGTCTTCACTGACATTTTCAACCTATCCCTGACCGAGTCTGTAATATCAACATGTTTCAAGCAGACCACCATAGTCCCTGTTCCCAAGAACACCAAGGTAGCCTGCCTAAATGACTACTGAACTGTAGCACTCACATCTGCAGCCATGAAGTGCTTTGAAAGGCTGGTCATGGCTTACATCAACACCATTATCCCAGAAACCCTAGACCCACTCCAATTTGCATACCGCCCCAACAGATCCACAAATGATGCAGTCTGTTTTGTACTCTACACTGCCCTTTCCCACCTGGACAAAAGGAACACCTACGTGAGAATGCTATTCATTGACTACAGCTCATCGCTCAACAACATAGTGCCCTCAAAGCACTCTGCAACTGGATCCTGGACTTCCTGACGGTCCGCTCCCAGGTGGTAAGGGTAGGTAACAACACATCTGCCACGATGATCCTCAACATGGGGGCAACTCAGGGTGCATGCTCAGTCCCCTCCTGTACTCTCTGTTCACCCATGACTGCATCAAAGCAAGACTCCTACACCATCATTAAGTTTGCTGAAGATACAACAGTGGTAGGGCTAATCACCGACAACGATTAGACAGAGACCTGGCAATGTGGTGCCAGGATAACAACCTCTCCCACGTGATCAAGACAAAGGAGATGATTGTGGACTACAGGAAAAGGAGGACTGAGCATGCCCCCATTCTCATCGACGGAGCTGTAGTGGAGCAGGTTGAGAGCTTCAAGTTCCTTGGGGTCCACATCACCAACAAACTAACATGGTCCATGCACACCAAGACAGTCATAAAGAGGGCACGACAAAACCCGTTCCCCCTCAGGAGACTGAAAAGTTTGGGCATGGGTCGTCAGATCCTCCAAATGTTATACAGCTGCACCATCGAGAGCATCCTGTCTGGTTGCATCACCACCTGGTATGGCAACTGCTTGGTCTCCAACCGCAAGGCACTACAGAGGGTAATGTGTACGACCCAGTACATCACTGGGGCCAAGCTTCCTGCCATCCAGGACCTCTATACCAGGCGGTGTCAGAGGAATGCCCCAAAAAATGGCAAAGACTCCAGCCACCCTAGTCATAGACTGTTCTCTCTGCTACCGCATGGCAAGCGGTACTGGAGCACCAAGTCTAGGTCCAAGAGGCTTCTTAACAGCCTCTACCCCCCAAGCCATAAGACTCCTTAACAGCTAATCAAATGGCTACCCGGACTATTTGCATTGTACCTCCCCACCCCCATTTGTACGCTGCTGCTACTCTGTTTATTATCCATGTATAGTCACTTTACCTCTACCTACATGTACAAATTACCTCAATTACCTTAACTAACCGGTGCCCCCGCAGACTGACTCTGTACTGGTACCCTCTGTATATAGCCTTGCTATTGTTATTTTATTTTTGCTCCTTAATTATTGGTTATTTTTCTTATTTTTTATTTAATTTATTTTTTACTTCAGTTTATTTTAGTAAGTACATTCTTAACACTTTTTTTTCTTAGAACTGCGTTGTTGGTTACATTTCACTGTCAGGACTGTTGTATTCAGCGCATGTGACAAATACAATTTAATTTAATTTAGTTTAGTCCTAGGAGAAAAACCATCATCTCAGTTGTAGTCCTAGGAGAAAAAACATAATCTCAGTTGTAGTCCTAGGAGAAAAAACATAATCTCAGGATCAAAGGATGATAACAGATAACAACATTGAGAATATCAATTCTACATGTAGTAACTCCTGTTTCAATTCTTGTCTTGTAATCAGAATGCACATGTATGCTCAGCTAGCTAGCTATCCATCCTTTGTCCCATTTCATCAGACTGGACACCAGTGGAGGCTGCTGAGGGGAGGACGGCTCATAATAATGGCTGGAATGCAGTAAATGCCATGTTATCAACAACATGGTTTTCATGGGTTTGATACCATTCCATTCACTCCATTACATCCATTCTACTCCATTCCAACCATTATTATGAGCCGTTCTCCCCTGAGCAGCCTCCACTGCTGGACACCCACCCTCCATGGCTACCATTGCCATTACCTTGCACTGCAACATAATTCATGTTCCACCTACTTTTCTTCTCATTACTATCACCTCTGATATTTCTGTCGGGTCACCTTTTCCGTTTCTCTCGAGCGCACTGCGCCTGCATTTCTCTCACTCGCCCTGTCTCTCTCTCTCTCTCGCACGCCTGTCTCTCTTGCGCGCCTGTCTCTCTCTCTCTCTCTCTCGCGCACCTGTCTCTCTCGCTCTCTCTCGCACTCTCTTGCACTCTCACTCTCTCTCACTTTCGCTCTCTCTCTCTCTCTTGCACTCTCACTCTCTCTCACTTTCACTCTCTCTCTCTCTCGCTCTCTTTTCTCCTTCCTTCCCTCCAATGGCCATGCATTCGTAGGAAGCATTTGATTTAAAATGTTTCTTCTTCTATCCAAGCACCACTATAAAGCCTTTGGGTGTCAGCGTGGACTTCACGGTGGCAAAACAAGATGATCACTTCTGTGTTTGATCTTGGGAGTCGGTATGGCAGGGTGTCCAAACAGAGAGAAATCTATTGCCCTTGTGTCTCAGACGAAAAACTTGGAGCTGTCCAGCGCTAAGGCATGCTACCATGGAGATAAAAGGGTGAAAAGGAACTCATCTCACACTAAGACCTCTGGAAAATGTCTGTGCATGAGATAAATGGCACCCTATTCCAAAAGGGAACACTATTCCCAAATGTTGCCCTATTGCCAAATGGCACCCTATTCCCAAAGGGAACACTATTCCCAAATGGGAACACTAGTCCCAAATGGCAACCTATTCCCAAATGGCACCCTATTCCCAAAGGGCACCCTATTCCCAAAGGGCATCCTATTCCCACCCACACCTACTCATTCAAGTTTTTTTTTTCTTGTACTATTTTCTACATTGTATAATAATAGTGAAGACATCAACACTTTGAACTAACACATATGGAATCATGTACTAACCAAAAAAGTGTTAAACAAATCAACATATATTTTACATTTGATATTCTTCAAAGTAACCACACGTTGCTTGTAGAAAATAGTAAAAATAAAGAAAAACACTTGAATGAGTAGGTGTGTCCAAACATTTGACTGTTACTGTATATATATATTTGTTTCTATATTTGTGTTGGGCTTTATAGATTGTTTATTGTTATGTGTTACGGTTTAGCTAAAATGATTCTTTACAGCAGGGGTGTCAAAGTCAAATGGACGGAGGGCCAAATAAAAAAATCAGCTACAAGACGAGGGCCGGACTGTTCGAATGTTCATTGAAAAATTTTTAAATGACGCATATAGTCTAGTGAACCTAATTGAACCTACTGAAAACCTAACAAATATATTACAATATGATCAGATAAATAAAGCAATATTTTCTTATGGCTCTGTCAGTAATCTTTAATTTTCAACAGACACAAAAGACAAATTTCCTTTATATAAATATCCCCATAACATGAACATTAAATGAAAGAAACCGGTATTCAAGGCACCATCAGTAGACTATATTTTCTATTTTAGCAAAAGTGGGCTAAATTTACTTCAAAGAAAAAACAATAATAGCAATTTTCTATCATCCACTCAACTGAAATATTTTTAAAATATAATTGGATTGAAATACAAAAAAATAAAGTGCAAAAATCTATTAATCAAAAACAACACTTTGTTTAAGGAGAAGTAACATGCAGTGAAAACAAATATTAAATTTTAACTTTTAAACTTGAACTGAGTAAAAACTCTAAATATGTGATTGCACAGTAATGTTCACTTGTTTGAGGTTGAGGGTGATACTTGGTGGTGTCCCATCTTTTCCACAAGTTCATCAATGTTCGGGGTAAGGCTCTGAGCTGAAGAAATCCTCAGAATTGAGTGGAGGTGTTCAGCAGTAAGTCGACTTCTGTGTGATGTTTTGTTCAGGTTCATCAAAGAAAACAGTTGTTCACACAGGTATGTGCTGCCAAACATAGACAACGTTTGAGCAGCCTGGATGCGCAGCTGGGGCATTGTGCCGGGGAGGAAACGGGCGAACTCCGCAGCACCCACTGCCGCATATTTTGCCCTCAGTGCATCATTGCATTGGAGGTCAATCAACTCCATTTGGAGGTTTGGTGGTGAGCTTTCCACGTCAACAGCAAATGGGTTACCGAGCAGTTCCAACCTGCTTTTTTGTGCTTCAAAGTCAGCAAATCGGCGTCGAAAGTCAGCGGCAAGCATACCTATTTTATCAGCCAACTGTGTGCTCGGGAACGCACTGGTAGAGAGCTTCTCTTTCATGGTCTGGCAGCTGGGAAAGTGGCTCAAATTTTCTTTCCGCATCTGCGTCTCCCACAGAGTCAGTTTGGTTTTAAATGCCTTCACTGTACTGTACATATCAGAGATGACACGATCCCGACCCTGCAGCTGCAAGTTTATTGCATTCAGATGACTCGTAATGTCACACAGAAAAGCCATTTCACACAGAAACATTTCGTCTCGGAGTTGTGTTGTGTCTTTCCCTTTGCTGTCCAAGAACAGACAAATCTCCTCACGAAGCTCGAAACATCTTTGAAGCACCTTTCCCTGGCTTAGCCATCGCACCTCTGTGTGATAAGGCAAATCACCATGCTCCGTTTCTAACTCCGTCAGAAATGCCTTGAACTGGCGGTGATTCAAACCTTTGGCTCTGATAAAGTTAACTGTGCGCGTGATGATGCTCATTACATGCTCCATTTTCAAGGCTTTACCGCACAACGCTTCCTGGTGTATGATACAATGATAAGCTGTCAGCTCACCTGTCGCGTTTTCCTCTTGCATCTTTTCCCGTATCTTCGCCACCAGTCCGCTCCTGTGTCCACACATCGCAGGTGCTCCGTCGGTTGTCAAACCCACGAGTTTTTCCCAAGGCAGCTCCATCTCATTTACACATCTTGACACCTCTTCATACAAATCATGCCCCGTAGTTGTGCCATGCATAGGACGTAAAGCCAAAAACTCCTCTGTCACGCTTAGGTTGGAGTCCACTCCGCGGATGAAAATTGACAACTGGGCAATGTCAGAAATGTCGGTGCTCTCATCCACAGCCAAGGAATATGCAATAAAATCTTTTCCCTTTTTCACAAGCTGCTCTTTTAGATTGATGGACAACTGGTCTACTCTCTCGGCAATGGTGTTTCTGCTCAGACTCACATTTAAAAAGAGTTGCCTTTTTTCTGGGCAAACTTCGTCACAAACTTTAATCATGCAGTTTTTGATGAAATCCCCCTCCGTAAATGGCCGGGCTGATTTAGCGATCTCTTCTGCCAAAATAAAACTGGCCTTGACAGCAGCCTGGCCTTGTGATTTGGCTTTTTTGAACAGAGCCTGTCGAGATTTGAGGCCTCGTTTTAATTCCTCTGCCTTTTGTAGCCTTTGTTCCATGTCCATATTCTTGTTTTTGTCCGCGTGTTTCGTTTCATAATGTCGTCTCAGATTATACTCTTTCAGTACCGCCACACTTTCTCCACACAGAAGACACACAGGTTTTCCAGCTACCTTCGTGAACATATACTCCGACTCCCACCTTGTTTGAAACCCCCGGTTCTCAGTATCCACCTTCCGTTTTGCCATTTTTGATGGGTATCTGAAAGTTAATTTTACTGTGATGCTGACGACTGCTGTGCCAATAAATATTGAAATGAAGCAGCCTACTGCTCGGTGCGTCACCTTTGCATTGTGGGAAATGTAGTATTGGTGCGTGTAAAAGATCTGCGGGCTGCCGGCTTGCTGCGGGCCGGTTCTAATAATAAATCAAGATCATCCCAGGGGCCGTAAAAAACCTTCTTGCGGGCCGGATGTGGCCCGCGGGCCTTGACTCTGACATATGTGCTTTACAGAGTCAAGTATATTTGTCCAGGCCTCAATTGTTCCTTGACTAGTCCCATTCATTCTCTCTGTTGATAGTTCTGATGTTAGAGCTTGTAATAGTATCTACTGGATCTACTGGATCTACTGTATCCCCTGTATCTACTGTATCCCCTGTATCTACTGTATCCCCTGTATCTACTGAATCTACTGTATCCCCTGTATCCCCTGTATCTACTTTATCTACTGTATCCCCTGTACCTACTGTATCCCCTGTACCTTCTGTATCCCCTGTACCTACTGTATCTACTGTATCTACTGTATATACTGTATCTACAGTATCTACTGTATCTACTGTATCCACTGTATCCCCTGTATCTACTGGATCTACTGTATCTACTGGATCTACTGTATCCCCTGTATCTACTGTATCCCCTGTATCTACTGTATATACTGTATCTCCTGTATCCCCTGTATCTACTGTATCCCATGTATCTACTGTATTTCCTGTATCTACTGTATATACTGTATCTCCTGTATCCCCTGTATCTACTGTATCCCCTGTATCTACTGTATCCCCTCTATCTACTGTGTCCCCTGTATCCCCTGTATCCACTGTATCCCCTGTATCTACTGTATCCCCTGTATCCACTGAATCTACTGTATCTACTGTATCCACTGTATCCACTGAATCTACTGTATCTATTGTATCCCCTGTATCTATTGTATCTAGTGTATCCACTGTATCCACTGTATCCCCTGTATCAACCTGTATCTACTGGTGGTTTGGGAGTAACTGCCATCTAAGAGACATCTACAGCAGCGGTGCTGCCTACCTGTAATAATTGTCTCTGATTGATGGAGAGATTCAAGGAGCTGTCATCGTTAAGTAACATAGCAGATGCAACGCATTGAATATTTACATTGATGCACTTCGAAACGAAGTTTGTAACTTGTCCCTGAACAGCTTCCATCCACAAGCCATAACACTGCTAAATAAATAGCTAACAAAATGGCTACACAGACTGTCTGAGTTGACCCTTGTTTTATTCATATTTTTTGTGCTGTCTCTATGAACACTCACAGGACTCTATACACAAGCGATATATTTTCATATATTCTGATGCCTAGTTACCTTACCCCTGTACATACAGTTGAAGTCGGAAGTTTACTTACACTTAGTTTTTCAACCATTCCACAAATTTCTTGTTAACAAACTATAGTGTTGCCAAGTCAGTGAGGACATCTACTTTGTGCATGACACAAGTCATTTTTCCAACAATTGTTTACAGACAGATTATTTCACTTATAATTAATTGTATCATTGTATTCCAGTGGGTCAGAAGTTTACATACACTAAGTTGACTGTGCCTTTAAACAGCTTGGAAAATTCCAGAAAATGATGTCATGGCTTTAGAAGCTTCTGATAGGCTAATTGACATCATTTGAGTCAACTGGAGGTGTACCTGTGGATGTATTTCAAGGCCTATCTTCAAACTCAGTGCCTCTTTGCTTGACATCATCGGAAAATCAAAAGAAATTAGCCAAGACCTCAGAAAAAAATGTAGACCTCCACAAGTCTGGTTCATCCCTGGGAGCAATTTCCAAACACCTGAAGGTACCACGTTCATCTGTACAAACAATAGTACGCAAGTATAAACACCATGGAACCACGCAGCTGTCATACCACTCAGGAAGGAGACGCATTTTGTCTCCTAGAGATGAACGTACTTTGGTGCGAAAAGTGCAAATCAATCCCAGAACAACAGCAAAGGACCTTGTGAATATGCTGGAGGAAACAGGTACAAAAGTATCTATATCCACAGTAAAACGAGTCCTATATCGACATAACCTGAAAGGTCTCTCAGCAAGGAAGAAGCCACTGCTTCAAACCCGCCATAAAAAAAGCCAGACTATGGTTTGCAACTGCACATGGGGACAAAGATCGTACATTTGGAGAAATGTCTTCTGGTCTGATGAAACAAAAATTTAACTGTTTGGCCATAAAGACCATCGTTATGTTTGGAGGAAAAGGGGGGAGGCTTGCCAGCCGGAGAACACCATCCCGACCGTGAAGCACGGGGGTGGCAGCATCATGTTGTGGGGGTGCTTTGCTGCAGGAAGGACTGGTGCACTTCACAAAATAGATGGCATCATGAGGCAGAAAAATTATGTGGATATATTGAAGCAACATCTCAAGACATCAGTCAGGAAGTTAAAGCTTGGTCACAAATGGGTCTTCCAAATGGACAATGACCCCAAGCATACTTCCAAAGTTGTGGCAAAATGGCTTAAGGAAAACAAAGTCAAGGTATTGGAGTGGCCATCACAAAGCTCGGACCTCAATCCCATAGAAAATTTGTGGACAGAACTGAAAAAGCATGTGCGAGCAAGGAGGCCTACAAACCTGACTCAGTTACAGCAGCTCTGCCAGGAGGAATGGGCCAAAATTCACCCAACTTATTGTGGGAAGCTTGTGGAAGGCTACCCAAAAAGTTTGACCCAAGTTAAACAATTTAAAGGCAATGCTACCAAGAATTGAGTGTATGCAACATTCTGACCCACTGGGAATGTGATGAAAGAAATACAAGCTGAAATAAATAATTCTCTCTACTATTATTCTGACATTTCACATTCTTAAAATAAACTGGTGATCCTAACTGACCTAAGACAGGGAATTTTTACTAGGATTAAATGTTAGGAAATGTGAAAAACTGAGTTTAAATGTATTTGGCTAAGGTGTATGTAAACGTCTGACTTCAACTGTATCTACCTCCATCCCTGCACAGAAATGTGGTATTGGAACTGACCCTGTATATAGCTTCTTACTCACTCATCTTCTTCTTATTTCTCGTTTTTATGAAGTAGTGCGCTAACCCTATAGCCCTGGTCAAAAGTAGTGCACTACTACCCTGTAGCCCTGGTCAAAAGTAGTGCACTAACCCTATGGCCCTGGTAAAAAGTAGTGCACTACATAGTGAATAGGGTGCCATTTTGGATGCAGCTGTAAACAGGTACCAGGCACCAGGAAATGAACACACTTGCAAGCTATACCTCTGATTGTAGCGCTGTTGAAAAGGATGTGTGAGCAGCATACCGTCCACTATAGTGATCCTGTTCTGAGGAAGGCGCTTCAATACAAATAATGTCTAATGGTGATCACTGCACTTTCTATTGGATTCAAATGACAGCCTAATTAGGCACAACAAATCTCTAATATATCCTAAGTGTTGACTCTAAATGAGAACAGTTCATTGAAGTAGCAAGGTGGTGCTGACAGAGAAGGTCGCCTCGCTTCTAGTCTTTTTGAAAGTTTGCAGTATTTCGTTTTTTAACGTATTATTTCTTACATTGTTAGCCCAGAAAATCTTAAGCGTTATTACATACAGCCGGGAAGAACTATTGGATATCAGAGCGACATCAACTTTCCAGCACTACGGCGAGGAATACGACTTTCCCGAAACGGATCCTTTGTTCGAACCACCCAAAGCACCCGTATTATCTCCCAAGAGAATTCTCGGCGGTTATTGTCCCAGCCGTGTGTATCCCACCTCAAGCCGATACCACGACGGCCCTCAAGGAAGTTCACTGGACTCTATGCATACTGGAAACCATATATCCCGAGGCTGTATTTATTGTAGCTGGGGATTTTAACAAAGCAAATTTGATAACAAGGCTACCTAAATTCTATCAGCATATTGATTGTAGTAGCCGGGCTGGCAAAACACTGGATCACTGCTACTCTAACTTCTGCGATGCATACAAGTGCTTTGAGAGACTAGTCAAGGATCATATCATCTCCACCTTACCTGTTACCCTAGGCTACCTGTAATTTGCATACCGCCCCAATAGGTCCACAGACAATGCAATTGCCATCACACTGCACACTGCCCAATCCCATTTGGACAAGAGGAATACCTATGTAAGAATGCTGTTCATTGACTACAGCTTAGCATTCAACACCATAGTACCCTCCAAGCTCATCACTAAGCTTGAGGCCCTGGGACTTCCTGATGGGCCACCCCCAGGTGGTGAAGGTAGGAAACAACATCTCCACTTCGCTGATCCTCAACACTGGGGCCCCACAAGGGTGCATGCTCAACCCCCTCCTGTACTCCCTGTTCACCCATGACTGCGTGGCCATGCACACCTCCAACTCAATCACCAAGTTTGCAGACGACACAACAGTAGGAGGTCTGATTACCAATAATGACAAGACAGCCTATAGGGAGGAGGTGAGGGCACTCGGAATGTGGTGTCAGGAATACAATCTCTCACTCAACATCAACAAAACCAAGGGGATGATAGTGGACTTTGGGAAACAGGGAGCACCCCCCTATCCACATCGACGGGACAGCAGTGGAGAAGGTAGAAAGTTTTAAGTTCCTCGGCGTACACATCACGGACAAACTGAAATTATCCACCCACACAGACAGTGTGGTGAAGAAGGTGCAGCGCATCTTCAAACCCAGGAGGCTGAAGAAATGTGGCGTGTCACCTAAAACCCCCACAAACTTTTACAGATACACAATTGAGAGCATCCTGTTGGGCTGTAGCACCACCTGGTATGGCAACCACACCACCCACAACTGCAGGGGTCTCCAGAGAGTGGTGTGGTCTGCACAACGCATCACCGCGGGCAAACTACCTGCCCTCCAGGACACCTACAGCACCCGATGTCACAGGAAGGCCACGGCCTGTTAACCCTACTACCATCCAGAAAGCGAGGTCAATAAAGTGCATCAAAGCTGGGACTGAGAGACTGAAAAATAGCTTCTATCTCAAGGCCAGTAGACTGTTAAACAGCCATCACTAACACAGAGGCTGCTGCCTACATACAGACTTGAAATCATTGGCCACTCTAACAAATGGATCACTAGTCACTTTATTAATGCCACTTTAATAATGATGTTTACATATCTTGCATTACTCATCCCATATGTATATCCTGTATTTAATACCATCTATTGCATCTTACCTATGCCGCTCAGTCATTGCTCATCCATATACAGTGCCTTGCGAAAGTATTCGGCCCCCTTGAACTTTGTGACCTTTTGCCACATTTCAGGCTTCAAACATAAAGATATAAAACTGTATGTTTTTGTGAAGAATCAACAACAAGTGGGACACAATCATGAAGTGGAACGACATTTATTGGATATTTCAAACTTTTTTAACAAATCAAAAACTGAAAAATTGGGCGTGCAAAATTATTCAGCCCCCTTAAGTTAATACTTTGTAGCGCCACCTTTTGCTGCAATTACAGCTGTAAGTCGCTTGGGGTATGTTTCTATCAGTTTTGCACATCGAGAGACTGAATTTTTTTCACATTCCTCCTTGCAAAACAGCTCGAGCTCAGTGAGGTTGGATGGAGAGCATTTGTGAACAGCAGTTTTCAGTTCTTTCCACAGATTCTCGATTGGATTCAGGTCTGGACTTTGACTTGGCCATTCTAACACCTGGATATGTTTATTTTTGAACCATTCCATTGTAGATTTTGCTTTATGTTTTGGATCATTGTCTTGTTGGAAGACAAATCTCCGTCCCAGTCTCAGGTCTTTTGCAGACTCCATCAGGTTTTCTTCCAGAATGGTCCTGTATTTGGCTCCATCCATCTTCCCATCAATTTTAACCATCTTCCCTGTCCCTGCTGAAGAAAAGCAGACCCAAACCATGATGCTGCCACCACCATGTTTGACAGTGGGGATGGTGTGTTCAGGGTGATGAGCTGTGTTGCTTTTACGCCAAACATAACGTTTTGCATTGTTGCCAAAAAGTTCAATTTTGGTTTCATCTGACCAGACCACCTTCTTCCACATGTTTGGTGTGTCTCCCAGGTGGCTTGTGGCAAACTTTAAACGACACTTTTTATGGATATCTTTAAGAAATGGCTTTCTTCTTGCCACTCTTCCATAAAGGCCAGATTTGTGCAATATACAACTGATTGTTGTCCTATGGACAGAGTCTCCCACCTCAGCTGTAGATCTCTGCAGTTCATCCAGAGTGATCATGGGCCTCTTGGCTGCATCTCTGATCAGTCTTCTCCTTGTATGAGCTGAAAGTTTAGAGGGACGGCCAGGTCTTGGTAGATTTGCAGTGGTCTGATACTCCTTCCATTTCAATATTATCGCTTGCACAGTGCTCCTTGGGATGTTTAAAGCTTGGGAAATCTTTTTGTATCCAAATCCGGCTTTAAACTTCTTCACAACAGTATCTCGGACCTGCCTGGTGTGTTCCTTGTTCTTCATGATGCTCTCTGCGCTTTTAACGGACCTCTGAGACTATCACAGTGCAGGTGCATTTATATGGAGACTTGATTACACACAGGTGGATTGTATTTATCATCATTAGTCATTTAGGTCAACATTGGATCATTCAGAGATCCGCACTGAACTTCTGGAGAGAGTTTGCTTGCACTGAAAGTAAAGGGGCTGAATAATTTTGCACGCCCAATTTTTCAGTTTTTGATTTGTTAAAAAAGTTTGAAATATCCAATAAATGTCGTTCCACTTCATGATTGTGTCCCACTTGTTGTTGATTCTTCACAAAAAAATACAGTTTTATATCTTTATGTTTGAAGCCTGAAATGTGGCAAAAGGTCGCAAAGTTCAAGGGGGCCGAATACTTTCGCAAGGCACTGTATTTATATATACAAATTCTTTACCTAGATTTGTCTGTATTAGGTAGTTGTTGTGGAATTGTTAGATTACTTGTTAGATATTGTTGCACTGTCGGAACTTGAAGCAGAAGCATTTCGCTACACTCGCAATAACATCTGCTAACCATGTGTATGTGACCAATAACATCTGCTAACCATGTGTATGTGACCAATAACATCTGCTAACCATGTGTTTGTGACCAATAACATCTGCTAACCATGTGTATGTGACCAATAACATCTGCTAACCATGGGTATGAGACCAATAACATCTGCTAACCATGTGTATGGGACCAATAACATCTGCTAACCATGTGTATGTGACCAATAACATCTGATAACCATGTGTATGTGACCAATAACATCTGCTAACCATGTGTATGGGACCAATAACATCTGCTAACCATGTGTATGTGACCAATAACATCTGCTAACCATGTGTATGTGACCAATAACATCTGCTAACCATGTGTATGGGACCAATAACATCTGCTAACCATGTGTATGTGACCAATAACATCTGCTAACCATATGTATGGGACCAATAACATCTGCTAACCATGTGTATGTGACCAATAACATCTGCTAACCATGTGTATGTGACCAATAACATCTGCTAACCATGTGTATGGGACCAATAACATCTGCTAACCATGTGTATGTGACCAATAACATCTGCTAACCATGTGTATGTGACCAATAACATCTGCTAACCATGTGTATGGGACCAATAACATCTGCTAACCATGTGTATGGGACCAATAACATCTGCTAACCATGTGTATGGGACCAATAACATCTGCTAACCATGTGTATGGGACCAATAACATCTGCTAACCATGTGTATGTGACCAATAACATCTGCTAACCATGTGTATGTGACCAATAACATCTGCTAACCATGTGTATGGGACCAATAACATCTGCTAACCATGTGTATGTGACCAATAACATCTGCTAACCATATGTATGGGACCAATAACATCTGCTAACCATGTGTATGTGACCAATAACATCTGCTAACCATGTGTATGTGACCAATAACATCTGCTAACCATGTGTATGGGACCAATAACATCTGCTAACCATGTGTATGTGACCAATAACATCTGCTAACCATGTGTATGTGACCAATAACATCTGCTAACCATGTGTATGGGACCAATAACATCTGCTAACCATGTGTATGGGACCAATAACATCTGCTAACCATGTGTATGGGACCAATAACATCTGCTAACCATGTGTATGTGACCAATAACATCTGCTAACCATGTGTATGGGACCAATAACATCTGCTAACCATGTGTATGGGACCAATAACATCTGTTAACCATGTGTATGGGACCAATAACATCTGCTAACCATGTGTATGTGACCAATAACATCTGCTAACCATGTGTATGGGACCAATAACATCTGCTAACCATGTGTATGTGACCAATAACATCTGATAACCATGTGTATGTGACCAATAACATCTGCTAACCATGTGTATGGGACCAATAACATCTGCTAACCATGTGTATGTGACCAATAACATCTGCTAACCATGTGTATGTGACCAATAACATCTGCTAACCATGTGTATGTGACCAATAACATCTGCTAACCATGTGTATGTGACCAATAACATCTGCTAACCATATGTATGGGACCAATAACATCTGCTAACCATGTGTATGTGACCAATAACATCTGCTAACCATGTGTATGTGACCAATAACATCTGCTAACCATGTGTATGGGACCAATAACATCTGCTAACCATGTGTATGTGACCAATAACATCTGGTAACCACGTGTATGTGACCAATAACATCTGCTAACCATGTGTATGGGACCAATAACATCTGCTAACCATGTGCATGGGACCAATAACATCTGCTAACCATGTGTATGGGACCAATAACATCTGCTAACCATGTGTATGGGACCAATAACATCTGCTAACCATGTGTATGTGACCAATAACATCTGCTAACCATGTGTATGTGACCAATAACATCTGCTAACCATGTGTATGGGACCAATAACATCTGCTAACCATGTGTATGTGACCAATAACATCTGCTAACCATGTGTATGGGACCAATAACATCTGCTAACCATGTGTATGTGACCAATAACATCTGCTAACCATGTGTATGTGACCAATAACATCTGCTAACCATGTGTATGGGACCAATAACATCTGCTAACCATGTGCATGGGACCAATAACATCTGCTAACCATGTGTATGGGACCAATAACATCTGCTAACCATGTGTATGTGACCAATAACATCTGCTAACCATGTGTATGGGACCAATAACATCTGCTAACCATGTGTATGGGACCAATAACATCTGTTAACCATGTGTATGGGACCAATAACATCTGCTAACCATGTGTATGTGACCAATAACATCTGCTAACCATGTGTATGTGACCAATAACATCTGGTAACCACGTGTATGTGACCAATAACATCTGCTAACCATGTGTATGGGACCAATAACATCTGCTAACCATGTGCATGGGACCAATAACATCTGCTAACCATGTGTATGGGACCAATAACATCTGCTAACCATGTGTATGGGACCAATAACATCTGCTAACCATGTGTATGTGACCAATAACATCTGCTAACCATGTGTATGTGACCAATAACATCTGCTAACCATGTGTATGGGACCAATAACATCTGCTAACCATGTGTATGTGACCAATAACATCTGCTAACCATGTGTATGGGACCAATAACATCTGCTAACCATGTGTATGTGACCAATAACATCTGCTAACCATGTGTATGTGACCAATAACATCTGCTAACCATGTGTATGGGACCAATAACATCTGCTAACCATGTGCATGGGACCAATAACATCTGCTAACCATGTGTATGGGACCAATAACATCTGCTAACCATGTGTATGTGACCAATAACATCTGCTAACCATGTGTATGGGACCAATAACATCTGCTAACCATGTGTATGGGACCAATAACATCTGTTAACCATGTGTATGGGACCAATAACATCTGCTAACCATGTGTATGTGACCAATAACATCTGCTAACCATGTGTATGTGACCAATAACATTTGATTTGATTTGAAAACGCTCAAAGCTGATCTTCAGCAGTATGGCTCTAACACACTGCCTGTCTACTGCTCATGTCATGCTCAGCTTGCAGTAACAGGTGGTACTGTATATAGGCAGATCAAGGTTGCCAATACAAATCTGGATCTAACTCCATTATTTTCCTTTAATTTGCCTGTTTGTGTGTTAGTTCCCATTGGTCATTAATTTCTTCAGTTCTCTAGCTGTCTGAAAGCCGCCTTACTCCCTCTTGACTCTTCTTCATACTCTTCTACCCAGTTTATTAGATCAGACCCATGTGTGTGTGTGTGTGTGTGTGTGTGTGTGTGTGTGTGTGTGTGTGTGTGTGTGTGTGTGTGTGTGTGTGTGTGTGTGTGTGTGTGTGTGTGTGTGTGTGTGTGTGTGTGTGTACGTGTTTAACTATACTTGTGGGGACCAAAAGTCACCACAAGAATAGCAAACAAACTAAAATTTGACCAACTGGGGACATTTTGTTAGCCCCCACAAGGTCAAATGCTATTTGTATGGGTTTTAGGGTTAAGGTTAGAATTAATGTCAGGGTTAGAATTAGGTTTAGGGTTAAGAGCTAGGGTTAGTTGTAGGGTTCTGGTTAGGAGCTAAGGTTAGGTATATGGTTAAGGTTAGGTTTTCGGGTTAATGGTAAGGTTAGGGTTAATATTAGAGTTAGGATTAGGGTTAGGGTTATGTTTAGGGAAAATACGATTTTGAATGGGACTGAATTGTGTGTCCCCACAAGGTTATTTATACAATACTCTGTGTGGGTGTGTGTGTGTGTTCAGTATGTTAGTTCATTATATCAGACCCCAGTGTGTGTGTGTGATCACCCCTAATCTGCTCGAGTGTCGGTTGCTGTCCTCAGAACCCACCAGAGGACTGTCTCTCACTCTCCATCTCTCTCTCCCCCCTCTTTCACTCTCTTCTCCCTCCCTTTCTTGTTCCCCAAAACCCTGGCTTATATCCTCATCCATAATGGAGGCTGTCTTGCTTTTCTGAATTTTGTCTCAACCTGTAGTACAGTTAGATGTCTGTTCTCAACCTCAGCGCTCACAGAGCACCTTGTGGTTAGTTTTATCTCCTCTCCCCTCTCCTTTCATCTCTCTTCTCAAGCCGTGATGGAACGTTGATATTTCCACAGCTTCAGATGTATCCGTATTATGTGCTATGTTCCAGTTATAGGATCCAGTGCTATGATCCAGTTATATGTTCCAGTGCTATGTTCCAGTTCTGTGATCCAGTGCTACAATCCAGTTCTACATTCCAGTTCTATGTTCCAGTTATTACGTTCCAGTTCTATGTTCCAGTTCTATGTTTCAGTGCTGTGATCTAGTTCTATGTTCCAGTTCTATGTTTCAGTGCTGTGATCTAGTTCTATGTTCCAGTGCTATGTTCCAGTGCTATGTTTCAGTGCTATGATCCAGTTCTATGTTCCAGTTATTACGTTCCAGTTCTATGTTCCAGTTCTATGTTTCAGTGCTGTGATCTAGTTCTATGTTCCAGTTCTATGTTTCAGTGCTGTGATCTAGTTCTATGTTCCAGTGCTATGTTCCAGTGCTATGTTTCAGTGCTATGTTCCAGTTCTATGTTTCAGTGCTGTGATCTAGTTCTATGTTCCAGTTCTATGTTCCAGTGCTATGTTCCAGTGCTATGTTCCAGTGCTATGTTCCAGTGCTATGTTTCAGTGCTATGATCCAGTTCTATGTTCCAGTTCTATGTTCCAGTTCTATGTTCCAGTGCTATGTTCCAGTGCTGTGATCTAGTGCTATGTTCCAGTTCTATGTTCCAGTTCTATGATGCAGTACTATGTTCCAGTTCTATGTTCCAGTTCTATGTTCCAGTGCTATGTTCCAGTGCTATGTTTCAGTGCTGTGATCTAGTTCTATGTTCCAGTGCTATGATCCAGTGCTATGTTCCAGTGCTATGATCCAGTGCTACGTTCCAGTGCTATGTTCCAGTACTATGTTCCAGTGCTATGATCCAGTTCTATGTTCCCCTGCTATGTTCCAGTGCTATGATCCAGTGCTATGTTCCCCTGCTATGTTCCAGTGTTATGTTCCAGTGCTATGATCCAGTTCTATGTTCCAGTTCTACGTTCCAGTGCTATGCTCCCCTGCTATGTTCCAGTGCTGTGTTCCAGTGCTATGTTCTCCTGCTATGTTCCAGTGCTATGTATTGCGCCGTGGTCATGTTTATTATAAACACAACCTGTAGCGTCAGACTGTCAGGTGCCTACACAGATTAATGATGGCTATTACACAGCATGCTCGCTTTGTTGCTTGACATACACTGTCAATGTTCAATGTTTATTGGGGGTTAAACATCATGACCTATGCCCCCATGATACCCTACCTTCACTCTCTTATTTCTGTATATGGGATCAGAGAACAGCTAAATAAAAGACAAGGTACAATAGCTTGACATGGATTTGCCATAGTAAAACCACGTGAAATAATTAGATGATTAACTGAAAGGTACTGTCAATATCTACTTAGAAGTCTTAACAGTAAATCAATTAAGTCAATACGGAGTGTATTGATCTATTGACTAGCTTCTCCACACCTAATTCACATACACAGACACAGTAACTGCAGCACCCTGATTGGTTTCACCTGTCTTTGTGATTGTCTCCACCCCCCTCCAGGTGTCGCCCATCTTCCCCATTATCCCCTGTGTTCTGTTTGTCTTTTGCCAGTTTGTTTTGTTTCGCCAATCCTACCTGCAGTTTTCCTACTGCTCCTGGCTCTTGATTGTTCCTGTTTCCTAGTTTCCCGTGTTGACCATTCTGCCTGCCCTGACCCTGAGCCTGCCTGCCGTCCTGTACCTTTGCCCCACCTTTCTGGATTACTGACCTCTGCCTGCCCTTGACCCATCTTTTACCTTCCTCTGTTCGATTAATAAACTGTTATTACTTCGACATTGTCTGCATCTGGGTCTTACCTGAAACGTGATAGTACGAACTGGCCATGACTGGCCCAGCAGACTCGGATCAGCTGCGCAACACCATCTCCTCCCTTGGAGCCACCATTGGTAGGCACAAGGAATTGCTTCGTGGCCTTATGGAGGGGGTCCACATCTTGGCCGAATGCCATGACCGGGCGTTGGACATCTTGCTGGAGCAATTCTGTGGGTTGGCTGGGAGGCAGCCTGCTACAACAATAACCTCACAGCCACTCAATAACTCAGCTGTTAGCAGTGCCGCCTCACCGGTCACTCCGCCTTCCCGTGAGCCCTGCTTACCTCCCCCGGAATGCTTCAATTAAGATCCGGGCACCTGTCGGGCATTTCTAGCTCAGTGTTCTCTCATCATCGAGCTGCAGCCCTCCTCCTTCCCCTCGGACCGCTCGAAGATAGCGTACCTCATTACGCTGAAGTCCAGGAGGGCGTTCGCCCGGGCTACAGCCATATGGAAGCAACATGCGTCAGCGTATGCGTATGCGTCAGTCTGGAGGAGTTCATGGGAGAAGTAAAGGTTTCTGATGCCCCATTCTCCGGGAGTGAGGTTGCCCGAAAGCTATTCCAGCTTCGGCAGGACTCTTGCAGTGTGGCAGACTATGTGGTGGATTTCCGGACGTTGGCAGCTTGGAGTGCCTGGAACCCGGAAGCGCTGTTCGACTTGTTCCTACACGGAATCTCGAAGGAGGTCAAGGACGAGCTTGTAGCCCGGGAATTACCGATAGATCTCGATTCCCTCATCGCCTTGACCATCAAGATCAATGGGCGACTACGGCAACGACGGAGGGAGAGGGGATTCGTCAAGCCTACCAGTGTTTTTCCCTCTGCTCCTATCTCTCGATTGTTCCTGTTTCCCCGGTGTTGACCATTCAGCTTGCCCTGACCCTGAGCCTGCCTGCCGTCCTGTGCCTTTGCCCCATCTTTCTGGATTACTGACCTCTGCCTGCCCTTGACCATCTTTTGCCTGCCCCTGTTTGATTAATAAACTGTTGTTACTTCAACGTTGTCTGCATCTGGGTCTTACCTTTAATGTGATAGTAACACTAGAATGCTCTACATGGATAAATACAAGCCCTCCATTCAGCTGTCACTGTTCGACATGCCTATTCTTGTGTGGGTATACTGTATAGAAAATCAGCCCACCCGCCCAGCCGTCTAGTATTGGCTCACTAATGAGGGAAGAGAAAGAAATTGGTCACTAATGAGAGAGACAGAGCAAGAAAGAAAGTGAGTGGGAATCCCAGCTGTCATGGGCAGAGCTCACTGTTACATTGTATTATTGACGGCCATGCTACCTCATTAGGGGCTCTGTGCTATCTGGAATCCTTGGGACGTCCCTACCCCCATTGAAGTTGAAATTTAACAGGGTTAAGGGTCAGGTAAGGTTTAATGACTAGGGTTTAGGGGTAGGGACATCCCAAGGATGCCAGATAGCACTGACCCTCTTTTAAGGCGGTGGCAAAGGAAAGAACGTAACTATTATACCCAGCAGGGATTCCTGGGTTTTTTCATACAGCCTTCAATGAACCAAACAATGACAGTGTGGTCAAACAAACAAGGCCGTAATGACTCCATTGGAAGGAGAATTAGTGCAACAGATATTTGTTCAGTGGCTTAAGGCTATTTCTGGATCTCTGTCTGTGTTGAGGGATTGTTTGGATTGTGTTGGTTGACTGGCTATATTCATCATGGAAGCCAATCCATGCAAAGGCTAACTGTAACCAGAGGGAAATGATAGAAAAAACATATTCCAGCCATGTCTATTCCACAAGTTACCACCAGCTAAATATATGCACTGGAATGCTAAAAATGTGTACTTGACCAATAACATTTTATTTGTCGTTAAAATGCCTATTTACTTCGTTCCATCGGACTGCGCAATCCACTGTCATTATTTGAGTATGTTGGTAAACCGTTGTATAAAAAGTGAAGCTGGTGTTTAGAGGATATATTGTCACGGTTAACAACACCCATGCCAATATATCCTCCAAACAACGGCTTCGAGGGCATTATCACTTAAATATATATCTCTATATAACAAATCTAAACTAAACAAATTGCAGTTAAGAAAGAGACAACACTTTACAAAAGCAATTTGCCTTTTTTAATCTTACATTGCATTGAAAATGTACATAATAGATTCATACATTTTACAAATAATTTGTTCATAAAAATATATTTCTTTATAAAACACTTTTTTAATCACATTTTTTCTATTTTTTTTGTTATATATTTTCAATGCATTTAATATAGGAGTACCCAGTTGTACTGTACTGCAAATAGTAGTTCAATTTTACAGTCCAATCCTAGAATTGTATGGGTTCTTTATTGCAGTAAATTTTATAGGAGAAACTAAGTGGCAAAATAGATTGAAGGCTAAAAAAGAACACGGCACCTAATGAGTGGAATGGAGCTGTGGTGTGTCACCAGACTGTGTCAGTGTTAAGTGTTCAGCAACACAAAGTCATGTGAGGTGAAGGAGAGAGGGAATGAGGCCGTAGATTAGAAAAGTGAAAGACAGGAACAGGGGGGGATGAGGAGAAGAGGAAAGAGCAGCAGACCTGATTCACATGGTGTTTGGTAGGCACTGTGTAAAAATGACCCACTTGGATACATCAACGAATACAGCAACAACTATTGAAACAAAAGAAAATCTGAACAAAAGAAGTGCAATATAATGAAAAGTCAAAATGAAAATGTTGTCTGGAAAGTTCGATCTTTGGGTCATGATCCAAAATGGCAAATAAGAGTTAAATAATCCAGAAAACCCCTTCTATTCACACCTCACAGTTAACATCAGTACTTCAAACACTTCTGATTGGCTCAGTTGGGAAAAAACACAGAACGTGGGACTGAAGCTAGAGGAGAGGGAGTTACGGTCAAAACCGTTGTTTTTAAAAAACGATTTAACACTTTAAAAATTAACCCCAAAATACTTCTGTGTATTTTTGTTGTTGTGAACAGAATTCTTTTGAAATGTTTTAGTTTCTTCTTCTTCTCTTTTCTATAAACGCTTCATATAATCTCACTGCCATTGGCCCCTCCCACGTGATAATATATAGCACAAAAATATAGGTGGTGAATGCTTCTCATATATGCAAGAAGAAGATTTACAGATCCTTTTCAATTTATAAAAAAGACCCAGTCGACTGTGAAGAAGAAACACTCGCAGAGTGTAATATAATAAGGTAACGTCAGAACTCCAAGTCACTCGTCGACCACTGTGAAGATTAGGGTTTTTATGTTTCTCAGTTCTCAGTTCAGTCTTCTAAAACGTGATGTTGGTCTAGTCTCCCAATAAGTGTCCTTCTCGACACACATGACCAGTCAAAGTTCCTGAAGAGTGTGCTTTAAGTACCAGAGGATTTGTTTCTTCTACCTCTGTCTCCACCATGGCCAACACACCTAGACTGGACTTTCTTCCATCTCTTATCGCCAGTCTAAATCTCAATGAAATCCGCTCGTTTCGCAAAAGCATTTTCCTGTTCTTTTTTTTTTACCCCGATAGAAAAATAAGAAAAAAAACGATGCAGTCGCCAAGCGGACTTCATTATACCATTGTGCAGACTGTGTTCAGGTTAGGATCGAACCGGACAGCTTTGCCTTCCACCGACTTGGCGCTGGTGTTGTACATGGGGTTCTCGAAGGCCGCCTGGCCATTGTTGTTCTCGTGGACGGAGCAGCCTGTGTACTGGGCTTTAGGAGTAGTCCTAGAGAAGGAACAACACATTGTTCAGACTCAGTTGAAAAGAAGAAGTCAGTAAGAAGTCAACATGTAGCTTTTCTAAGAATATGCATTGCGTTTAAGGGGCAGTCCTGTGGAGTAACACAGGAATGGTTCATGGCCCTATATGTGAATAACAACAACCAGTATGTAACACAAATGCTGTAGCTCCTGACACAGTAGCACAGTATACTGTGTAGGTAATACTAGCTGGTGGTAGGTAGGTAATACTAGCTGGTGGTAGGTCGGTCGGTAATACTAGCTGGTGGTAGGTCGGTCGGTAATACTAGCTGGTGGTAGGTCGGTAATACTAGCTGGTGGTAGGTAGGTAATACTAGCTGGTGGTAGGTCAGTAATAATAGCTGGTGGTAGGTAGGTAATACTAGCTGGTGGTAGGTAGGTAATACTAGCTGGTGGTAGGTCGGTAATACTAGCTGGCGGTAGGTTGGTAATACTAGCTGGTGGTAGGTTGGTCGGTAATACTAGCTGGTGGTAGGTCGGTAATACTAGCTGGTGGTAGGTAGGTAATACTAGCTGGTGGTAGGTCAGTAATACTAGCTGGTGGTAGGTCGGTAATACTAGCTGGTGGTAGGTCGGTAATACTAGCTGGTGGTAGGTCGGTCGGTAATACTAGCTGGTGGTAGGTCGGTCGGTAATACTAGCTGGTGGTAGGTTGGTCGGTAATACTAGCTGGTGGTAGGTAGGTAATAATAGCTGGTGGTAGGTTGGTAATACTAGCTGGTGGTAGATCGGTCGGGATTACTAGCTGGTGGTAGGTAGGTCGGTCGGTAATACTAGCTGGTGGTAGGTAGGTTGGTCGGTAATACTAGTTGGTGGTAGGTCAGTCGGTTATACTAGCTGGTGGTAGGTCGGTAATAATAGCTGGTGGTAGGTAGGTAATACTAGCTGGTGGTAGATCGGTCGGGATTACTAGCTGGTGGTAGGTAGGTCGGTCGGTAATACTAGCTGGTGGTAGGTCGGTTGGTCGGTAATACTAGTTGGTGGTAGGTCGGTCGGTCGGTAATACTAGCTGGTGGTAGGTCGGTAATACAAGCTGGTGGTAGGTCGGTCAGGTAATACTAGCTGGTGGAAGGTCGGTAATACTAGCTGGTGGTAGGTCGGTAATAATAGCTGGTGGTAGGTCGGTAAAACTAGCTGGTGGTAGGTCGGTAATACTAGCTGGTGGTAGGTCGGCTATACTAGCTGGTGGTAGGTTGGTCGGTAATACTAGCTGGTGGTAGGTTGGTAATACAAGCTGGTGGTCGGTCGGTAATACAAGCTGGTGGTAGGTCGGTCGGTAATACTAGCTGGTGGTAGGTCGGTCGGTAATACTAGCTGGTGGTAGGTAGGTAATACTAGCTGGTGGTAGGTCGGTAATACTAGCTGGTGGTAGGTAGGTAATACTAGCTGGTGGTCGGTCGGTAATACAAGCTGGTGGTAGGTCGGTAGGTAATACTAGCTGGTGGTAGGTCGGTCGGTAATACTAGCTGGTGGTAGGTCGGAAATACAAGCTGGTGGTCGGTCGGTAATACAAGCTGGTGGTAGGTCGGTAATACAAGCTGGTGGTAGGTAGGTAATACTAGCTGGTGGTAGGTCGGTCGGTAATACAAGCTGGTGGTAGGTCGGTAGGTAATACTAGCTGGTGGTAGGTCGGTCGGTAATACTAGCTGGTGGTAGATAGGTAATACTAGCTGGTGGTAGGTAGGTAATACTAGCTGGTGGTAGGTAGGTAATACTAGCTGGTGGTAGGTAGGTAATACTAGCTGGTGGTAGGTAGGTAATACTAGCTGGTTGTAGGTAGGTAATACTAGCTGGTGGTAGGTCGGTAATACTAGCTGGTGGTAGGTTGGTCGGTATACTAGCTGGTGGTAGGTCAATCGGTAATACTAGCTGGTGGTAGGTCAGTCGGTAATACTAGCTGGTGGTAGGTCGGTAATAATAGCTGGTGGTAGATCGGTATTAATAGCTGGTGCTAGGTCGGTAATAATAGCTGGTGGTAGGTTAGTAATACTAGCTGGTGGTAGGTCAGTCGGTAATACTAGCTGGTGGTAGGTTGGTAATACTAGTTGATGGTAGGTCGGTCAGTAATAATAGCTGGTAGGTAGGTAGGTAATACTAGCTGGTGGTAGGTCGGTAATACTAGCTGGTGGTAGGTCGGTAATAATAGCTGGTGGTAGGTCGGTCAGTAATAATAGCTGGTAGGTAGGTAATAATAGCTGGTAGGTAGGTAGGTAATACTAGCTGGTGGTAGGTCGATCGGTAATACTAGCTGGTGGTAGGTCGGTAATAATAGCTGGTGGTAGATCGGTATTAATAGCTGGTGCTAGGTCGGTAATAATAGCTGGTGGTAGGTTGGTAATACTAGCTGGTGGTAGGTCAGTAATAATAGCTGGTGGTAGGTCGGTAATACTAGCTGGTGGTAGGTCGGTAATAATAGCTGGTGGTAGATCGGTATTAATAGCTGGTGCTAGGTCGGTAATAATAGCTGGTGGTAGGTCGGTAATACTAGCTGGTGGTAGGCTGGTAATACTAACTGGTGGTAGGTCAGTAATAATAGCTGGTGGTAGATCGGTATTAATAGCTGGTGCTAGGTCGGTAATAATAGCTGGTGGTAGGTCGGTAATACTAGCTGGTGGTAGGTCGGTAATAATAGCTGGTGGTAGATCGGTATTAATAGCTGGTGCTAGGTCGGTAATAATAGCTGGTGGTAGGTTGGTAATACTAGCTGGTGGTAGGTAGGTAATACTAGCTGGTGCTAGGTCAGTAATAATAGCTGGTGGTAGGTTGGTAATACTAGCTGGTGGTAGGTAGGTAATACTAGCTGGTGGTAGGTCGGTAATACTAGCTGGTGGTAGGTTGGTAATAATAGCTGGTAGGTAGGTAGGTAATACTAGCTGGTGGTAGGTCGGTAATACTTGCTGGTGGTAGGTCGGTAATAATAGCTGGTGGTAGGTCGGTCAGTAATAATAGCTGGTAGGTAGGTAATAATAGCTGGTAGGTAGGTAGGTAGGTAATACTAGCTGGTGGTAGGTAATAATAGCTGGTAGGTAGGTAATACTAGCTGGTGGTAGGTAGGTAATACTAGCTGGTGGTAGGTCGGTAATAATAGCTGGTGGTAGGTCGGTCAGTAATAATAGCTGGTAGGTAGGTAATAATAGCTGGTAGGTAGGTAGGTAGGTAATACTAGCTGGTAGGTAGGTAATAATAGCTGGTAGGTAGGTAATACTAGCTCGTGGTGGTAGGTTGGTAATAATAGCTGGTGGTAGGTCGGTCAGTAATAATAGCTGGTAGGTAGGTAATAATAGCTGGTAGGTAGGTAGGTAGGTAATACTAGCTGGTAGGTAGGTAATAATAGCTGGTAGGTAGGTAGGTAATACTAGCTGGTGGTAGGTCGGTAATACTAGCTGGTGGTAGGTCGGTAATAATAGCTGGTGGTAGGTCGGTCAGCAATAATAGCTGGTAGGTAGGTAATAATAGCTGGTAGGTAGGTAGGTAATACTAGCTGGTGGTAGTTCGGTCAGTAATAATAGCTGGTGGTAGGTCGGTCAGTAATAATAGCTGGTAGGTAGGTAGGTAATAATAGCTGGTAGGTAGGTAGGTAGGTAATAATAGCTGGTAGGTAGGTAGGTAGGTAGGTAGGTAGGTAGGTAGGTAGGTAGGTAGGTAGGTAGGTACACTTACCTCTGTTTGTAAAGATAAAACCCGAAGCCTGCAAATATCAGGGCGAAAAAAGGCACAAGGATTGCTATGGCCACAGAGCTACTGTTCGTACCATGAGGTGGATTGGAGGAGTTATTACTCTCTGACATGTTCAAACCTGTGTGGGAGAGGAACAACATCAATATTCTCACAGTAACCTTTTAGTCTATATCCAATATTTCTAACATACACTTTTTATTTCTGTTTTGAAATGACACAATATTGTTGACAGTGAGAAAGTTGATATAAAACCACAGTGGATATGTGGTGATGTTTACCTAGCCTCTGCAGTCCAAACTGACCGTAGTCTTTACCCTGTATGAAGCCTTGAAAGACATAGGTGGCACCGTCAGGTTCTGCAGACACCTAGGAGAATACAGGGAGACAGATATGATCAGTCAGTCAGTGAGTCAATCAGGTAGTCAGTCAGTCAAGTCCTTTTGGTACTTTTCACCATGGGGTAGAATTCTAAAGGAAAAATCCATATTTTCAGAATTGAATTTTTACAAAATACAAAACAAGGAGAGCATTTGAGTCCATTTTGTAATAAACATGAAATAACACCTGGTAACCCGTTTGGGTGACCCGGTGCACGGCTGGATTGAGCAAGAAGTGGGACTGTCGTTTTTCAGCAGAGCGCCCTCATTGATTTACATTGGGTTCCCAGATGCCATTTCAACATTAATACGCCGCCACGTCCAATGAGGAGCAAGATATCTATAAATCGAAGTACGAAACGGTAAACTTACAAAACCGTCCATGGACCACGTCTCCTCCTTGACCTTGCCCAGCGTGGTGTGAGTGGACGTTTTCACATGGTACATGAGCAGCATCAACCGTGCTTCCTGGCTCTTATAGACACCTGCAGCACAACACAGCACAGGAGGACAAGAGGGGTGATGTGAGGCCAAGGCACAACACTGATATACTGTAACTTGTGGTACTCAGGGGACACAATCACAGACAATGACCCAATGATGATGGTCTCGCTCTCCTATCTCACTCTTGGTCTGTATGTGTCTGTGTGGAAAATGAAAAGAGGTGATATAAACACTGAGCGCTATCTTCTTCGACCATGGAGCAATTTACTGTAGTAGAACACTCACTCATCAACCGCACTTTCTATTGCTAACAGCCTCCCACAACCGAAGGCATAGAAATAGAGCACCATATTAAGGCCTATCAGAGCCCTGTCCCTGCGCTGTCGCTCCAAACAGACTGATGTACACAGTGGTAGTAATAACACACATTCAATTAACATGCTCAATCCACTGCCTGGCCTCTCTAAATGTGAAATAAGCTAATGGCCCCCTGTTATTAAAAACACAAAATGGCCTCCTCCCGTGCCTCAGCGGTATGATTACTTTGTGATTTCTAAATCTCCAAGACACATTTCTTCTCAGTGAGTGAGTAGCGCTGCATTCAACTTTCTGTGTCATAATTTGCAACGGCTGCTGGGCAATTCAAAGTCCAATTTAAATTAAGAAGATTTATTTGATGATGTAAATCACATGTCAGCTAGGTTAAAGGCAGCTGTGGAGAAACGAGGGAGTAGGAGTGAGGGGGGAAGGAGTGAGATGGGAAAGAGTGAGGGGGAAGGAGTGAGGGGAGAAGGAGTGATGGGGAAAGGAGTAAGGGGGAAGGAGTGAGGGTAGAAGAAGAGAGGGGAAAGGAGTGAGGGTAGAAGAAGAGAGGGGAATGGAGTGAGGGTAGAAGAAGAGAGGGGGAAGGAGTGAGGGTAGAAGAAGAGAGGGGGAAGGAGTGAGGGTAGAAGAAGAGAGGGAAAAGGAGTGAGGGGGAAGGAGTGAAGGGGGAAGGAGTGAGGGTAGAAGAAGAGAGGGGGAAGGAGTGAGGGTAGAAGAAGAGAGGGGAAAGGAGTGAGGGGGAAGGAGTGAAGGGGGAGGGGTGAGGGGGAAAGAAGAGAGGGGGAAGGAGTGAGGGGGAAGAAGAGAGGGGGAAGGAGTGAGGGTAGAAGAAGAGAGGGGGAAGGAGTGAGGGGGAAGGAGTGAGGGGGAGGGGTGAGGGGGGAAGAAGAGTGGGGGAAGGAGTGAGTGTAGAAGAAGAGAGGGGGAAGGAGTGAGGGGAGAAGAAGAGAGGGGGAAGGAGTAAGGGGAGAAGGAGTGATGGGGAAAGGAGTGAGGGGAGAAGAAGAGAGGGGGAAGGAGTGAGGGGGGAAGGAGTGAAGGGGGAGGGGTGAGGGGGAAAGAAGAGAGGGGGAAGGAGTGAGGGTAGAAGAAGAGAGGGGGAAGGAGTGAGGGGAGAAGAAGAGAGGGGGAAGGAGTGAGGGGAAAGGAGTGAAGGGGGGAGGGGTGAGGGGGAAAGAAGAGAGGGGGAAGAAGAGAGGGGGAAGAAGAGAGGGGGAAGGAGTGAGGGGGAAGGAGTGAAGGGGGAAGGAGTGAAGGGGGAAGGAGTGAAGGGGGAAGGAGTGAGGGGGAAGAAGTGAAGAGGGAAGGAGTGAGGGTAGAAGAAGAGAGGGAAAAGGAGTGAGGGGGAAGGAGTGAAGGGGGAAGGAGTGAGGGTAGAAGAAGAGAGGGGGAAGGAGTGAGGGTAGAAGAAGAGAGGGGAAAGGAGTGAGGGGGAAGGAGTGAAGGGGGAGGGGTGAGGGGGAAAGAAGAGAGGGGGAAGGAGTGAGGGGGAAGAAGAGAGGGGGAAGGAGTGAGGGTAGAAGAAGAGAGGGGGAAGGAGTGAGGGGGAAGGAGTGAGGGGGAGGGGTGAGGGGGGAAGAAGAGTGGGGGAAGGAGTGAGTGTAGAAGAAGAGAGGGGGAAGGAGTGAGGGGAGAAGAAGAGAGGGGGAAGGAGTGAGGGGAGAAGGAGTGATGGGGAAAGGAGTGAGGGGAGAAGAAGAGAGGGGGAAGGAGTGAGGGGGGAAGGAGTGAAGGGGGAGGGGTGAGGGGGAAAGAAGAGAGGGGGAAGGAGTGAGGGTAGAAGAAGAGAGGGGGAAGGAGTGAGGGGAGAAGAAGAGAGGGGGAAGGAGTGAGGGGAAAGGAGTGAAGGGGGAGGGGTGAGGGGGAAAGAAGAGAGGGGGAAGAAGAGAGGGGGAAGAAGAGAGGGGGAAGGAGTGAGGGGGAAGGAGTGAAGGGGGAAGGAGTGAAGGGGGAAGGAGTGAGGGGGAAGAAGTGAAGAGGGAAGGAGTGAAGGGGGAAGGAGTGAGGGGGAAGGAGTGAAGAGGGAAGGAGTGAGGGGGAAGGCGTGAGGGGGGAAGGAGTGAAGAGGGAAGGAGTGAGGGGTGAAGGAGTGAGGGGGAAGGAGTGAGGGGGGAAGGAGTGAAGAGGGAAGGAGTGAGGGGTGAAGGAGTGAGGGGGAAGGAGTGAGGGGGGAAGGAGTGAAGAGGGAAGGAGTGAAGGGGGAAGGAGTGAGGGGGAAGGAGTGAAGAGGGAAGGGGGAAGGAGTGAAGAGGGAAGGCGTGAGGGGGAAGGAGTGAAGAGGGAAGGAGTGAAGGGGGAAGGAGTGAGGGGGGAAGGAGTGAAGAGGGAAGGCGTGAGGGGGAAGGAGTGAAGGGGGAAGGAGTGAAGGGGGAAGGAGTGAGGGGGGAAGGAGTGAGGGGGGAAGGAGTGATGGGAAAAGGAGTCAGGGGGGAAGGAGTGAGGGAGGAAGAGGAGAAGGAGTGAGGGGGAAGGAGTGCAAGGAAAGGAGTGAAGGGGAAGAGGAGAAGGGGACTTTTCTCTCCAGATAGTTATGGTAAATCCATGAAAGATTTGTCAGATCAGATTAATATTTCATTTAAGAGAAATGTGGGGGGGGGGGTAGTTTTACACATCCATTAGGCTCCACTAATGAAGGTACATTAAGGGACAGAATAAATATTATATTAAGGGGCTATGCGAAAACACCCCCCAAAAATGAATATGAAATAAATGAGTCATAGCTTTCAAATTAATTACAGCACACTGCAAAATCAAAACACCTCAACTCAAAACATGTTCTCAGATCAGACAGACCATAAAATGCCCATTTCAAATATTAGCTAATGTCCTCCACACAGGCAAATAAACAACATCATTTAATTTCCCACCAAGTAGATACAGTCCTAAATGGATACCGTCTGACATTAAGGCCCTACCAATCAAACGATGTCAGCTATGTTTAGTAACACTCATTTCTAGTCATATGCATATTGTGGGAGAGAAACTCAGCATCTGAAACGCCAGCTCCATTTTACTCCAGTGACTACACGATTACATGCTATGTGTGTGTGTGTATTAATCTGTGTGTGTGTATTAATCTGTGTGTGTGTGTGTGTGTATTAATCTGTGTGTGTGTTCAAGGCGTGGCTAGGGACCTTCCCTAGCGTGTCCTCTCTGTGTAATATAGCGTAAAATGCAGATGTCGTACCCGAAAGCAGCAGTTCCATGTTGCTATTGGTCAAGGAGACGTTAACCCTTCCCGTGGTGGTGTTAAAGCTTGTGATACTCAGAGTCATTGGTTGTTTTCTTCCCTTGTAGTTGTATGAACCCTTCCAGATATAGTTAGGAGCAAAGACGTCATCAGGAACTGAAACAGAGCATAGACAATATTGATTATTAGAGGGCCTTGGTTGTGCCTGAGGTTGTTCAAGCGGTTGAGTCCACACGCCATCCCGTTGCCTGCGTGGGATCGAATCCTGGCCCCACCGGTCTTCTTCGCACTGTCTTCCCTTTTCATTTCTATTCCTTCAATAAAACTGAACAAATATTTTAAGAAATAAGAGGAAAACAGAAAAATAGGACCTTGGTTAAGTCATACTGCCACCTTATATTCCACTGTTTGTAAGTCTATAGGATTCATCGTGATTGATCAAATACTACTAGAGTTAACAGACACAGGGCCCTGGGACCTTTCACCCTCAGTGTCACACCCTGATCTGTTTCACTTTGTGCTTGTTTCCACCCCCCTCCAGGTGTTGCCCGTCTTCCACCATTATTCCCATTTTTATACCTATTTATACCTGTGTTCTGTTTGTCTGTTCTCTGTTTTGTCCATCAAGCCTACCAGCGTTTTCCTCCTTGCTCCTGTCTGTTTCTAGTTTTCCCGATTTTGACCATTCTGCCTGCCCTGAGCCTGCCTGCCGTCCTGTACCTTGTCACACCGCCCTGGATTATTGACCTCTTCCTGCCCTGACCCTGAGCCTACCTGCCCTGAGCCTACCCGCCCTGACCCTGCCTGCCCTGACCCTACCTGCCCTGAGCCTACCCGCCCTGAGCCTACCCGCCCTGAGCCTACCCGCCCTGAGCCTACCCGCCCTGAGCCTGCCTGCCGTTCTGTACCTTTTGAATCTGATCTGGATTCCTGACCTCTGCCTGCCCTGACCCTGACCTCTGCCTGCCCTGACCCTGAGCCTACCTGCCCTGAGCCTACCTGCCCTGACCCTGCTTGCCTGTCGTTTTGCCTGCCCCCTGTTCTAGTAATAAACTGTTGTTACTTCGACACTGTCTGCATCTGGGTTTTCCCTAAAACGTGATACTCAAGAGTATGTCAAACTTAGTAAATTACCTCCAAGCTTTTAAAGAACTTAGTCCCTCTCCAAGTTGATAAATGTTAAACTTGTTATGAAGGCAGTGGAAGCTTTGGGATGGTTGAGCTGCTATATCACTGCACCACAGATTACTCCGTGAGAGAGAGAAAGAGTAAAAGACAAAGAGAGAGAGAACGAGAGAGAGGCCTGTCAGGCCTGTGCTGCTGGGACGTTTTACCATCAGACTTACTCTTTCCACTCTTCATTAACTTCCTAGTCCCTCAAGAGGGGCACTCAAGATTGAATTAAGGACACCAGTCCTTCTGAGGTGCTATTAGCGAAGCCCTCGCCCCCTGTGAGGCCATATGAAGCTGTTCATATTCATTCTGTTGTGATTGCTAGCTGCACTTTACAGTACCGGCATCAGAGTAGTATTTTGTAATCAGAACACTGCTCTTTTTGACGTTGCTGTAATGGTGTGTGTGTGTGTGTGTGTGTGTGTGCACAGTTTTTATGGTGTGTGTGTGTGTGTGTGTGTGTGTGTGTGGTGATGACACTTCAGTCAGGCACTCACCGTTCAGCTTGGGACTGGGTGTCCCTGCCACTGGCTTGATGGGCTTCTCCGAGAGTTTGGACCCAGCTATAGGAAACAGCATTAGTCCCATTATGTCACATCAACTTCCCCATGTGGGGACTTCTAATCATGTATTGAGGTACATCAGCAACACACATCAAGAGATAATGCAATTTAACTCCTTGGGGTCGAATTCTGAGTTCTATTGTCAGTTCCATTTAGAGTTCTGTATGTGGAATTTCTAAATGATCTGGATCTGGTCAATCTGGGTAATAAATGCATGTGGTTTGTCCTGGAATGTAAAAGTCAAGCATGACATCTTGTACAAATGATAGAAAATCAAATCAAAGTTGATTTGTCCTACGGATGTTCACAGGATACAGCGAAGTCTACATAGTACAATGACATGCTTACTTGCAAGCTTTCCTCTCATTATGTTTTTGGTAATAAAAGTATAAAATGGTATCTGGTAAGAAGAAACAAGATGAAGTGAGAAACCCAGAAATAAGCATGAATGGGGTTATGCAGTAGGGCGTGTTCTGTGGCAGTGGCCCTCTACATGACAGGGAAGGTAAGTGCCATTGGTGGTCCAGGAGCCGTGTCCTGTCTGTTCCACTGCACTGGCATGATAGACACTAGAATAGCACAAGTTGCTGTCTGCTGCAGTGGTAGCAGAGCAGCCTGGCACAGTGGGAAATTCTCCCACAACATTACACATCTGTTTATGTGTGTGTAATTACTCTGTGGCCTGCAGTGCACAGCTGTGCGATGCAGCAGTGGCCAGGAGTGTGTGTGAATATGTGTGTGAATATGCTCCATACCATTGCGGCTGCAATCACGGCCTGTGGCACAAGAGAGCCCCTGTACAGTATCAGCATATGCCATTACAAGAGAGCCTCTGTACCGTATCAGCATATGCCATTACACACACACACACACACACACACACACACACACACACACACACACACACACACACACACACACACACACACACACACACACACACACACACACACACACACACACACACAGACACGAATGGCTAAGGTTAGGATTGGTGGAAGGTTAGGGGGAACTTCACCCTGGAGCCACACAGACACAAACAAACAACGGGACATGTCATGTTCCTGTCCTGTACCTCGACAAATGGGCATCTTCCCGGTCCAGGTACCGTCGGACTTGCAGACGCGGTGTTCCGAGCCCCCGGACAGGAAGAACCCAGCCTGGCAGGAGTAGAGGAGGGTGTAACCAAACCCTGGCAGGTCCATCCCTATCACCTCCACATGTGCCGGGCTCTCTGGCTGCTTACACGAGTGGGCTGGGGGGAAGAGACCGAGGAAAGGAGAAAGAGAGATGAGCTTTTTCCACATACTAATATGGTTCTTCTCACCTGCACCTGTCCATGTCTGTCTGCTATTCTTCTCACCTCCCCATGTCTATCTGCTATTCTTCTCACCTGCCCATATCTGACTGCTATTCTTCTCACCTATCCATATCTGTCTGCTATTCTTCTCACCTCCCCATATCTGTCTGCTATTCTTCTCACCTGCACATGCCCATGTCTGTCTGCTATTCTTCTCACCTACCCATATCTGTCTGCTATTCTTCTCACCATCTGCCCATATCTGACTGCTATTCTTCTCACCATCTGCCCATAGCTGACTGCTATTCTTCTCACCATCTGCCCATATCTGACTGCTATTCTTCTCACCATCTGCCCATATCTGACTGCTATTCTTCTCACCATCTGCCCATATCTGACTGCTATTCTTCTCACCATCTGCCCATATCTGACTGCTATTCTTCACACCATCTGCCCATAGCTGACTGCTATTATTCTCACCATCTGCCCATAGCTGCAGGCACCATCAAAGCTCTATTGAATTTTCTTTTACATTATTTTGCACAGTCACTGGCTGGTATATGTCTTTCCTTCATGACACTTTTTGTATCCTGCACCTGCAAGAGACTAGATGTGCTTACACCAAGTCTGAACTGATTCACTGGCTACCCAGAACCTCAGACAAACAGAACACAACATACACAAAAACACCTCCTACTTCTGCACTGTGTGTGAATACGACTGGTTACTTTCTCAGGGATGGTTGGTTGCATTCTACACAGTCTACAGAGATGGCCCGGAGTTGAGTTGAGCAACCCAGAGAGGGTCAGATATGCACTGATGTGTTGTGGCAGCGTGCACAGAGTGAAAGAGAAGTGTGTGTGTGTACAGTGTGTGTGTACAGTGTGTGTGTGTGCGTTTACCTGTCACTGCCCCAACCCACCAACCCATGGAAGATCAAACAGCAGGAGATTCTCTGTCACTCAGCTAAGCCAGTGAACCACTATTATCCATCTTTGATCAAAAGGGGCTGTGATTAGGTATGTGGAGGGAGCAATGCTCCAACTAACCCACCAATTCTCTTTTATTTTGAGGTATTTGTTGTGTGTGTGTGTATATGAGTGTGTTTGTGTGTGTGTGTGTGTATGTGTATATGAATGTGTTTGTGTGTGTGTGTGTGTATGTGTATATGTGTATATGAGTGTGTTTGTGTTGATGGGTCTCTTGAACAGTACAGGAGGCGGGGGGATATTTTGGGGCAGTGTGATAGCTGTTGGAGGTTATGGTGAGACGTAAGTATTATTTTTTGTCTATTCCAATATGAAAAGGGCTATGTATAGTTACTGAATATTATATTACACACTGTGAGTAATCCTACACATATTGTACTATATCAATGACATTTGTGTGACACTGTGTGTTGACATTTCTTCACACAATTGGCAGAATATAGGCTAATTACAGAAAGAGTGAAATGTAGTTATGAGTAAAGATTTTTTTGAGTGAACAGCAATCTGACATTGGTAGCCATCTGTCAATGCTCTCTAAGTCAGCCATGTAACAAACTGGTTTAAGGGAGTTCACCCAGCTAGCACATAATGTTCTGAGAACCTTGTTTCCTAGAGCTTGCTGAGATCATAGTTGTCCTATGGTTGTTTAGCATACAACCTTCCCACAACTTTCTGAGAATGGTGCAGAATAGTTACTTGGTTTTGGAACATTCTCAGCACATTTTAGGAACTTCACAAAAAAACTTTATTTTCTTGGTATTTCATTAATTTAACAGAATTTTTCCTAAAAGTTCAAACATGGTTACATTTAATTTCAGTTTTAGTAATGTTCTATGAACGTTTTCGAACTGGTTTGACATTGGGAATGTTCTCAAATAGTTCAGAGAACGTTAAGATACAGCGTTCTTCTGTGGGAATTTCAGAACTTCAGCCTAACGTTTCCTACAGGTTTCTTTGTGGTTCTACTTAATTCACGTTCTCACATTGTTATGTTCTCACATCGTTCAGTTCTCAGCATCAACAAAACTCTATCTTCTATCTTGTTAAGTGTGTTCAGGTGTGTTGGCCAAGTCCACTAATTGGCAACACCTGATCTTAATGAGTGCTTGTTTCCCCATTGTTTGAAATTGGGTCTGTTTGAATAGACTAACATGTAAAAACATGGCATGCTAGCTCCATCCTGGTGGCACAGAGGACTAATTCCATGGACAGAGAACCGAAGATCATAGGTTTGAATCTCACTGACGCCATGCCAAAGTAATAATACAACATTCGCAGAAACTCCCTGCAACCTAAAAATTTACGTTTTCACATTCGTTCTCAGGACATAAAAAAAAAACATTTTACCAGTCAGGAAACTTATGGCTTCGTTTCTAGAACCTAATCGGAAACCAAAAACATACGTTCTCACAACTTCCAAGGAACCAAATGTGCTAGCTGGGCCCTTTGATTCTATCTTCTCATGGCTGGGCAGACAGAGAGCGTGCATCCACTGCCACCCTGGCATTTCTTTTCCATTTGACTGGAAATTATATCTGTATTCCAATCATTTTCTCATACAATACATTAATATTGCGGTAAACCTATACTTAGTGTATATAAATCATATTTTAACACCATTTCCTCATACTACTACTACGTGCTATATCCTTATACTACTACTGTGCTATATCGTTATACTGCTAGATGGAGTGGTGGTGGGGGTGGGTGCTTTGCCATGGTGTGACGTGGGAGTGACGTGCATGTGTGAGTGGGGAGGGATGGAGACAGGCTGTATGGGGAGATAAGACCAGGGTTCGCCTTTCTCTCCTCCCTGCCTGGATGGGGACATTAACACTCCTGGGATAGGAGACACAGAGAGAGAGAGTGTGAGTGTGAGTGAGAGAGAGACAAAAAGAGACCACCATCCCCTCTATACCCCCCCCCCCCCCCCCCCCCCCATCTCACCCCACTTTACCCTGCCTCACCCTATCCCCATGGAGGTAGCTGAGTGGATAAGACTACCCTGAGGGGGGCTGACTGACGATTCGTGTGGATGGTTGCCTCCAAACGGCACCCTATCCCCTATATTGTGAACTACATTATCTTATGGTCCCTGTTCAAAAGTAGTGCCCGATACAGGGGATGTGGGCCATTTGGGAGGGAGCCGATGTGAAGGTTAGGGTCTCTCCCGCTAGGCTGGGTCTCTGAATCTACCTCCATAAAGATTATCTCTTCATGAGAATCATCCTTCCCCTCTGATATATCAGCTCACCTGCTGTGACGGTGAGAGTAGAAAATGATCCTTGCTGTTTCCAATAATGTGAATTAATTTTCAAAGTAGCAGTTATTAAATATGACCTTGAAGCTTGGCAGAGTGCTCTACTTTATCATTGAAAAAGTAATGAAGCCCTTTGGTTCGGTAGCAGGCGCTAACGGAGATAGTTGTGCCATGATCCTTCTAAGATCCTTGTTACCTAGGAAACAGCCAACTGCTATTATGCAAGCAAAACTTTTTGAAAAACACCTGCATGTAATCACCTGCAAGACTCCTGTGCCTGACATAACAGATGTACTGTATAAGCCACACTTTCTGAGCGTCAGTACGGCACAACCATGACAAACTAGTGTAGTTAGGACCACATCACGTCTCCCTCTCTCCCTCTTCTTACTCTTTGTGGCTAATGTGTAAAAAATTGTCAGTGGTTCCTAAAATGTGTTTATTTTACAGATGACATGTCACGGTCAGAGTAATGTCAGTGAGAATGGCCAGAAGTGACGGATATCATGGAGGTCCCTAGCTAGAGTCGGGGATGGACTGACTATAGAAACAGAATTCTAGAATAGGTTGACCATAGAAATAGAATCCAAGAACTGGTTGACCATAGAAAGAGAATCTTAGAATGGGTTGACCATAGAGATATAATCTTAGAATGGGTTGACCATAGAGATATAATCTTAGAATGGGTCGACCATAGAGACAGAATCCTATAATGGGTTTGACCATAGAAACATAATCCTAGGATGGGTTTGACCATAGAAACATAATCCTAGAATGGGTTGACAATAGAACTAGAATCCTAGAATGGGTTTATCATAGAAATATGGGCTGAATGGGCTGACCATATAAATGCAATTATAGCATGGGGGCTTTTCCTATGATGATGTCATCGTGGGCATCAGAGGGTATAGCTACAGCAGTTGTTGTGACTGGGCACCACAGAGGGACAGAAGGGGGTGGTTCTCAAACCTCTTCTGGGGACCGTTCCATGTATTTGATCGATTCCACAGCTAGCACTCCTGATTCAACTTGTCAACTAATCATCAAGCCCTTGACTAGGTGAATCAGGTGAGTTAGTTCAGGGCTACAACAAATTGTGAAAATGTCTGAGCGTCCCCAGGAGAGGTTTGAGAACCACACCCTCCCTATACTGTCCCTCTATGACCCAGTCACAATAACGGCTATAGCTATACCCTGATACCCGTGACATCATCAGAACCACTGCAGTAGGGGGTGTGATGTGACTCACGGATACACTCTGGCTGGGAGCCGCTCCAGGTAAGGTCAGCCTGGCAGAGCCGGGTGGTGGAGCCCTGGAGCAGGTGACCCAGCTGGCACTGGAACGCCACCATGCTGCCCACCTGTGTTAGAGTAGAGAGACAACTGAGTGCACCTGCATTATCAATAAGCGCAGGAGTAGAGAAACACAACACACACACACACCATAGTTAGGATCTATGTAGTTATAGTAACAATGGCATAAAGAGTATCATATATTATTATATTCACACTAGTCTCAGAGGCCTATAAAAAGTCATTGGGCTTCAAGCGTGAGGAGTCAGGCTAGCTAGGAATAGAGCAGCGCGAGTATTCAGCATGAGGAGTCAGGCTAGCTAGGAATAGAGCAGCGCGAGTATTCAGCGTGAGGAGTCAGGCTAGCTAGGAATAGAGCAGCGCGAGTATTCAGCATGAGGAGTCAGGCTAGCTAGGAATAGAGCAGCGCGAGTATTCAGCGTGAGGAGTCAGGCTAGCTAGGAATAGAGCAGCGCGAGTATTCAGCGTGAGGAGTCAGGCTAGCTAGGAATAGAGTAGTGGGAGTGTTCAGCGTGAGGAGTCAGGCTAGCTAGTAATAGAGCAGCGCGAGTGTTCAGCGTGAGGAGTCAGGCTAGCTAGGAATAGAGCAGTGGGAGTGTTCAGCGTGAGGAGTCAGGCTAGCTAGGAATAGAGCAGTGGGAGTGTTCAGTGTGAGGAGTCAGGCTAGCTAGGAATAGAGCAGCGGGAGTGTTCAGCGTGAGGAGTCAGGCTAGCTAGGAATAGAGCAGCGCGAGTGTTCAGCGTGAGGAGTCAGGCTAGCTAGGAATAGAGCAGCGCGAGTATTCAGCGTGAGGAGTCAGGCTAGCTAGGAATAGAGCAGCGCGAGTGTTCAGCGTGAGGAGTCAGGCTAGCTAGGAATAGAGCAGCGCGAGTGTTCAGCGTGAGGAGTCAGGCTAGCTAGGAATAGAGCAGTGGGAGTGTTCAGCGTGAGGGGTCAGGCTAGCTAGGAATAGAGCAGTGGGAGTGTTCAGCGTGAGGAGTCAGGCTAGCTAGGAATAGAGCAGCGCGAGTGTTCAGCGTGAGGGGTCAGGCTAGCTAGGAATAGAGCAGTGGGAGTGTTCAGTGTGAGGGGTCAGGCTAGCTAGGAATAGAGCAGTGGGAGTGTTCAGTGTGAGGGGTCAGGCTAGCTAGGAATAGGAGTGCTTCAATTGAAAGGCCAGTTTGATATCAACGTTGATGTTGCTATCAAACAAAGGCTGTGATGTACACACACGAGTCAACTCTTGAATCCCTATGAAAGGTTTTGTTTAAGCAGCATACATCAAACCAAGACGTTCCTTGGTTCAGACTGATCACTGATGCCCTTTCAAAAAGCGACATATCAGATTAGCCCTTGTCAGCTCTTTTCAGCTCTCTCAGCCTTCCTCTGCTTGCATGCGTGTGTGTGTAGATGTGTGTGAGACCGTGTGTGTGTGTGTGCGAGTCTGTGTGTGTGACAGAGCCTGGGGAGTGAAATATGAAAACGTGTCATGGAATGACACAGTGGCTTCACACATTAATTGATTAACACGTCGTCCCCGGTGCTGAAACACAGTCTGACGAGTAATAAGACTCATGGCCTTATCTCTGGGATACAATATCTCCTTCTCTTTGCTTCAATATCATTAGGCTGCAGCCAGCAGTCTCCTCTCCTTCTCCCCTGTCCCTCTCTCTCCCCCTACCTCTCCCTCCCTCCCTCCCTCTCTCTCTCTCTTTCTCTCTTTCTCATTTCTTAATCTCTCTCTCCCTCCCTCCCGAGGGCGAGACAAATGATTTATGGGTGTGAAAGCCTGATATTTCACTGTTCTCTCTGAAGCCTGGGCATGACTTGACCCCAAATGTTACAATAAGGCTTGAATTCTTAATGCCAGCGCATCTGGGCAAGAGCCCTTCCTCGCCCTCCTCCTCCCTCTCACTCCATATTATATTTATCCCCTGACAAAAATATGAATAAAGTTCATTCCCGGCAAGAGCCCTCAAGCCCTTCTCTACCCCCTTCCTCCCTCTCACTCCTTTTCCCCTGGCGAAAATATTCCTAAAGTTCATTCATGTTACAAGACGCGGGAGCTCTTTTCCATGTCTTGACTTAATAAGGAGGAGCTACCGAAATAGCAATGAGAAATAACTCTCCCCTTCCCTTCTGTGTGTTCCGTGTGTTCCATGTGTTCCGTGTGTTCCATGTGTTCCGTGTGTTCTGTGTGTTCCGTGTGTTCTGTGTGTTCTGTGTGTTCCGTGTGTTCTGTGTGTTCCGTGTGTTCCATGTGTTCCGTGTGTTCTTTGTGTTCTGTGTGTAACCATCTCCTTTATCTAGTAGTGGTCCACCAGCGTAGCTCTGAACACTGCATAATGTACTAGTGGTTACTGATAAGTCTATAATGGATTGATGATTTAGTACAATGTGCGCTAGATAGATGTCTTCTATCTAATAGTTTATGATGGAACAGAACCCCAGGAGAGAAGGAAAACACTGTGGTCTTTGACTACATGCTGCTCTTCACTTTTATGTCATTTGATATTTGCTGCCTTTCTTTTTTATTCACAATTAGAGGCAAGCCATGCAGCAAATGTGTTTCTCTTCTCCCAGACAAATCACGGCAATTTGCCGTACAGTTTAGCCATTTATCAGTCCTAACAACGTAAACACAGATCTGTTGGTGGGGGAAAGTTGTAGCGTTTTAAGGCTCATTAGGGACATGGAACGGAGGAAGGACTGCTTGTGTTTACAGGTCCCGCTGTGTAGACACCATAGGACTCCAGAACGGTCAGAAACACACACACACACACACACACACACACACACACGCACGCACGCACGCACACGGATAGAAACATGGATGGAAGCGTGCATATGCACACACAATGAAATAATACCCACACAAATATGAACCCTTGTAAACACAAACAGGGTTAGACTCCATTCTCAGCATCAACACTGTTTTCTGAATTGCTCGTGACATTTGTGAACAGTAACATACACCATGGTAAGGTGTTTCATAGGTTTTTTTTGTTCTTAAATGAAAATGTCTTCTTCATCAGAAATATCCACCATCACCATGCTCATCATCATAATCATCATCATCATTCTATAGCTAGTCTTTATCTGTCTTTTTTTGCTAGCTAGGGCCATCTACTTTAAGTGCTGCCTGTCTTCCCAGTAGCCTTCTTGGTTTGTGAACTGCTGACTGCTATTAACTTGCAGATGATTGTTGACACATCAACCAGGATTAAGGGGCAGGGCAATTTGCAACTGTTGTTATCTTGGTAATCAGTGGCTGTATTGGAGGGGAGGGTGGTTTCTCCTCTCTGAGGCAATCAGCAATTAGTACAAGGAGGTGTGCTCTTCACCTCTGCAAGGCAATGGTCAATTGGTGTTAGTACTTCAGTCTCCCTTGTTTTCTCAGCTGTCAACGGCGGTCTCGTCGCAAAACTAAGGCCATCGCCAAAACAAAGACGGTTCTGAGGAGTCGTTCTGGGGAGTCGTTCTGCGGAGTCGTTCTGAGGAGTCGTTCTGCGGAGTCGTTCTGAGGAGTCGTTCTGAGGAGTCGTTCTGCCGAGTCGTTCTGCCGAGTCGTTCTGCCGAGTCGTTCTGCCGAGTCGTTCTGCCGAGTCGTTCTGCCGAGTCGTTCTGCCGAGTCGTTCTGCCGAGTTGTTTGAGAAAGGAAGGAGAGGAGGGCTTCACACCACTGTCTCACTTGAGTATCTTACCTAGTTATTTTCTGATGATCTCATTTTTCTCTTTTGCAGTTTTGGCAGCCATGTGTGTGTTTTCTATACCTGTTCGCTCCTCTCCCTTTAGGCTTTACAGACGCTCCCCACCCCTTGGCTGCAACTCTTTAAATTTAATTGAATTTAATTTAACCCTGCACACACAACATTTGGAATTCCTGGGGCTTCATTTATCAATTTTGCGTAGAAACTATTCTAAAATATTACATACTAACAGAATTTATAATGTCTGTATGCATAGAAAAAGTGTGCTTCATCAAACACCCCTATGAGAGTTACACACACCGGTAGGAGATATCCATTGATGAATACCAATTGTTCTCAGCCTCAGTGCTCATGCAGAACCTTGGCGATTTGCATTTCGAAACGCCCCTAATTAACCTTATATGGTCAATTCATCCCTTCAACCCATGGGGAATATACAATGCCGTACCATGACATAAAATGGCACAACTAATTCAAAAAACATGTTTCCGAGACTGAAATAGAGGTGCTCGTGTCAGAGGTTGAGTACAACCAAAATTGTTTTATTTGATTCGCTCAGTTGTGACCAGTAAAAAGAGAAACATAGCTAAAAAGAGAGGACTATTAGGACAATTCAAGTTACTTCAAATGATTAGACAACACAGACCAATAAGCCATCCATCCTCAACAGCTCCCTCCTGTAAGCATATAAGCCAACTATTGTTCTGCAGAATGAACGACTTCCACCTGGCCACCTTGCCACCACATTCAGTTGCATCTTTTGACCATCACTTAACCTGTCACCTGTACATTAAGAGGGGAAGACTTGTCTGTTCACATAGTTTAAATCCTTTTGGGCTGGTTCTTTTATGTCGATGTGGGTGCCGCCTTTTTCTCTATTCGTATTTGGGAATTCATTGATGGCATCATGTCAAAGAAACACCTCTTGACTTCAATCTGCTGTGCAATCTTGTATTGAAATTGAATGTTACTGTTTGTTTTGGCTCATGGAGGGCTGTGAGATGCTGATCGGCAAGCTCCTGTGGAAAAGTGCCCGTTGCCAAAAACCCCAAGATGGATAGCACATGGTTGTGCACCGGAATGACATGTGTTTCCTTTTTAAAGTAGGTCTCAAATCTTTGCAAAAATCCTATGAAATTGGTTTTGGGAAACGATATCTGATGAGCCAATCTGTTCTCTCTGCGAAATGCAGCATGGGCCAAATCTTCCAACAGAGCAAGATCAGACATCCCTTTTTCGATTTCCCATTACCTCAGTCTTTTATAGTATGTCAACAATGGTTTCACTTTCAGATATGCCTTGTATTTAACAAATTACTGTACTTGATATGGATTATTATCGTAACAAATGCACTGATGTGGTCAAATTATATGATATTGATAGCATGTCAAGATATAGTGCACTCATACTGGTGGCAGGTAGCCTAGTGGTTAGAGTGTAGGGCCAGTAACCAAAAGGTTGCTGGATTGAATCCCTGAGCTGACAAAGTAAAAATCTGTCATTCTGAACTAGGCAGTTAACCAACTGTTCCCCAGTAGGCCGTCATAGTAAATAAGAATTTGTTCTTGACTAGTTAAATAAAGGTTCTTTTTTTTTTTATTCTGACGCCTTCACTTTTTCCACAGAGCTCCGAGACAGGATTGAGTCGAGGCACAGATCTGGGGAAGGGTACTAAAACATTTCTGCAGCATTCTGCAGATTCCCCAAAACACAGTGGCCTCCATCATTCTAAAATGAAACAAGTTTGGATCCACCAAGACTCTTCCTAGAGCTGGCCGCCCGGCCAATCGGGGGAGGGGAGGTGACCAAAAACCTCAATGGTTACTCTGACAGAGGTCCAGAGTTCCTCTTTGGAAATGGGAGAACCTTCCAGAAGGACAACCATCTCTGCAGCACTCCACCAATCAGGCCTTTACATGTTTTAAGGTTTTATTTTAAATTGAACCTTTATTTAACTAGGCAAGTCAGTTAACCTCTCTCGGGTTGGGGGCAGCATTCGGAATTTTGGATGAAAAGCATGCCCAAATTAAACGGCCTGCTACTCGGGCCCAGAAGATATGATATGCATAGAACTGGTAGATTTGGATAGAAAACACTCTAAAGTTTCCAAAACTGTTAAAATAGTGTCTGTGAGTATAACAGAACTGATTTAGCAGGTGAAAACCTGAGAAAAATCCATTCAGGAAGTATTTTTATGTGTGGTTTTGTAGTTTTCTATTCAATGCCATTACAGTATCCATTGACTTAGGACTCCATTTGCATTTCCTATGCCTTCCACTAGATGTCAACAGTCTTTAGAAATCGTTTCAGGCTTGTCTTCTTATAAATGAGGGAGTAAGACCAGTCTGAACGAGTGGACCCTAACGTGACGCAGAGTTTTTCCAGGCGCATGTGCATTTCTTGTTTACCTTTTATATTGGCGACGTTATTGTGCGTTTGAAATATTATAGATCATTTAGGCTAAAAAACAACCTGAGGATTGAATAAAAACATTGTTTGACATGTTTCTATGAACTTTACGGATACAATTTGGAGTTTTTGTCTGATTGTTTTGACTGAGTTTGAGCCTGTGGATTACTGGAGAAAACGCGCTATTATTGATATAAAGAGACTTCATCGAACAAAAGGAAGATTTATTGAGTAAATTAATGTCTTCTGATTGCCACCATATGAAGAACATCAAAGGTAAGGGATTAATTTTATCTCTATTTCTGAGTTTTGAAACACTTCTGCTTGGCTGGTTACTGTTTGTAATAATTTGTCAACCTGGCTATGTTCTGGGCTAGGTATGCTTTCGCTGCAAAGCATTTTATAAATATGACACTGTGGTTGGTTTAACAAGAAGTTCATCTTTAAACCTATGTAAAATATGTTTTGTTTTCTGAATTTTTATAATGAGCATTTCTGTAATTGAATTTGGCGCTCTGCAACCTCACTGGATGTTGGCCAGATGGGACGCTAGCGTCCCACATACCCTAGAGAGGTTAAGAACAAATTCTTATTTACAATGACAGCTCACACAAGCCAAACCCAGATGACGCTGGGCCAATTGTGCACCACCCTATGGGACTGGATTTGAACCAGGGTGTCTGTAATGATGCCTCAAGCACTGAGTTGCAGTGTCTTAGACCACTGCGCCACTCGGGAGCCTTTAAGGTACAGTGGCCAGACGGAAGGACGGGACGGACTGGAAGACTAGTCAGGATCGAGGGCAAGATGAATGGAGCAAAGTACAGAGAGATCCTTAATGAAAACCTGCTCCTGAGCACTCAGGACCTCAGACTGGGCCGAACGTTCACCTTCCAACAGGACAACGACCCTAAGCACACAGCCAAGACAATGCAGGAGTATCTTCGGGACAAGTCTCTGAATGTATTTGACTGGCCCAGCCTGTAACGTATACGCTAAGACTCGGGAAGCAAGTACAGGGAGTAAATGTAACAAATAACTGAACATGGAACAAAACAAGAAACACGAGCAGCGCACAGGCATGAAACACAGAAACAGAATCAATAACGCCTGTGGAAAGAACCAATGGGACTGACTGATATAGGGGAGGTAATCAGGAAGGTGATGGAGTCCAGGTGAGTCTCATGAGGCGCAGGGGCGCGTAACGATGGTGGCTGGTGTGCGGAATAATAAGTAAACTGGCGACGTCGAGCGCCAGAGAGGGGAAGAGGGAGTAGACGTGACAGTACCCCCTCCCTTCAACATATATTTTCCCAATGCTATGCTTGTCAAGCAGTTCCCTTATTCCACCACTTGTGCGAATGCATGGTCATGGCTGTGCATAAATTTACACACACACTCAAGCAAACGTTCATATTGATAAATCTCACGCATGTTTTACGCAAAGATAGATAATGGCGCCGGAGGAGATGGCTGCCATTTTACGGTCCCCTAACCAATTGTGCTATTGTGTGTGTTTTTTTGCGTTATTTGTAACTTATGGTTCTGTTATTTTTTTTACTTAATTAACAAATTTTTTCTTAAAACTGCATTGTTGGTTAACTTAAGGTATAGGGGACAGCATTTTCACTTTTGGATAAATAGCGTGCCCAATTTCAACTTCCTGCTACTCATGCCAGGAATATAAGATATGCATATTACTAGTAGATTTGGATAGAAAACACTCTGAAGTTTCTAAAACTGTTTGAATCTTGTCTGTGAGTATAACAGAACTGATGTAGCAGGCAAAACCCTGAGGACTAACCATTCAGATTTTTTTTTTTTAGGTCTCTGTCTGTTCAGTGAGTTCTCATTGGGAAACAATATTTCTTAGGCACTTGTTTGCAGTTCCTACCGCTTCCACTGGATGTCACCAGTCTTTGGAATTTGGTTGGGGTTATCTAGGAACTGGGTAACACTGTTGAGAGTTGCTCAAGACTTGAAAAGTAGCGTTGGTTTGTTGTCTTCCTGTATTGAACACAGATAGACCCGTCTTCAATTTGATCGATTATTGATGTTTAAAAATACCTAAAGTTGTATTACAAAAGTAGTTTGAAATGTTTTGGCAAAGTTTACAGGTAACTTTTGAGATATTTTGTAGTGACGTTAAGCAAATTGGAAGCTGTTTTTTTCTGGAGCAAACGCGCCAAATAAATTGACATTTTGGATATATATGGACGGAATTAATCAAACAAAAGGACCAATTGTGATGTTTATGGGACATATTGGAGTGCCAACAAAAGAAGCTTGTCAAAGGTAAAGCATGATTTATATTTTATTTCTGCGTTTTGTGTAGAGCCTGTAGGGTTGAAATATCCTACTCTCTTTGTTTACTTTTGTGCTATCATCAGATAATAGCTTCTTATGCTTTCCCCGAAAAGCCTTTTTAAAATCTGACACGTTGGCTGGATTCACAACGAGTGTAGCTTTAATTTAGTATCTTACATGTGTGATTTAATGAAAGTTTGATTTTTATATCATTTTATTTGAATTTGCAGCTCTGCATTTTCCCTGGCTTTTGGCCAAGTGAGACGCTAGCGTCCCCTATCCTGGTGGTTAAGGGCTTGTAAGTAAGCATTTCCCTGTAATACCTGTTGTATTTGGCACATGTGGCAATATAATTTTTTAGATTTGTGCCTTATTATTTATAAATGAGGCCCCAAGTAGCGTTTGAAACTGTCGATCTGTGGTCAAGAATGCTGAGTTCATCTCAGCATATGCTACCTTTCAGTCCCTTGACTTTTTGGCCCTGACGGAGACATGGGCCACCCCAGAGAACACTGCTACTCCAGCTACTCTCTCCATCTGACTACGTTTTCTTTCATAGTCTGAGGGCATCTGGTCATCGCGGTGGTGGCACAGGGCTACTAATTTAGTGGAGATTTTCTAATTTCTCCCTCTCACCTGTCCATCTCCTCATTTTAATTCCATGCTGTCAGTGTCACTTGTCCACTCAAGTTTAACATTATCGTCATATATCGCCCACCAGGTGCCCTTGGAGAGTTCTTCAATGAGCTTGATACCTTGATAAGCTCATTTCCTGGCGATGGCTCACCGCTCTTCGTACTTGGCGACTTCAACCTCCTGACATCTGCCTTCAATTCATTTATTTCCAAATCTTTCCTTCCCCTCCTTGCTTCTTTTGGCCTCACCTTTTCCCAGTCCTTTCCCACTCACAAGGCAGGCCATACGCTTGACCTCACCTTTTCCCAGTCCTTTCCCACTCACAAGGCAGGCCATACGCTTGATCTCACCTTTTCCCAGTCCCCTCCCACTCACAAGGCAGGCCATACGCTTGGCCTCACCTTTACGAGAGGTTGCTCACCTACTAATCTCACTGCAACCCCCCTCCAGGTCTCTGATCACTACTTTGTTTCCTTTTATGTCTGACGCAATCGTCACTCTCTCTCCCACTACTCCTCTTCTATCCTATCATCTCTCCCTTCTGCTAAATTATTCTCCCTCCTGATTCTGCCACTTCGACCCTACTCTCCTCCCTTTCCGCATCCTTTGACTATCACTGTCTCCTTTCCTCCTGGACGGCTCGGCCCTCCTCTTCTGCTCCGTGGCTGAGGGACTCATTGAGAGTTTACAGAACAGGGCTGCGGGCAGCTGAGCAAAAATGTTCTCATCCTCATAGATCTATCTGTTGCCTTCGCCACGTGAACCATCAGATCCTCCTGTCAACCCCCTCAGGACTGGGAGTCTCAGGCTCTGAACACTCTTGGATAGCATCCTAAATGGTATGCTGCTCCTACCAGGTGACGTGGAGAGGATCTGTGTCTGTACCACATACTCTCACCACTGGTGTACCCCAGGGCTTAGTTCTAGGCCCTCTCCTCTTCTCTCTATACACCAAGTCACTTGGCTCCATTATATCCTCACACGGTGTCTCCTAACATTGCTATGTGGATGACACAACTGCTTTTCTCCTTCCCCTTGTGACACCCAAATGGCAACACATATCTCTGCTTCGATGTCGGCCCACCACTTCAAGCTCAACCTTGACAAGATGTAGCTGCTCTTCCTACCGGGGAAGACTTTCCCGCTCCAAGACTCTCCATCTCAGAGTGCAAAGTACCTTGGCGTGAACCTGGGCAACACCCCTGTCATTCTCTGCAAACATCAAAGCAGTGACTGCAGGTCCATGCTCTAAAACATCAGTAGAGTATGACCATACTTCACACAGGAAGCGGTGTAGGTCCTAATCCAGGCACTTATCTTCTGTCTGGAGTACTGCAACTCTCTGTTGGCTGGGCTCTCCACGTGTGCCATCAAACCCCTGCAACTTATCCAGAATGCTGCAGCTTGCCTGGTGTTCAACTTTCCCAAGTTTTCCCATATCACCCTGCTCCTCCGCACACTCCTGAAGCTAGGAGAGAAGAGACCATGCCAATCTTCCAAAAACATCTGAAACCCTACCTCTTCAAAGAGTGTTCAAAGACTTTGTGCATCAGCATCACTTGCTGTGCGGTAGCAGAGAGAACAGTCTATGACTTGTGTGGCTAGAGTCTTTGACAATTTTTAAGGCCTCCCTCTGGCATCGCCTGGTATAGAGGTCCTGGATGGCAGGGAGCTTAGCTGTAAAAGGTTTTGAGGATCTGACTGCCCATGCCAAATCCTTTCAGCCTCCTGAGGGGGAAGAGGCATGGTCATACCCTCTTCACGACTGTGTTGGTGTGTGTGGACTATGATAATTCCTTAGTGATGTGGATACCGAGGAACTTGAAGTGCTTGACCTGCCCTGTGGACGAGGATGTGCTCGGCCCTCCGTTTCCTGTAGTCAAAGATCCTTTGTCTTGAGGGAGAAGTTGAGGGAGAGGTTGTTGTCCTGGCACCACACCGCCAGGTCTCTGGCCTCCTCCCTGTTGGCCATCTCATCGTCATCAGTGATAAGGCCTACCACCGTCTTGTCATCTGCAAACTTAATGAATGAACAGGGAGTACAGGAAGGGACTCATCACACCCCCTGAGGGGCCCCCGTGTTGAGGGTCATTGTGGCGGATGTGTTGTTGCCTATCCTCACCACCTCGGGGCGGCCTGTTCGGAAGTCCAGGATCCAGTTGCAGAGGGAGGTGTTTAATCCCAGGGTCTTTAGCTTAGTGATGATATGTGGTTGTCCCCCCTAGCTATCTAAAGATGAATTAACTAACTAACTTTAAGTCACTCTGGATAAGAGTGTCTGCTAAATGGCTAAAATTAAATTTTTTGGGACCATGATTGACATGATATCATCGTCATTGACACCATCAGCCTCACAGTAATGATTGTCTCGGCTCAGACATTACATACAGAGATCTGAAATTTAAAGAAGTCAAATGCCAGAGGGAATTTGCATACAAGTAATGAACATATTCATTGCCTCATTTGCATATCATTAGCCAAGGAAAATGTCCCAATGAGAAAGGTACGTAAAGTAACTTTGTCAGGCTAGAGCATTGTCTCTAAACCAATGTCTTGCCATTCAATCACGATTTATAATTCTTGGGATATTATGTATTTTCATAGTGTAACAAGGCCTTGTCCAGAAGGTATGAGACAAAAAAAGTATATATATATATATTTTTTTACCACATGAGCTTAGTGTGTTAATAAGAGCCTTGAAGTATCGCTAACACTTGAGGACTTCAGGACTTCCTACACAACACATTCACAGACAGTACATTAACAGAGTATCTTCAACATGCAATCTGAGTGTCATATGGTCATGGCAGAGTCCCAAATGGAACCAAATTCCAATATAGTCCCTTTGGGCTCTGGTCAAAAGTAGTGCACTACATATGGAATAGGGTGAGGCACCTGGTCAAAAGTAGTGCACTACATATGGAATAGGGTGAGGCCCCTGGTCAAAAGTAGTGCACTACATATGGAATAGGGTGAGGCCCCTGGTCAAAAGTAGTGCACTACATATGGAATAGGGTGAGGCCCCTGGTCAACAGTAGTGCACTACATATGGAATAGGGTGAGGGCCCTGGTCAAAAGTAGTGCACTACATATGGAATAGGATGCTATTTTGGACGCAAACCAAAGATTTTGAGTGTGGGACTTTATCTCCTTACCTTGAAGCCATAGGTTCTATTCAGAGAACCATAGCGAGGTGTCCCTGGGTTCTCACAGGTAGTACGGGTCGGTTCTAAGGAGAACAAGAGAAAGGAACATTTGTATAACATTATCTTAGAGACCTATAGACTATATACCTGTAGACAGTATCACTGGGGGTCCAGCCTATGCAGGCACTTGAGACTTACAGTCTGCCTCACAAATGGAAGCCTATTCCCTTTATAGTGCACTGTTCGACCAGTGTCCATAGGACTCTGGTCCAAAGTAGTGGACTAAAAAGGGAGGCATTTGGGACACAGACACAGCCACATGAACAGCTATTGTTCCCATAATGATTCAACATAGCTTACTGCAGTGATACCCAGCCTACAACTGAGTTATGTGTGTGTTTGTGTGCATACGTGAGCGCTTATGAAGGTGGCTCAGAAATTAAATTCTTCCCGAGTGTGTTTACGTAAGCGCAGCAGTGGCACTGTAGTCACATAACAACCAGACAGCAAGATAGTCTTTAATAGGCTAGGCAGAAGACCCAGCAGGGGGCAGTGTTACGGCAGCGTTGCAGCAGCGTCAGGCCCAGCTGTGTGGCTGTGTGGAGGGAAGCAGCATCATTAGGATGTAGAGGACATCCTCGGCTTGACGCATAGACCTGGATTAAATGCAGCCTCAGAAAATGACAGCAGCACACACTACCACCACAGCCAGCCTAGTTAACCCACACAGCAACGTGCCATAATGTACACCATCGCAGCTTCCTCCTCTACTGGATGACAACATAATCAAACAGAAATGCAGTCTGGGGGAAATGTTTGTGTGAACTAAACATGATCGAGGGAAAACCGTAGTTTGTGTCTGTGTCAAACGAGGCCTGTCTGCACATACCTCATTTTGGTTCAATGACATATACACCCCCCCCCCCCCCCCCCCCCCCCCCTCTACAGACCCACACACTCAGACTCAGGCACACGCATATTAATAACGCCCCGCCCCGCACCTCCCCATTCACTCCACACACACTCAGAATAGGCAAATCTGATCCCAAGCAATTCTCATCATCCTGAGAGGTCCGTCTTGGAATATATGACCTTTTCATAAACACTAGCCTACATATTTCTGAACACAGTATTTATCCAATCATGTCTGTGTGGAGACGTGTACTCAAACAATATGTGTTTCATTGTATGATGTAGTAACATTATATGAGACTCCTTTGGCAATGTCTTATAAGTTATAGGCATGATGATCTGCAGGTAACTGTTGGAATGTCATAAGAATGCAGTTTCAATAGGGTAACAGTTAACCACTATTTTGAACCCTCTGTCATAAGGGCTACATAACATGTTCATAACAGTGCCATAACAGATGACATAAATAGTTGTGACAGCTTATGAACAGCTTATGACAACTAATTTGACAATGCCATGTCACCGACCATGTTGAAATCAGTTAATTAGCTAGTCTTAAAACTAGCCCAAAAATGTTTGTTTTTTTATTTTCTTCAATTTCTTTCTTATTTTTTTTACCCCGTTTTCGTGGTATCCAATTGGTAGTTACAGTCTTGTCTCAGCGCTTCAACTCCCATATGGAGAGGCGAAGGTCGAGAGCCGTGCGTCCTCCGAAACACAACCCATCCAAGCCGCTCTTGCTTCTTGACACAATGTCCACTTAACCCGGAAGCAATCCACACCAATGTGCAGGAGGAAACACCGTGCACCTGGCGACCGTGCACTGCGCCCGACCCGCCACAGAGCTGCTAGTGCGCGATGGATCAAGGACATCTCTGCCGGCCAAACTCTGGGCCAATTGTGCACAGCCCCATGGGTCTCCCGGTCACGTCCGGCATGCAACAGAGCCTGGACTTGGACTTGAACCCAGAATCTCTAGTGGCACAGCTAGCACTGCGATGCAGTGCCTTAGACCACTGCGCCACTCGGGAGGCCAGCCCCAACATTTACCGCATTTCAGGATGACACCCCTATAGGTCAATCAGTGTTCACATGTTCCTGTGTTGTGACACGTCAATTAATCACACCTCTATTATTTGACTCATTCCACATTTTGTTGTGTTACAGCCTGAATTTAAAATGGATTAAATGTAGATGTCCGTGCCGTGGGGGAGATCTTTCGTGGGCTATACTCGGCCTTGTCTCAGGGTAGTAAGATGATGGTTGAAGATATCCCTCTACTGGTGTGGGGGCTGTGTTTTGGCAAGGTGGGTGGGGTTATATCCTGCCTGGCTGGCCCAGTCTGGGGGTATTGTTGAACGGGGCCACAGTGTCTCCCGACCCCTCCTGTCTCAGCCTCCAGTATTTATGTGTCGGGGGGCTAGGGTCAGTCTGTTATATCTGGAGTATTTATCCTGTCTTATCCGGTGTCCTGTGTCAATTTAAGTATGCTTCCTCTAATTCTCTCTCTCTCTCACTCTCTTTCTCTCGGAGGACCTGAGCCCTAGGAGCATGCCACAGGACTACCTGGCCTGATGACTCCTTGCTGTCCCCAGTCCAGACATGCTACCTTGTCCCGGAACTGCTGTTTTCGACTCTCTCTCTCTACCGCACATCAGCTATGAAAAGCCAGCTGACATTTACTCCTGAGGTGCTGACCTGTTGCACCCTCTACAACCACTGTGATTATTATTATTTGACCCTGCTGGTCATCTATAAAGGTTTGAACATCTTGGCCATGTACTGTTATATACTGTCTCCAACCGGTACAGCCAGAAGAGGACTGGCCACCCCCTAAGAGCCTGGTTCTTCTCTAGGTTTCTTCCTAGGTTCCTGCCTTTCTAGAGAGTTTTTCCTAGCCATTGTGCTTCTACATCTGCATTGCTTGCCTTTTGGGGTTGTAGGCTGGGTTTCTGTATAGCACTTTGTGACATCGGCTGATGTAAAAAGGGCTTTATAAATACATTTGATTGATGTTTTGTCCCTGGGCTACACACAATACCCCCATAATGTCAAAGTGGAATTATGTTCTTCTACATTTTTACAAAGTAAAACATTAAAAGCTGAACTGTCTTGCTTCAATAAGTATTCAACCCTTTTGTTATGGCAAGCCTTAATAAGTTCAGGAGTAAAAATTTGCTTAAGAAGTCACATAATAAGTTGCATGGACTCACTCTGTGTGCAATAATAGTGTTAATCATGATTTTTGAATGACTACCTCATCTCTTTACCCCACATATACAATTATCTGTAAGGTCCCTCAGTCGAGCAGTGAATTTCAAACAGCGATTCAACCACAAAGACCAGGGAGGCTTTCCAATGCGTCGCAAAGAAGGGCTCCTATTGGTAGATGGGTAAAAAAAGGAGATGCTGAATATCATGGTGAAGTTATTAATTACACTTTGGATGTAACACCCAGTCACTACAAAGATAGTGGTCCTTCCTAACTCAGTTGCCAGAGAGGAAGGAAACATCTCAGGGATTTCACCATGAGGCCAATGGTGACTTTAAAACAGAGCTTAATGGCTGAGATAGGAGAAATCTGAGGATGGATCAACAACATTGTAATTATTCCACAATACTAACCTAATTTACAGTGAAAAGAAGGAAGCCTCACAGCTGCAATGGCGGCCAAAGCTGCTTCAAAGTATTGACTCAGGGGTGTGAATACATGAGATATTTCTGTATTTCATTTTCAATAAAATTTCTAAAGACATGTTTTCACTTTGTCACTATGGAGTATTGTGTGTAGATGGGTATTATATTTCATCCATTTTGAATTCAGGACGCAACACAACAAAATGTGGAATAAGTCAAGGGGTATGATTAGTTTCTGAAGGCACTGTAGTTTACAAATTACAAAATGACCTTACCCTGTAAGCAATCTATGGACAAGGAATGACAGCAATCCATGACTTGGTTTAGTTTCTCTGGCACATTTCCATTTGTGCCACAAATGCTAAAATGTTAGTGTGTGGAAACAGTGCACGGAAACCAAACCAAAGCATGGATTTCTGTCATACCTTGTCCATAGACTGCTTACAGGGAAAGGAAACCAATATGTACTTTAATCATTTGATTGAACTATCCATTGTATTTAAATATATAACAATTGACTTGATGCTAATGGTCTAATAATCCAGTGACAAGTGTGCCAATGACTTGAATATTCAATTAGTGAAATTAAGACCGTTTAGTCATATTGATGTGAGGAGTTCTACTGAATGTCTCCTTCAGGGATCTGGAGCTTAACCAGATAAGGTCAGTATTCAGGAGGCTGACAGACAATAGATATATGTTCACAGATATGTAGACAGCAGGTAAGGTTGGATTAGAGGTCGACCGATTAATCGGAATGGCCGATTAATTAGGGCCGATTTCAAGTTTTCATAGCAATCGGAAATCTGTATTTTTATATATATATATATTACACCTTTATTTAACTAGGCAAGTCAGTTAAGATCACATTCTTATTTTCAATGACCGCCTAGGAACGGTGGGTTAACTGCCTTGTTCAGGGGCAGAATGACAGATTTTCACCTTGTCAGCTCGGGGGATCCAAACTTGCAACCTTACAGTCAACTAGTCCAACGCAATAACGACCTGCCTCTCTCTCGTTGCACTCCACAAGGAGACTGCCTGTTACGCGAATGCAGTAAGCCAAGGTAAGTTGCTAGCTAGCATTAAACTTATCTTATAAAAATCAATCAATCATAATCACTAGTTAACTACACATGGTTGATGATATTACTAGATATTATCTAGCGTGTTCTACGTTGCATATAATCTGACAGAGCATACAAGCATATAAGCATCTAAGTATCTGACTGAGCGGAGATAGGCAGAAGCAGGCCCGTAAACATTCTTTCAAACAGCACTTTAGTGCGTTTTGCCAGCAGCTCTTTGTTGTGCGTCAAGCATTGCGCTGTTTATGACTTCAAGCCTATCAACTCCCGAGATGAGGCTGGTGTGACCGAAGTGAAATGGCTAGCTAGTTAGCGCGCGTTATTGGCGTTTCAACCGTCACTCGCTCTGAGCCTTGGAGTGGTTGTTTCCCTTGCTCTGCATGGGTAACGCTGCTTCGAGGTTGGCTGTTGTTGTTGTGTTCCTGGTTCGAGCCCAGGGAGGAGCGAGGAGAGGGATGGAAGCTATACTGTTACACTGGCAATACTAAAGTGCCTATAAGAACAAAGGTTAATGAAATACAAATGGTATAGAGGGAAATAGTCCTATAATTCCTATAATAACTACAACCTAAAACTTCTTAACTGGGAATATTGAAGACTCATGTTAAAAGGAGCCACCAGCTTTCATATGTTCTCATGTTCTGAGCAAGGAACTGAAACGTTAGCTTTCTTACATAGCACATATTGCACTTTTACTTTCTTCTCCAACACTTTGTTTTTGCATTATTTAAACCAAATTGAACATGTTTCATTATTTATTTGAGGTTAAATAGATTTTATTGATGTATTATATTAAGTTAAAATAAGTTTTCATTCTGTATTGTTGTAATTGTCATTATTACAAAAATCGGCCGATTTTAATCGGTATTGGCTTGTTTTGGCCCTCCAATAATTGGTATCGGAGTTGAAAAATCATAATCGGTCGACCTCTAGTTTGGATGACAGGAAAGGGAGGGTATTAAACACATACAGTATGTATGTGTGACTATGAAGCCTAGGGGCCGGTTTTCCGGACACAGATTACGTCAGAGTCCCAAATGGCATCCTATTCCCTATATGGTGCACTATTTTTGACCAAGGTCCATAGAGCTCTAGTCAAATGAAATGTACTACACTGAGTGTAAGTAAGAACCGCTTCCAAATATTGAGTTGCAACCCCTTCCAAATATTGAGTTGCAACCCCTTCCAAATATTGAGTTGCAACCCCCCAATTCGTCAGGTAATGGACTCTAAAAGGTGTCTAAAGCATTCCATAGACTCCAATGCTTCCCACAGTTGTATCAAGTTGGCTGGATCTCCTTTGGGTAGTGGACCATTCTTGATACACATGTGGAACTGTTGAGCATGAAAAACCCAGCATCATTGCAGTTCTTGACACAAACAGTGTGCCTGGCATCTACTACCATACCCCGTTCAAAGGCACTTAAATATGTTGTCTTTCTTATTCACCCTCAATGGCACACATACACAATCCATGTCTCAATTGTCTCAAGGCTTAAAAATCCTTCCTCAACCTGTCTCCTCCTTTCCATCTACACTGATTGAAGTCGATTTAACAAGTGACATCAATATAAGGGATCATAGCTTTCACCTGGATTCACCTGGTCAGTCTATGTCATGGAAAGAGCAGGTGTTCTTAATGTTTTGTACACTCAGTGGAAATACAGAATAAGCTGCCATTTGGTACAAATTCCATTTGACAATTTCAATTGAACATAAGCCGACATATTTAGCCTTAGACTAAAAAAGTGTCTGGGAAACTGGCCCTAAATCTATCCAGATTGTGTGGTTGGTTTTTTAAAAAGGCCCTTGGATCAATACCCACCGCAACTCTCTGAGTCATCACACGGATGCTGCTGCCTTTCTCACTATAAAGGGATCTGAGATATTTTGAGAAGGTTATTTCTCTGCGTCAGGAGATGTTCAAACCCCTACTGGTTATTTCTCTGTGTTAGGAGATGTTCAAACCACTACTGGTTATTTCTCTGCGTTAGGAGATGTTCAAACCCCTACTGGTTATTTCTCTGTGTTAGGAGATGATCAAACCCATATTGGTTATTTCTCTGTGTTTTGAGATGTTCAAACCACTACTGGTTATTTCTCTGCGTTAGGAGATGTTCAAACCCCTATTGGTTATTTCTCTGCGTCAGGAGATGTTCAAACCCCTACTGGTTATTTCTCTGCGTTAGGAGATGTTCAAACCCCTACTGGTTATTTCTCTGCGTTAGGAGATGTTCAAACCTCTACTGGTTATTTCTCTGCGTTAAGTGTTGAATTATTTAACCAGCTACTATACTGCCAGGTTCTGTCACAAATGGCACCCAATTCTCTCTATAGTCAAAGATGATCTATTATATTAATAGCACCCTATTCTCTCTATAGTCAAAGATGATCTATTATATTAATAGCACCCTATTCTCTCTATAGTCAAAGATGATCTATTATATTAATGACACCCCATTCTCTATATAGTCAAAGATGATCTATTATATTGAGAAGATAGCTGAGTGGCTGCTCTAACAATGGAAATACATGATTGAAGATAGGCAAGATAAGGTGGGACCATTCTAGCCAATGAGAGGGCAGATACACCTTGCCGGAATGCTTCCAAGTATCACTACATTTCTAACAGCCTAACTTCAATTAGATCAAATAAACCTCACGTAATTTAACACTCTCATAGACCTCCATACAAAAAAAGAGCTCATCTCACCTGGATAGATTTTGGCCAGAAGTAGTGCACTACTTTTGACCAGGACCCATACAGAATAGGGTTCCATTTGGGACCCAATCCAAGACTCTTCAGGAAGACAGACTCATGTACAGTACAGCCCTGGTTTTCCAGACCAGACAATGAGCACTAATTAAGGTGAAAGCAGAAGTATAGAATCTATATGCTCTGGGACAGTAATAACATAATAAAATATATATCCTCTGGGGCAGTAATAACAGTATAGAATCTATATGCTCTGGGATATTAATAACGGTATAGAATCTATATGCTCTGGGACAGTAATAACATAATAAAATATATATCCTCTGGGGCAGTAATAACAGTATAGAATCTATATGCTCTGGGATATTAATAACGGTATAGAATCTATATCCTCTGGGGCAGTAATAACAGTATAGAATCTATATGCTCTGGGATATTAATAACGGTATAGAATCTATATCCTCTGGGGCAGTAATAACAGTATAGAATCTATATGCTCTGGGATATTAATAACGGTATAGAATCTATAACCTCTGGGGCAGTAATAACAGTATAGAATCTATATGCTCTGGGATATTAATAACAGTATAGAATCTATATGCTCTTGGATAGTAATAACAGTATAGAATCTATATGCTCTGGGACAGTAATAACAGTATAATATCTATATGCTCTGGGACAGTAATAATAGTATAGAATCTATATGCTCTGGGACAGTAATAACAGTATAAAATCTTTATGCTCTGGGATAGTAATATCAGTATAGAATCTATATACTCTGGGATAGTAATAACAGTATAAAATCTATATCCTCTGGGATAGTAATAACAGTGTAGAATCTATATGCTCTGGGACAGTAATAACAGTATAGAATCTATATGCTCTGGGATAGTAATAACAGTGTAGAATCTATATGCTCTGGGACAGTAATAACAGTATAAAATCTATATCCTCTGGGATAGTAATAACAGTATAGAATCTATATGCTCTGGGACAGTAATAACAGTTGATATGATAAGGTGATCTGGGATAGTAATAACAGTTGATATGATAAGGTGCTCTTCAGTTTTCCCAGGCCTGTAGCTTTAACAAAGGAATTGGAGGTTAAAAAAACACCAAAGCACTCTTACCAGGTAGTTAAAACAACTATTTTGAGTTGACATGTCCATCTAGCAAAATTAAAAACAAGGCAAACAAGTTTTAGTTTGTTGTGTCCTATTTTTGGTGCGTTTGTTCAGTCTCCCAAATTCCTTACTCTTCATGAAAAGAATGTCCTACGTTACAGCACTGAAAATAGAAACTTCCGTCAAGCTAGACAATGACACCAGCCAGGTCTGAAGGATAGGGCCAGGAGAATGTCACTAACGTGTTCCCCTGATGGAACAGAATCCCCTACAGCCATTTCACAGGCTCTTCTCCTGTGATACACACTCTCCCTTTAAAAGGAATGGCCCTGCCTTTTTTGTAATGATCTCATCAATAAGAGATGTGTCGAGGTTTGTGCAGTGTATCACATTGGCACCCATATAGTGCACTGTGTTTGATCTGGGCTCATAGGGCTCTGGTCAAAAGTAGTGCACTATATAGGGAAAAGGAAGTTTCATTTGAGACGCATCCATGGTATAAGTAGGGTGGCCTGGGTATGGCCTATGTGTCAGAGGGAGGACATTGTTGTTTGACGTTATTAAATACTACAAGCTGTGCTTTAAGGCAAATAGAGCTGGAAATATGAACTCCCCAGGAATAAAGAGAAGCACAAACACACACACACACACACACACACACACACACACACACACACACACACACACACACACACACACACACACACACACACACACACACACACACACACACACACACACACACAGAGTAGATGCTTACCTATACAGCGAGGCTGGAATCCGCTCCAGGAGCCGTCGGCCTGGCACAAGCGTGTAGTGGAGCCCACCGGGATATAGGGGACGCTACAGCTGAACGACACCTCTGACTGATAGATGAAGCTGAGGCCCTCTCTGGAGCCATAGGCAGGCACACCAGGGTCCCCACAGAACTTGGCTACAACAACAACAGAGCAAAAAGAGCAGATCAAAAACAACACACAGGAACAATGTTTTTTTTTTTCCCCCAGTGCGGTCTTTATTGAAGAGAGTGGGAAATCTGACCAGATCGAATCAGAAACAACAACAAAAAACACACAGGATCAATGTCATTGAACTCCTCCTGCCACAGTATCTCTCTGTGATCCTTACAGATCGAAATGAACATTCCAGAAATACACAAGAGCAATGTTAGCCATTTTCCCCCCCAGTGAGGGTTAGATTGAATTTCTGACACAGTATCTTGTTGTATCTGTGATCCTGGCAGGCACCAGTGGAGGAGAAGACAAAGTTTTACAGACCAGACTAACATGAATGACATCGTCCCTCAAAGGGCTCAAACCGGTCATTGAGCACTGACCATCAGTGGCTGTCCAGCAAACACTTGGTCTGTCCGGGAAGAATCAATAATAGATGTGGCCTTCACACTCCGCCAATACATTATAAATGTGCCAAACAAGACTCCCTCTCTTACTGTCTGGGAACTAGGAGGACTACAAACTTGACTTTTTCTTGATGAATAATAGATACGCTGTCAAGATATAAAAAAAGAGAGGAAGAGAGAGTAGAGAACAGAGCGAGGGGTTGAGAGAGCAGAGAGAGCAGAGAACAGAGACGTAGAGAGAGAGAAGAAGATAAGAAGAAGAAGAACAAAAAGAAGTGTGCTGCCTGCAAGATTACAAAGTCACAGGCAGCCAATCTTTAGTTCATTCCCATTGGAGCCAAAGTTTCTGTGGCCTCTGCTGCTGCTGTACATGCTTCAGTGTTCTGAAGGTTGAGGACTTAGAACTACTGTACCTTGTGGACCTTTTAACCTGCTCTTCCCTCCACCTCCTCCTCCCTTCACCTCCTCCTCCCCTTCACCCCCTCCTCCCCCTACACCTCCTTCACCCCCTCAACCTCCTCCTCCCTTCACCCCCTCCTCCCCCTCCACCTCCTCCTCCCCTTCACCCCCTCCTCCCCCTTCTTCCCTTCACCCCCTCCTCCTCCTTCTTCTTCCCTCCACCTCCTCCTCTCCTACACCCCCCCCCTCCCCTTCACCACCTCCACCTCCTTCTTCCCTCCACCTCCTCCTCCCTTTCACCCCCTCCACCCCCTCCTCCTCCCCTTCACCCCTCCACCTCCTCCTCCCTTCACCCCCTCCACCTCCTCCTCCCTTCACCCCCCTCCACCTCCTCCTCCCCTTCACCTCCTCTTCCCCTTCACTCCCTCCTCCACCTCCTTCTTCCCTTCACCCCCTCCACCTCCTTCTTCCCTTCACCCCCTCCTCCCCCTCCACCTCCTTCTTCCCTTCACCCCCTCCTCCTCCTTCCCTCTACCTCCTCCTCTCCTTCACCCCCTCCTCTCCTTCACCACCTCCACCTCCTCCTTCCCTCCACCTCCTCCTCCCTTTCACCCCCTCCACCCCCTCCTCCTCCCCTTCACCCCCCACCTCCACCTCCTCCTCCCCTTCACCCCCTCCACCCTTCCGCCCGATCACGTTTGAAGCTCTGCCTGATGACCCACTGGGGCAGGTAGTTAAGAACTCAATAATTATGCGCATATTACCCCCTCTGTTCTTCACTCCCTCTCTCTGTCATACGGAGACGGACAGACAGGGTTACGGCTAAGTGACAAGTAGGTAAACTAAACACTGAATTATGATTCCCTGGGTCTCTTTGTGTATAGAGACAATTCTCTAGGTGTAGAATTGATGGTTGTGTCCTCTGATGTTCAAATAGGCCTTCTTAATAAGTCACTGAGTTATTATGATTCTCTGGCTCGCTAGAGAGACAATCCTCAATAGGTGTAGGATAGATGGCCGGATCCTCTGATGTTCAAATAGGCCTTCTAAGGTTATCTGAGTCGTGACAGATGATGGTGGAGAGAAAAACACACTTAATTACACTATTATTTATAATGACTAATAACGGGAATGAAGCCTTGTCTCAGCAAAACTCTGAGCCTTTTAAAAACAAAGGCTTTCACAAATCCGTTGCGTTTGCGAACCCAGTCTGCAACACGCAATTGACATTGTAACTTTGGAGACGAGTTCCCTTCAGATCTGTGCGTGTTTGGACATTTTTGGTTTGTGTATGAGGATGATTGCTGTGTGAGAGTGAGTGAGTGAGTGAGTGAGTGAGTGTGAGAGAAAGACTTGGTCACACTTTTTTGGTGTCTGTCTATCATTGGGCACAGCTGCTCATCATGGTGGAAGCCTCTCACCTCCCACAACCTGCCCTTTAACGGGAGGCATCTGCTAGTCTTTTCAATTCAATTTACCATCTAATCTGCAGTACACCGAGTACCCCTTTGTCCTGCCCTCGTTTTGGGTCAAATTAAAGTGATGCCGAAAGTTACTGCCGAAATTATTGAGTTTGACTGATGACCCTAAAATGGGTGGAAGATCGTCGGACCAGACCAAGGACTTTATGAATGAGCGCTTCCTCCTCTAACTCAGCTGTCACTCAATCAACCAATGACATAGAGAACCTTGGTTTGTTCCTTTACAGAGGCGAGCAAGATGACAGTATAGCATTAATTCTGCAGCCATTTGTTTCACTACATTGCCAGATACCCAGATCACCTGCATGAAAAAATAAGAAAAAAGAATAGACCAAGAAGCACTTTAGTGTGCAGTGCTGATATAACAGGAAAAGACACAGTAACAACAGGGAAGTAACACGGTAACGACAGGGAAGTAACAGGAAACGACAGGGAAGTAACAGGAAAAGACAGGGAAATAACACAGTAACAACAGGGAAATAACAGGAAACAGGGAAATAACAGGAAACGACAGGGAAGTAACACGGTAACAACAGGGAAATAACAGGAAACAGGGAAGTAACAGGAAAAGACAGGGACATAACACAGTAACAACAGGGAAATAACAGGAAACGACAGGGAAATAACAGGAAACAGGGAAATAACAGGAAACAGGGAAATAACAGGAAACAGGGAAATAACACAGTAACAACAGGGAAATAATAGGGAAATAACAGGTAACGACAGGGAAATAACAGGAAACAGGGAAATAACAGGAAACAGGGAAATAAAACTTTAACATCGCAGTAATAGTACCTAGCTGCTAAATAACTATATAAAGTGTGAGGAATTGTCTTGGTTGTTATGTAGAAACTATTATATATTGCTTATAGCTAAAACCCTTCATGGTGAAACTGTCACGTCCAATTACAATAAAGCAACAACAAATAAGTAGTGCAAAACTGTTTACCCGTCGTCAACAAAACAAAAACAACGGCTTTAGGGCGGTCAGTGGCACTATTTCCCCCTACTGCGAACTCCCATCTTTAACAACTATGTATGATAGATAATAAGTTATGTAGAAAGTAGTCAAGGCCCTGTTCACCTGTTCTCAGTAGCAATGTTTATACTGATGTAGAATGTACTTTCTTAGAAAGACTGTTTACTAAACAGAAAACATAGCTATACAAGACACCTCAAAACAACACACACATGCTGTATCTAAAGTCTGCACAGCACAATGTTTCTAGATGCAGGGTGCATGTATGTTTTTTATTAAAAACTACATACTCTATAACTGGTACATTATAATGGATGAGGAGGGTATTCAACTTAAAACAAGATAAATCTATCCACTAACATGGCTACTTGTCTCCTCTCTTGTGAACGAAACGTATCAGAGCATTGTGAAGTTGCCTAACCACTATTCCAGTACACTTTTGCCTGGTGGCTGTTGCCCCGGCCTGTTCTAGGTCACACAGCTCGAGCAGGGGGCACAGTAGGATGTAGTAAGGGATTTACTATCCCCTACACGTTAAGGCCAGGTCTCTTAAAGTGTATTTAGCGCAAAAAAACAACAACGATATTCTAGTCTTGCTAGTCTCACATTCTAAGAATTTGAAGGAGAAAGAGTGTGAGAGAGACGGGAGTGTTTCTGTTTGGTTTCCCGGACGACGATGGCAGGTGCAGAGGTGAGCACTGTGGTCAGGTGATGTTTACACCTGTCCCTGAGTGGCCACCTGTCACCGCTGTGCGTCACTCGGGCCAATGAGGGCGCGGTCCCCACTAACAAGGGTAAATGCGGGTCCAAGCACCACTAGAACTATAGAGAAAGTACCATTTGTGAACATAATAACAGGGGAACTGAGTTTGCTTTATAATACAGTGTTAAAACACCGGAGGCACAGTAAAACTATGAATGTAGTAGCGGTAAGAAACATAATTACTTATGTATCGTCAAGACATGTACATGTACCTGTTTGCACAACACCTTTAAAGACTGGAGAACTATGAACTACGAGCAAAAGACCCAAAAGTTCAGTTTTGTGGTTGCCCTATGTAGTTTCTCAAACCTTTTTTCTAAGAGCGTTCCAAGTGCATTGTAAATGGTGCTAATGAGAAGAGGTGAGAAGGGCCTTGAATACTTACTACATAACTTATGCTTATTATTCTCTAATATTTATAGTTCTTAATAATTGTTTCTATATAACCAGGAAAATTCTTCACACTGTATATCCTTTTGGCACACTTTAAATCTTTATTTAGTAGCTACATCCTAACTATAAACGGGTTATTATGGGGTTGTTGTTGCCATGTAGTTACTGTGTTCTTTCCCTATTGTTACCCTGTTCTTTCCCTGTTGTTACCCTGTTGTTACCCTGTTCTTTCCCTGTTATCCTGTTCTTTCCCAATTGTTACCCTGTTCTTTCCCTATTGTTACCCTGTTATTTCCCTGTTGTTACCCTGTTCTTTCCCTGTTGTTACCCTGTTCTTTCCCTGTTGTTACCCTGTTGTTACCCTGTTCTTTCCCTATTGTTACCATGTTCTTTCCCTATTGTTACCCTGTTCTTTCCCTATTGTTACCCTGTTCTTTCCCTGTTGTTACCCTGTTCTATCCCTATTGTTACCCTGTTCTTTCCCTGTTGTTACCCTGTTCTTTCCCTGTTGTTACCCTGTTCTTTCCCTGTTGTTACCCTGTTCTTTTCCTGTTGTTACCCTGTTCTTTCCCTGTTGTTACCCTGTTCTTTTCCTGTTGTTACCCTGTTCTTTCCCTATTGTTATCCTATTCTTTCCCTGTTGTTACCCTGCTCTTTCCCTGTTGTTACCCTGTTCTTTCCCTGTTGTTACCCTGTTCTTTCCCTGTTGTTACCCTGTTCTTTCCCTGTTGTTACCCTGTTCTTTCCCTGTTGTTATCCTGTTCTTTCCCTGTTGTTATCCTGTACTAACCCTGTTATTTCCCTGTACTAACCCTGTTATCTCCCTGTACTAACCCTGTTATTTCCCTGTACTAACCCTGTTATTTCCCTGTCGTTACCATGTTATTTCACTGTCTTTATCACGTCATTTCCCTGTACTAACCCTGTTATTTCCCTGTCGATATCATGTTATTTCCATGTCTCTACCGTGTTATTTCCCTGTCGTTATCATGTTATTTCCCTGTCGTTACCGTGTTATTTCCCTGTCTCTACCGTGTTATTTCCCTGTCGTTATCATGTTATTTCCCTGTCGTTACCGTGTTATTTCCCTGTTATTTCCCTGTCGTTACCCTGATATTAACCTGTTGTTTCTAATAAAGATTAGGAAATTGGTTTAAAAAATCGAAAAGATTCATCTCTATAACTGACTATAGTCATAGAACTGTAGAGTGGACATCTTATTCAAAATGAAACAAGAATGCAACAAAATGTGTTAGTTCTACTGCAGAGAGAGAGTGAAGCTGCATCGATGTGTTAGTTCTACTGCAGAGAGAGAGTGAAGCTGCATCGATGTGTTAGTTCTACTGCAGAGAGAGAGTGAAGCTGCATCGATGTGTTAGTTCTACTGCAGAGAGAGAGTGAAGCTGCATCGATGTGTTAGTTCTACTGCAGAGAGAGTGAAGCTGCATCAATGTGTTAGTTCTACTGCAGAGCGCAAAGCTGCATCGATGTGTTAGTTCTACTGCAGAGAGAGTGAAGCTGCATCGATGTGTTAGTTCTACTGCAGAGAGAGTGTGAAGCTGCATCGATGTGTTAGTTCTACTGCAGAGAGAGAGTGAAGCTGCATCGATGTGTTAGTTCTACTGCAGAGAGAGTGAAGCTGCATCGATGTGTTAGTTCTACTGCAGAGAGAGTGAAGCTGCATCGATGTGTTAGTTCTACTGCAGAGAGAGAGTGAAGCTGCATCGATGTGTTAGTTCTACTGCAGAGAGAGTGAAGCTGCATCGATGTGTTAGTTCTACTGCAGAGAGAGAGTGAAGCTGCATCGATGTGTTAGTTCTACTGCAGAGAGAGTGAAGCTGCATCGATGTGCAAGAGAGTGGAAAACAGAGAGCTAGAGAGCGAGTGAGAAAGAGAGATGGAGAGAAAGAGAGAGCGAGAGAGAAGGAGAGATGGAGAGAAAGAGAGAGCGAGTGAGAAAGAGAGATGGAGAGAAAGAGAGAGCGAGTGAGAAAGAGAGATGGAGAGAAAGAGAGAGCGAGAGAGAAGGAGAGAGAGAAAGAGCGAGATAACAAAATAACACGAATGGAGAGGAGAGATGTTACTCACGTAGGCACTGAGGCACCATTCCATTCCAGGTGCCGTTGCCCACGCAGGTGAGAATGGCAGGGAATGACAGCTCGTACCCTGGGGAGCAACTGTAGCTCACGCTGGTGCCCCACTCAAAGTCTGTACCCTCCAGGACTCCGTTGGAGATGGCAGAGGGTGCTGCGCAGGTCACCGCTATGGGTGGAGAAGAGAAGGGGGTGAGGGGGGAGAAGAGGGGAGAGAAAGAGGGTGGGTGTAGTGGGAGAGAGGACAGGGAGAAAGAGGAGGAGAGAGGGGAGAGGGGAGAGAGAATAGGGAGAGAGAAGGAGAGCGGGGGAGGAGAGAGGAGGGAGGAAGAGAGAGAGGGGAGGAGAAAGGGAGAGAGAGGAGGACAGAGAAGAGAGAGAGAGAGAGAAAGAGAGAGAGAAGCGAGGGAGGGAGGGAGGGAGGGAGGGAAGGAGGGAGGGAGGGAGGGAGGTTACTCTGAGGGGAAGTAATACTTTAATCAATGCTGAATTACTCACTTACTTAACCCTCATTATCCCTGTAGGGATATCATGAATCAATTAGGCATGGATCATACTTTACTTAACCCTCATTATCCCTGTAGGGATATCATGAATCAATTAGGCATGAATCATACTTTACTTAACCCTCATTATCCCTGTAGGAATATCATGAATCAATTAGGCATGGATCATACTTTACTTAACCCTCATTATCCCTGTAGGGATATCATGAATCAATTAGGCATGAATCATACTTTACTTAACCCTCATTATCCCTGTAGGGATATCATGAATCAATTAGGCATGGATCATACTTTACTTAACCTTCATTATCCCTGTAAGGATATAATGAATCAATTAGGCATGGATCATACTTTACTTACCCCTCATGATCCCTGTAAGGATATCATGAATCAATTAGGCATGGATCATACTTTACTTAACGTTCATTATCCCTGTAGGGATATCATGAATCAATTAGGCTTGGTTCATACTTTACTTAACCTTCATTATCCCTGTAGGGATATCATCAATCAATTAGGCATGGATCATACTTTACTTAACCCTCATTATCCTTGTAAGGATATCATGAATCTATTAGGCATGAATCATACTTTACTTATATCTCGTTATCACTGTAGAGTTATCCTGAATCAATTAGGTACGATTTATACTTTCTGATTCCATTCATGGCATAAAGGCAAACAGCGAATACACAAGACACCTTTAGGAAAAGGCTGCAGCCAGGCTAACTAAACTAAAACAACATATTTTCATAATCTTAGGAAATGAAGCCGAAGGAATAATTTGGTTTGCCACCCTTAGTGGACATTTACTACCAGCTGTCTAACGGAAACTGAGCTAATGGTTTTCTCTCCGAGCACTAGCCTCTGGGTGTCACTAGGCTACCTGCGGGGGTGGGTACCCTAATGGCAAGTGTTGGGGCAGTAACCGAAACCGAATCCTCGAGCTGACAGCGTAAAAATCTGTCGTTCTGCCCCTGAACAAGGTAGTTCCTAGGCTGGCATTGTAAATAGGAATTTGTTCTTAACTGACTTGCCAAGTTAAATAAAGGTTAAATAGAAAAATATCTGAGTCCCAAATTGCACCCTATTCCCTATATAGTGCAATAAGGCAGAGAGAGACAGCCAACGCCACACTTAAGTAGGAGAAAGGGCTAGGCTGAATGACTCATGTTGCACTCGGAAGAGAAAGGGAGACTCACTCTACAGTGTCTGTTCTGCCAACTACGATGTGAACACAGCATACTCCTCCTCTCACTGAACTACAGTAAGTAATAGCAGATATCGTAGGCTGTCCAAAAAAATTGCATGGCGGATACACTCTTTTACGCAAATTACAGTAACAGCAGATAGGGCTTTCTAGAAGACTGTTCTGTGAGGGTTGGTTTGGGCCGAAACAGGCTTTCCAGCATACTATACGATAGACACAATATTATCGTATTACAGTAAAATAGTGCACTATTTTGGAAAGCCTATCACCATGGATATAGTCATCGCACCGAATAACCGTTACAGCGCAGTGGATAGACTTTCCAAAAGATGGGGTTGGTTTGGTCAGTACCAGCACTGTGGATAGACTTTCCAAAATATGGGGTTGGTTTGGTCAGTAACAGCACTGTGGATAGACTTTCCAAAAGATGGGGTTGGTTTGGTCAGTAACAGCACTGTGGATAGACGTTCCAAACGATGAGGTTGGTTTGGTCAGTAACAGCACTGTGGATAGACTTTCCAAAAGATGGGGTTGGTTTGGTCAGTAACAGCACTGTGGATAGACTTTCCAAAAGATGGGGTTGGTTTGGTCAGTGACAGCACTGTGGATAGACTTTCCAAAAGATGGGGTTGGTTTGGTCAGTAACAGCACTGTGGATAGACTTTCCAAACGATGAGGTTGGTTTGGTCAGTAACAGCACTGTGGATAGACTTTCCAAAAGATGGGGTTGGTTTGGTCAGTAACAGCACTGTGGATAGACTTTCCAAAAGATGGGGTTGGTTTGGTCAGTGACAGCACTGTGGATAGACTTTCCAAAAGATGGGGTTGGTTTGGTCAGTAACAGCACTGTGGATAGACTTTCCAAACGATGAGGTTGGTTTGGTCAGTAACAGCACTGTGGATAGACGTTCCAAACGATGAGGTTGGTTTGGTCAGTAACAGCACTGTGGATACTTTCCAAAAGATGGGGTTGGTTTGGTCAGTAACAGCACTGTGGATAGACTTTCCAAAAGATGGGGTTGGTTTGGTCAGTGACAGCACTGTGGATAGACTTTCCAAAAGATGGGGTTGGTTTGGTCAGTAACAGCACTGTGGATAGACTTTCCAAAAGATGGGGTTGGTTTGGTCAGTAACAGCACTGTGGATAGACTTTCCAAAAGATGGGGTTGGTTTGGTCAGTGACAGCACTGTGGATAGACGTTCCAAACGATGAGGTTGGTTTGGTCAGTAACAGCACTGTGGATAGACTTTCCAAAAGATGGGGTTGGTTTGGTCAGTAACAGCACTGTGGATAGACTTTCCAAAAGATGGGGTTGGTTTGGTCAGTAACAGCACTGTGGATAGACTTTCCAAAAGATGGGGTTGGTTTGGTCAGTGACAGCACTGTGGATAGACTTTCCAAACGATGAGGTTGGTTTGGTCAGTAACAGGGCTGTGGATAGACTTTCCAAAAGATGGGGTTGGTTTGGTCAGTAACAGCACTGTGGATAGACTTTCCAAACGATGAGGTTGGTTTGGTCAGTAACAGCACTGTGGATAGACTTTCCAAAAGATGGGGTTGGTTTGGTCAGTGACAGCACTGTGGATAGACTTTCCAAACGATGAGGTTGGTTTGGTCAGTAACAGCACTGTGGATAGACTTTCCAAACGATGAGGTTGGTTTGGTCAGTAACAGCACTGTGGATAGACTTTCCAAAAGATGGGGTTGGTTTGGTCAGTAACAGCACTGTGGATAGACTTTCCAAAAGATGGGGTTGGTTTGGTCAGTAACAGCACTGTGGATAGACTTTCCAAAATATGGGGTTGGTTTGGTCAGTACCAGCGCTGTGGATAGACTTTCCAAAAGATGGGGTTGGTTTGGTCAGTAACAGCACTGTGGATACTAGGCCTATTCCTTATACTATATAGTACCCTTCATTTGACCAGAGCCCATTGGCACCTGATTGCCTAGTGCACTACTTTTGACCAGAGCCCATTGGCACATGATTGCCTAGTGCACTACTTTTGACCAGAGCCCATTGGCACCTGATTGCCTAGTGCACTACTTTTGACCAGAGCCCATTGGCACCTGATTGTCTAGTGCACTACTTTTGACCAGAGCCCATTGGCACCTGATTGCCTAGTGCACTACTTTTGACCAGAGCCCATTGACACCTGATTGCCTAGTGCACTACTTTTGACCAGAGCCCATTGGCACCTGATTGCCTAGTGCACTACTTTTGACCAGAGCCCATTGGCACCATATCCCTTATATTATCAGTCCATTCCATTTGACCAGAACCCTTTGATTTGGAGGGTAGTGATTAAATGAATCAGCTGACTATAAAAACAAACACATTAGTCCAGCTGAATGGAGCTTTCTGATGATTGGCTGCTCTTATTGCCATCTCTGTGTCACAGTGATAAAAACAATAAACGTGTAATAAATTCCCAAATGTTGTATTAATATTCTGAATTAGTATTGGACACGCTTGGTAGCCCCTCCATTGAGAGTGGACCAGCTTGGCTTGTACTAAGCTAATGAATAATAGGTTTATGCAGAGTAGTTTCACAACTCCAGTGACACAACAGTGGTGAAGGAGTTCTACAGCTGCTGTGACGGATCCTCCATTTCACAGGCATTTTCACATACAGTATACAATATGAGTGCATGCACGCACACAACTTTGTGTTAAAAGGCAATGTTAGACTGTCACCCATCCACCTCCATTAGGCTACTTTCTATTCCGCACTGTCACGAATATCACCGAAGGTGGCTCTCCTTCCTGTTCGGGCGGCGCTCGGCGGTCGTCGTCACCGGTCTACTAGCTGCCACCGATCCTTTTTCCCTTTTCGTTTGGTTTGGTCTAATTGTTTTCACCTGTTCCTTGTAGGGGTTTTTGGGTTGGTGTTATTTAAGTTCGATTGGCCCGCTTGTGTTTGTGCGGGCTTGTTTCTGTTATGTAAAGGTGTTGGTTATATTGTGAGTTTTCCCGCTGGTTTTCCCGCTGGTTTTCCCGCTGGTTTTCCCGCTGGTTTTCCCGCTGTCCTGTTTGATACCCGTGTGTATTCTAGGTGGAGTGTATTTACGCCTGTGTTTCGGCGTCACCTATTTGTACAGTTTCTGGTTGGACATTAAAGAGTGTTTTTTCCCGTATCCTTGGCTCTCTGCGCCTGACTCCACACCCATTCACACCCATTCACACTCATTCGCACCCATTCGCACCCATTCACACCCATTCGCACCCATTTGCACCCATTCACACCCATTCACACCCATCCGCACCCATTCGCACCCATTCGCACCCATTCGCACCCATTCACACCCATTCACACCAATCCACACCCATTCACACCCATTCACACCCATTCGCACCCATTTGGACGTTACACACACGTCAACATCCACAGATCTAACTGTGCATCATAAGAATGTACGGCACCAAGATATCATTCTGGAGCTGTTGCATATGTATGCATAACAAAACACTTTCACACAGCCAGGAAACGGAACTATCACCTGTACAAACGGATGGAGACATGTGTTGATCATAGTTGGTCCAAGATAATGGTCAAAAGCTGAATTTTATGCATGTTGAGAAAGCGTGTTATGAAGAGAAACCTTTTCTGCCTGGCCATATAGTGTCAGCAATAACAACTACAAGACAGGATTGTTGGTCCTACAATAACAACTACAAGACAATGAGCCATTGGTCCTACAATAACAACTAGAAGACAGGATGTTGGTCCGACAATAACAACTAGAAGACAGGATGTTGGTCCTACAATAACAACTACAAGACAGGATGTTGGTCCGACAATAACAACTACAAGACAGGATGTTGGTCCTACAATAACAACTACAAGACAGGATGTTGGTCCTACAATAACAACTAGAAGACAGGATGTTGGTCCTACAATAACAACTACAAGACAGGATGTTGGTCCTACAATAACAACTACAAGACAGGATGTTGGTCCTACAATAACAACTACAAGACAGGATGTTGGTCCTACAATAACAACTACAAGACAGGATGTTGGTCCTACAATAACAACTACAAGACAGGATGTTGGTCCTACAATAACAACTACAAGACAGGATGTTGGTCCTACAATAACAACTACAAGACAGGATGTTGGTCCGACAATAACAACTACAAGACAGGATGTTGGTCCTACAATAACAACTAGAAGACAGGATGTTGGTCCGACAATAACAACTAGAAGACAGGATGTTGGTCCGACAATAACAACTACAAGACAGGATGTTGGTCCGACAATAACAACTACAAGACAGGATGTTGGTCCTACAATAACAACTACAAGACAGGATGTTGGTCCGACAATAACAACTACAAGACAGGATGTTGGTCCTACAATAACAACTACAAGACAGGATGTTGGTCCTACAATAACAACTACAAGACAGGATGTTGGTCCTACAATAACAACTACAAGACAGGATGTTGGTCCTACAATAACAACTACAAGACAGGATGTTGGTCCGACAATAACAACTACAAGACAGGATGTTGGTCCTACAATAACAACTACAAGACAGGATGTTGGTCCTACAATAACAACTACAAGACAGGATGTTGGTCCTACAATAACAACTAGAAGACAGGATGTTGGTCCTACAATAACAACTACAAGACAGGATGTTGGTCCGACAATAACAACTACAAGACAGGATGTTGGTCCTACAATAACAACTACAAGACAGGATGTTGGTCCTACAATAACAACTACAAGACAGGATGTTGGTCCGACAATAACAACTAGAAGACAGGATGTTGGTCCTACAATAACAACTACAAGACAGGATGTTGGTCCGACAATAACAACTACAAGACAGGATGTTGGTCCGACAATAACAACTAGAAGACAGGATGTTGGTCCGACAATAACAACTACAAGACAGGATGTTGGTCCTACAATAACAACTACAAGACAGGATGTTGGTCCTACAATAACAACTACAAGACAGGATGTTGGTCCTACAATAACAACTACAAGACAGGATGTTGGTCCTACAATAACAACTACAAGACAGGATGTTGGTCCTACAATAACAACTACAAGACAGGATGTTGGTCCGACAATAACAACTACAAGACAGGATGTTGGTCCTACAATAACAACTACAAGACAGGATGTTGGTCCTACAATAACAACTACAAGACAGGATGTTGGTCCTACAATAACAACTAGAAGACAGGATGTTGGTCCTACAATAACAACTACAAGACAGGATGTTGGTCCGACAATAACAACTACAAGACAGGATGTTGGTCCTACAATAACAACTACAAGACAGGATGTTGGTCCTACAATAACAACTACAAGACAGGATGTTGGTCCGACAATAACAACTAGAAGACAGGATGTTGGTCCTACAATAACAACTACAAGACAGGATGTTGGTCCGACAATAACAACTACAAGACAGGATGTTGGTCCTACAATAACAACTACAAGACAGGATGTTGGTCCGACAATAACAACTACAAGACAGGATGTTGGTCCTACAATAACAACTACAAGACAGGATGTTGGTCCTACAATAACAACTACAAGACAGGATGTTGGTCCTACAATAACAACTACAAGACAGGATGTTGGTCCGACAATAACAACTACAAGACAGGATGTTGGTCCGACAATAACAACTACAAGACAGGATGTTGGTCCTACAATAACAACTACAAGACAGGATGTTGGTCCTACAATAACAACTACAAGACAGGATGTTGGTCCGACAATAACAACTACAAGACAGGATGTTGGTCCTACAATAACAACTACAAGACAGGATGTTGGTCCTACAATAACAAACCAAAGCAAACTGATACGCTTTATTTAAACCCTTTTTCTCACTGTGGCAGCTAACAGGACACAATGATATATGGGCTACCGTTGCTAAGGGCAACAGTGTGGAAAGCAGGAGGTGTGCAGTGTTACTGTGAATAAGCTATAACAATCTGTAGTGAAACTGGTGGTGATTCCATAGGGGAACACAAGCCAAGACATCTCTGTTTTAGACAATGGGAACATTGATTAGTTAGTCCCTAAGACTTGGCTCATTGAAATCTATTCTAAAGTGTAGATACACATATTCAAACACTCAAATTGAAGTAGTTAGGGGAACAAACCAACCAAACAAAGTGTTGCTGAGCCCTACCTTTGAAAGATGCTATGATGCCAAAATGTTATTAGATATGTTCCACAGAGCATTGTGGGTAATGAAGTACATTATGCTACACACGTGTTGCTAGGTCTTACCTTGGCAGGATGCCATGATGCCACTCCAGGTGCCGTTGGAGGTGCAGGTGCGTACCGCAGAGCTGTCGGCCTCCATGCTGTATCCCGGCGCACACAGGAAGGTGATGTTCTGACCAATAGCAAAGTCCTCTCCATATCTCATCCCATTGGCTGGAACCCCAGGGTCGCCACAGTTGATCACTGTGATTAGACAGAAAGAAGGAAGGAGGGAGGGAGGAAGGAAATAAGTAAGGAAGAGAGGAATGAAGGAAGGAAGGAAGGAAGGAAGGAAGGAAGGAAGGAAGGAAGGAAGGAAGAGAGGAAGAGAGGAAGGAAGGAAGAGCGGAAGGAAGGAAGGAAGAAAGAAAGGAAGGAAGGAAGGGAGGAATGACGGAAGGGAGGAAGGAGGGAGGGAAGCAAGAGGAAGGAAGGAAGGAAGGAAGGAAGGAAAGAAGGAAGGAAGGAAGGAAGTTGGGAAGGAAGGAAGGTGGGAAGGAAGGAAGGTAGGAAGGAAGGGGACAAAAGAGTGACTCAGTGACACAGTGTACTCTGTTACAGCAAACAAATACATACATAACAAAGAAGACATCCCCAGTCTGGACACTTAGTTGGCTTTCTGGCTCTTGTGTGACAGACGCGGATATCTATGATGGCGGTCGAAGTGCAATTTAGGCCCCATTGTGGGTCAGACGTAAGATGTAACTGGGGCTGTGACAACAATCGGTGGTAAACCTAATCCACAAATCATCTGAAATGACCAATTTATGCAGCCAGCAACAGAGATATCTCCACTGATGAGATACCACCTCACCTCTTTTATTCAAAATGATAGATTTCACTATCACCGGGAAAATCAATAGCTGTGAGCTGTGTTCTCATACGAGGGTCTCCTGGGTTTAACTTCCATAATCAATTCTGTCAATCTCTTACGACTATAACTCCCTTCTGTTCTGTGGAGGACGGGATGGAAATCAGAGAGCAGGAAATAGAATGTTTACGGTCTACCAGGGAATTCAGATGACAAGGTAACAGAAACACATTAGTAGTTTTGTGATCAGTGATCACCGTGACTGACAACAAACCCCAAAAGTACTTTGCATTTAATAAATTTCTAATTTCAGAAAAAAGTTCACCCCCCCCCCCCATTGATTTATGTGGTGCCCTTATCAATTCCGGGAAATTACAGTTTTCCATAAATTTAGTGTCTTTTGCTAACAAAAAAACAACAACATAAGGATGAAGCTTTGGGAATCAATCATCGGAGGGTTTAAGCTCGTGAACATCTAGGTGGTGTGGAAAATGTCTCGGCCAAAATGCTGATGTGACTCCACCACTGGATAGAAAACATTGCATCACCCTTCTCAGCCTCCTCAATAAAACACATGTAAAGACTCATCAATCAGTACTACTTTAACACGTTACTTTATTTCTTTACTTTTTGGTAGGTATTTTTCTTAAAACTGCATTGTTGGTTAAGGGCTGTGTAAGTAAGCATTTCACTGTAAGGTGTTGTATTCGGCACATGTGACAAATACAATTTCATTTGATGCCACAGGCAAGGGATGCGCCCCAAATAACACCTTATTCCCTAAAAAGGTGACCTACGGTTAAATCAGAGCCCTGAGACTATATAGGTAACAGGGTGCCATTTTGGGGACATAAACCAAAGGTCTCTTTGAAACGCTGTAGGCAAAGCATTCTGCCTGTTTAAGCATATATGGGCACTAAGAGGCATACGATTAAAGGCAATGAACCTAGCCTGGAGGAACGAGTGTGGTCTACAACTTCTGTCTAGGGGAGATATGGAGTATGCAGTAGTTTATAGATCTGGAAGTCCATTCCTGAATTAACTGAATCTGAAACACCAGGTGAGATAGAGAGGAATTATCTACCTGAAGTGGAATAAGTCTAATTTGGTTCCTTGGAAGTTGTGGGAACGTATTTTTTTAGTTTCACATTGTTTGTGGGAACGAAGTCATTCATTTCCTGACCGGTAAAACTGAAGGTTTATTAAACATTCTGTGCAGAGGAGTGAACATTTTGACTGTTCTGGGAACATTTATTTTAAGGTTGCAGGAAGGTTCTGAGAACGCTTTACTCTGGTTCATTGAACGCTCTGCGAAAGTAAATTATAGGTTATTTGGAGGCTTTAAATAACTTCCTTGAAGATTCAAACCTATAATATGTTCTCTGTCCATGGAATTAGTTCTCTGTGCCACCAGGATGGAGCTAGCATACCATGTTTTTACACGTTAGTCTATTCAAACAGACTCCCATTTCAAAGGAAACAAGCACACATTAAGATCAGGTGTGGCCAATTAGTAGGTGTGGCCAATTAGTGGGTGCGGCCAACACACCAGAACACACTTAACAAGATAGAAGATAAGAGTTATGTTGATGCTGAGAACGGAATATATATGTTTTTAAACAACATTCTTAGAAGGTTCTCTGAATGTTTCTAACATTTTCTTGTGGTTTTTATGGAAAGTTTTTTTTTTTATGTTCTTGGAACAATTTGAAAATATGACTTTAGAACCACGAGGAAACCTGTAGGAAACGTTAGGCTGAAGTACTGAAATTCCCACAGAAGAACGTTGTTTCTTAAAGTTCTCTGAACTACACGATAACATTCCTAATACAAACCAATTCGAGAACATTCCTAGAACATTACCAACATTGAAATGTAACCATGTTTGAACTTTAAGGAAACATTCTGTCATGAAATACCAATAAAATAACATTTTTTTTCATCAAGTTCCTTAAATGTGCCGAGAATGTTCCAAAGCCAAGCAACTATCCTGCACCATTTCTTAAAGTTGTATGCAAAATAACCTTAGGACAACCACGCTCACCAGGCTCTAACAAACATATGCTTTTCAGAACGTTACGTGCTAGCCTCTCTCCCTCATTCTCCCTTTCGGTCTCTCTCCCCCTCGGTCTCTCACTCTCTCTCGCCCCTGGGCCTAGATTTAAATCAGATGGACTCCCTGGCATTGTCTACTCAACTGAGAAGGAGCTGAAGAAGAGGGAAGAGCTTTGGAGGGTATGGTAATATGTACAAGGTAACAGAGAGGCACAGAGGGATTTATTTTCTTATCTTGCTGGAGCAGGGACACAGGGCTCTTCTGACCTCTCTTCTCTGTCTCAACCCACCAGTCACTGTGCGTGTGTATGTGTGTGTGAGACCCCTTCTCTCGCTGTCTCAATCCTTAACCCGAAGGCTACCTTAAATAGTGCCTCCTCTTCGATCCCTCTCTTACACTGCCCGGAGAATTCCAGTCATAAACAACCCACCCTTCTTAACACGAGAGGAGCAACGTCTTGAAATGTCATGACAACAGGATGCGAGATTAAGATTCTGGAATAGTTCCAAATGGCCCCCCTATTCCCTTTATAGTGCACTACTTTTGACAAGTACCCATAGGGCTGTGGTCAAAAGTAGTGAACTATATAGGGAATAGGGTGCCATTTGGGACGCAGCCCGTCTTCAGCCTCAGCCCACTAATAGATCCAATCCCCCATCTATGACTCTGTATCACATATCAATAGGTCCCATATACGAAAACCAAAGATCACAATCGAAATACATCGTAAAAAACCCTGATCCTAGATCAGCACACCTACTCTGAGACGCTTTATGAATGCGGGCTCTGATCCCACTTACTGGTGCAGTTCAAGGCAGTGAGGTTGGTTTATGAAGACTTACTGCTGCAGTTCAGGGCAGTGAGGTTGGTTTATGAAGACTTACTGGTGCAGTTCAGGGCAGTGAGGTTGGTTTATGAAGACTTACTGGTGCAGTTCAGGGCAGTGAGGTTGGTTAATGAAGACTTACTGGTGCAGTTCAGGGCAGTGAGGTTGGTTTATGAAGACTTACTGGTGCAGTTCAGGGCAGTGAGGTTGGTTTATGAAGACTTACTGGTGCAGTTCAGGGCAGTGAGGTTGGTTTATGAAGACTTACTGGTGCAGTTCAGGGCAGTGAGGTTGGTTTATGAAGACTTACTGGTGCAGTTCAGGGCAGTGAGGTTGGTTTATGAAGACTTACTGCTGCAGTTCAGGGCAGTGAGGTTGGTTAATGAAGACTTACTGGTGCAGTTGGGGGCAGTGAGGTTGGTTAATGAAGACTTACTGCTGCAGTTCAGGGCAGTGAGGTTGGTTAATGAAGACTTACTGGTGCAGTTCAGGGCAGTGAGGTTGGTTAATGAAGACTTACTGCTGCAGTTCAGGGCAGTGAGGTTGGTTTATGAAGACTTACTGGTGCAGTTGGGGGCAGTGCCAGACCAGGTGGCGTTGGCCAGACACTGACGTGTGGTGGAGCCGGTCAGCAGGTAGCCATCCATACAGGAGTAGGTGACGGAGTGGGAGTAGGTTGTGCCGTCCAGCCGGGACACACGGCCGTTACTAGGGGTTCCCGGGTTCCCACACTGCACCGCTGGAGAGAGAGAGAGAAGGGGCAGATAGAGTTTGATTGAATGATTGGTTTTATGTGGTAATTCAAAAATACTTGTGAAGTTGTTTCATCATATACACCGAGTATACAAAACATTAAGAACACTTTCCATGACACAGACTGACTAGGTGAAAGCTATGATCCCTTATCGATGTCACTTGTTCAATCAGTGTAGATGAAGGGGAGGAGATAAGGCTAACATTGGATTTTTAAGCTTTGAGAAAATTGGGACATGGATTGTGTATGTGTGCCGTTCAGAGTGTGAATGGGCCAGACAACATTTTGAAGTGCGGGGTATTGAACAGTGCTGGGTTTTTCACGCTCAACCATTTTCCGTGTATATCAAGAATGGTCCACCACCCAAAGGACATCCAGCCAACTTGACACAACTGTGGGAACCATTGGAGTCAACATGGGCCAGCATCCCTGTGGAACGCTTTTGACACTCTGTAGAGTCAGTGCCCACGATGAACTGAGGCTGTTCGAGGGCAAGAGGAGGAGGAGGGGGGCACTCACACTTGGTGTGTTTGGATTTAGATTTGGGCAAAGGGATGACTAGAATAATATTGTTTAATAAATCATGTTATTCTAGTCATCCCTTTGCCCAAATCTAAATCCAAACACACCAAGTGTTACATTTGAAGTCTGAAGTCTACATACATCTTAGCCAATACATTTAAACTCAGTTTTTCACAATTCCTGACATTTAATCCTAGTAAAAATTCCCTGTCTTAGGTCAGTTAGGATCACCACTTTATTTTAAGAATGTGAAATGTCAGAATAATAAAAGAGAGAATGATTTATTTCAGCTATTTTTTCTTTCATCACATTCCCAGTGGGTCAGAAGTTTACATGCACTCAATTAGTATTTGGTAGCATTGCCTTTAAATTGTTTAACTTGGGTCAAACGTTTCGGGTAGCCTTCCACAAGCTCCCCATAATAAGTTGGGTGAATTTTGGCCCATTCCTCCTGACAGAGCTGGTGTAACTGAGTCAGGTTTGCAGGCATCCTTGCTCGCACACGCTTTTTCAGTTCTGCCCACACATTTTCTATGGGATTGAGGTCAGGGTAATGTGATGGCCACTCCAATACCTTGACTTTATTGTCCTTAAGCCATTTTGCCACAACTTTGGAAGTATGCTTGGGGTCATTGTCCATTTGGAAGACCCATTTGCGTCCAAGCTTTAACTTCCTGACTGATGTCTTGAGATGTTGCTTCAATATATCCACATCATTTTCCTGCCTCATGATGCCATCTATTTTGTAAAGGGCACCAGTCCCTCCTGCAGCAAAGCACCCCCAAATATGATGCTGCCACCTCCGTGCTTCATGGTTGGGATGGTGTTCTTCGGCTTGCAAGCCTCCCCCTTTTTCCTCCAAACATAACGATGGTCATTACGGCCAAACAGTTCTATTTTTGTTTGATCTTTCTCCCCATGTGCAGTTGCAAACTGTAGTCAGATTTTTTTATGACGGTTTTGGAGCAGTGGCTTCTTCCTTGCTGAGTGGCATTTCAGGTTATGTCGATATAGGACTCGTTTTACTGTGGATGTAGATACCTTGTACCTGTCTCCTACAGCATCTTCACAAAATCCTTTGCTGTTGTCTTGGGATTGAAATGCACTTTTCACACCAAAGTACATTCATCTCAAGGAGACAGAACGAGGTATGACGGTTGCGTGGTCCCATGGTGTTTATACTTGCGTACTATTGTTTGTACAGATGAACGTGGTACCTTCAGGCATTTGGAAATTGCTCCCAAGGATGAACCAGACTTTGGAGGTCTACAATTTTTTTTCTGATTTCTTTTGATTTTCCCATGATGTCAAGCAAAGAGGCACTGCGTGATACAGTGAATTATAAGTTAAATAATCTGTCTGTAAACAATTGTTGAAAAAATTACTTGTGTCGTGCACAAAGTAGATGTCCTAACCAACTTGCCAAAATTAGAGTTTGTTAACAAGAAATTTGTGGAATGGTTGAAAAACGAGTTTTAATGACTCCAACCTAAGTGTATGTAAACTTCCAACTTCAACTGTATATGTTAGATTGGACCATCTATAGGATCACCTTTAATAAAGACTGTGTCAATCTTACTGTAAGTGTTTTGGGTGAATTAAATACTTTTCATAAAGTATGAATTGTTATGGACTGACACTGTAAATCAATGCTAAGTACAGTATTTGTACTTTCCATGAAATCATCATTACCCCTTTCACAATTCCCATACTCCATCCCCATAGCATCAACTCAGATCCAGCTTAACAACAGTCAGATATAAGTACTTAAAGTTGTTTATAAGAGGGTTGAGAGAGACGGCTAGCATCTAGGGAAGAGTAGAACGACAGTGCATTCGCGCTTAAGGGATCCCTATTAAAGCTGTTTACAAGAGGGTTGAGAGAGACGGCTAGCATCTAGGGAAGAGTAGAACGACAGTGCATTCGCGCTTAAGGGATCCCTATTAAAGCTGTTTACAAGAGGGTTGAGAGAGACGGCTAGCATCTAGGGAAGAGTGGAACGACAGTGCAGCCATTGTAGGGATCCTCCCCCAGTGTGGTACTCTTGGATATAGACAAACAATGTCCAGGGTTGGCTGTCAAGAGCTATGAAAGGACACAGTTTTACCCATACTCCATATGTGAGGTACTGAGAGAGAATAGAAATGAAATCCACATGGCCACTGTAAAAAAACAAAACATGTTTAAGTCATGAGTTAGAGGTTTATTGCCAAATGGCACCATATTCCCTATATGGTGCACCTTTCTTGACCAGAGTGCCATCGGGGACACAGACCCTTGTTCTATGTGAGGGTGGGTTGGGCTGAGAAATGTAAAATGTCAGTATTTTACAGAGAGAAACAACAGGCTCAAGTATAACAGATAGATTTCTTTTTATTTTTGTTTGTATTTTATTCCCCCCCACCTTGTCTTATCGCTGCAACTCCCCAACGGGCTCGGGAGAGGTGAAGGTGGAGTCATGCGTCCTCTGAAACATGACCCGCCTAAAAGCCCTCTTTAACACCCGCCAGCTTTACCCAGAAGCCAGCTGCGCCAATGTGTCGGAGGAAACACTGTTCAACTGGCAACCGGGGTCAGTCTGCAGGCACTCCGCCCCCACCACAGGGGTCGCTAGAGCACGATGAGCTAACCCGGACAACGCTGGGACAATTGTGCGCCGTCCTATGGGACTCCCGGCCACGGCCAGTTGTGGAACAGCCCGAGAATGAACCCGGGTCTGTAATAACGCCTCTAACACTGGATAGGGAGAAAGAGAAAGTGAGATTAAGAAGGGATTGAGAGAGACAGCGTGATGGAGAGAGAGAGGTACCCTGTCAGCCTTGTGGAGAAGCTGCCTGGCAACCACCTCAGGGGCTGAGAAGTTAACAATCTGTAAATCTATTTAACTAGAGCTGCAATGGCTCAGAGGGAACATGGAGGACACGAAGCCAGCGTTTGGAGATGACACTAATGCTATCCTGTCTCGTTTGAGATGAGATGAATAGGGTGGTTCAAAGGAGACACCTGGGGGTTGTGTCTGGGTGCCTGACTGACACCTGGGGGATTGTGTCTGGGTGCCTGACTGACACCTGGGGGATTGTGTCTGGGTGCCAGACTGACACCTGGGGGATTGTGTCTGGGTGCCTGACTGACACCTGGGGGGTTGTGTCTGGGTGCCTGACTGACACCTGGGGGGTTGTGTCTGGGTGCCTGACTGACACCTGGGGAATTGTGTCTGGGTGCCTGACTGACACCTGGGGGATTGTGTCTGGGTGCCTGACTGACACCTGGGGGATTGTGTCTGGGTGCCTGACTGACACCTGGGGGATTGTGTCTGGGTGCCTGACTGACACCTGGGGGATTGTGTCTGGGTGCCTGACTGACACCTGGGGGGTTGTGTCTGGGTGCCTGACTGACACCTGGGGGATTGTGTCTGGGTGCCTGACTGACACCTGGGGGATTGTGTCTGGGTGCCTGACTGACACCTGGGGGATTGTGTCTGGGTGCCTGACTGACACCTGGGGGGTTGTGTCTGGGTGCCTGACTGACACCTGGGGGGTTGTGTCTGGGTGCCTGACTGACACCTGGGGGGTTGTAACAAAGGGATGTTCAGATCCTTCTGCGGTGGTGACCAATAAAGCATGTGTCGTTGAGATATACTGTCTGGAAATGGAATGGTACAGCCGATTGTTGGACTCAGAGGACCATATTTGTTGGGAGAATGAGAAGTGTGTGTGTGTGTATGTGTGTGTGTGTGTGTGTGTGTATACACGTGTACGTGTGGTCTCACGTTTGCAGAAGGGTTGTGTTCCAGACCAGGTGCCGTTAGGAAAGCACATCCTCTCAGCTGAGCCAATCAGCTCGTAACCCTCAGAGCACCTGAACTGGACTTTACTGCGGATCCTGAAGTTACTCTCCTCCCTGCTGCCCTGCGACGGGGTGCCTGGGTCTCCACATGTCCCCTGGGAGTCACCTGCACACACACAGAGACCAACGCACCAGCCCACAGGGAAAAGCACAAGCATAGAAAGAGTTAATGGTCAGTCACAATGTTCCCATGGAAACACATCACAACCCTTTTTGTCATTCAAACCAGCGAAGATTCTGTCCCTTCTGCCCTTCCCTCATTCTCTGTGGGTGTAACCTTACAGAAAACCACCAACGCACACTGATTCCCCTCTCTCACCGATTCCCCTCTCGCACCGATTCCCATCTCGCACCGATTCCCCTCTCACACCGATTCCCCTCTCACACCGATTCCCCTCTCACACCGATTCCCCTATCTCACCGATTCCCCTCTCACACCGATTCCCCTCTCACACCGATTCCCCTCAGTAGCTCACCGGAGATGGATACTCCTGATTGATTCAGGAAAGTGCCATATATGTCCTTCCCCTTCCATCCCTCCCCTACTCCGTCGCCATAGCTCCCAGCTTGGTAGCCTTGGTCTGGTTCACAAACAGCACCCTATTCCCTATGTAGTGCACTAAATAGGGAATAGGGTGCACCCTTGGTAACCTTGCTATTCACCTGAACCAGCCACACATCCATCCCAGACAGACAGATAGACGGACACTCCCCGCCGCTAATGAGGAAATTAAAGTAACGGAGGCCGTACAGCCAGGATCTAGGAGATAGGGGACTGTGTGTTCGTCTATGGCCCTGACAGTTATCAGAGCTGTTACTGGGAGACAATCAGACCGGTCCACTCCAAACACTCGCTCAGACGTAACGGAAGATGTGTCAGATGGCTCAAGTACATGGAGATACTTATGCCTCATCAGTAACAGATAAATCTTGCTCTGATGCTACACATTATAAGGATGGAAAATACTGGAAAGTCACTTGGATACAAAGTGCAATTGGTATCCATATATGATTTCAATACCAAGTGAGTAAAACATCCATAAATGTATCTATCATATCCATTTCTCTCATGTCCAGACAAATATCTAACATTTCCTCCCTTGTTTGTTCCATATCTACAGTAAGTCATAATTTATTAAACAATGTTATTTTAGTACATTTGCGTCACCCCCTTGCCCAAATCAAAATCCGAACACACCAAGACAGTCGTGAAGAGGGCACGACAACACCTTTTCCCCCTCAGGAGACAGAAAAGATTTGGCATGTGTCCCCAGATCCTCAAAAAGTTCTACAGGTGCACCATCGAGAGTATCCTGACCGGTTGCATCACCACCTGGTATGGCAATTGCTCGGCATTTGACCGTAAGGCGCTACAGACGGTAATGTGTACGGCCCAGTACATCACTGGGGCCAAGTTCCTGCCATCCAGGACCTCTATACTAGGCGATGTCAGAGGAAGGCCCAAAAAATTGTCAAAGACCCCAGTCACCCTAGTCATAGACTGTTTTCTCCACTGCCACACGGTAAGCGGTACCGGAGTGCCAAGTCTAGGACCAAAAGGCTCCTTAACAGCTTCTAGTCCCAAGTCATAAGACTGCTAAACAATTCATCAAATGGCCACCGGACTATTTACATTGACCCTCCCTTTGTTTTGTACACTGCTGCTACATGCTGTTTGTTATCTATGCATAGTCACTACACCCCTACCTACATGTACAAATTACCTCGACTAACCTGTACGCCCACACACTGACTCGGTACTGGTACCCCATGTATATAGCCTCGTTATTATTTTATTGTGTTACTTTTTAGGATTTTATTTACTTCAGTTTATTTGGTAAATATTTTCTTAACTCTTTCTTGAGTGCACTGTTGGTTAAAGGGCTTGTAAGTAAACATTTCACAGTAAGGTCTACACTTGTTGTATTTGGCGCATGTGACAAATAAAGCTCGAATTGATTTGATTGAAATCTAATTTAGCAGCAGCTTGACTGGGGATCCCAGGCTTGAATGCAGCCGACACACGCACACACACACACACACACACACACAGAATATATACTTACCTATACAGTGAGGCTGGAATCCGCTCCAGCGGGCAGGCTACAGACAGGTAGGCAGTTGTGTCCCTGGCCATTCAATATAGAATTCATTATTTCTCTATGTCCCTGGCAGTGGAAGCCCAGGGGACAGATAAAAGTGGCTGCTATTAACCCCACCCCCGCAGAAATCAAATTATCGTAATACAAAAAAATCCCCATCAAAATCTGTACGTTTAAACTAGAGATATCCCAACCCACTGCATCCACCAGTGTTACACTGGCTCATCTACGGTGAAAGGTGCCAGGGCTAGAGCGATGTTTGTTCAGATCATGAGACGTCCCCAAAAATCATCTGTAGCGTCTGTGGCCTACAAACTATCATGACCCCTCTATGGAGAGATGACTTTCACAAACATGTGCAGTACCAGTCAAAAGTTTAGATACACCTACTCATTCAAGGGTTTTTCTTCATTTTTACTATTTTCTACATTGTAGAATAATAGTGAAGACATCAAAACTATGAAATAACAAAAAAAGTGTTAAACAAATCAAAATATATTTTATATTTGAGATTCTTCAAAGTAGCCACCCTTTGCCTTGAGGACAGCTTTGAACACTATTGGCACTGATGTAGACCTTTGGAACATCTGCATTTTAAAAAGTCTAATAAATCCATGTAATATAGCCTACATCTTCCCAATAGATCCATAATTTATTTATGGCTGTGGGCTACACTAGTTCATTTAACAGACAAGACTTGGTTAGGAATTCCGTGGCATTATTTTATATTACATGCTGCTGTCCTGTGTTGAGCGGTTAACAAATAAATGGGTACTCCTATATGATTAATTTAGAGTTATCAATGTATCTTTAGTTGTTCTACAAACGTTGGGCTGTATGTTTAGATTTTGAATACATTGTAAGGCTGTATGATGCGACTCTAATTATGATTTTTTTTAAGTTGCTTGAAAGGCATGAGCTCTGCTTTGTTTTTTTTTTTGCACAGGCTGTACACACTTTATCAGTCTCTCATTCACAATTTCACAAGCACTTGATAATGCCTAGAATGCGTGCTCAGGGAGAAGTGGTGAGTGTTGCAAGCTGTGAAGCACCTCTCACTCACATGGCTATCCATCACGTGATTGCTTCTTTTCTCGCAGGCTACAAGTGAAGACAGACACATCTGGGACGCGCGCGTCCTTATCCAATTCCGAGGTGCATATTAAAGATATTGGAAGACCTGTCCATATTTACTTTTCGTCAGCCAACAAGATGAGTAGCACTAGCCCATGTCAATCAACTATCCCACATAGTACAAAAGTCGACCTATTCTATTCTGTGCGAGACATAAGTATTCCAAACATATTCTGGGAGAGTTGTGGGATGCGATAGATCCCGAATGAATACAACCACTAGCATCAAAAAAAAAAATGTTTTTACACAATGTGCCTGACGCAACAGATCCGAATGTTTAGTAAAATGTTGATAAACTATTAGGCTTTTTCTTTACATTATAAGAGCAGCAATGCGCACATGGCAGTAGGGCAGGGGTTCTTAAACCTTTTCAGTCTGGGACCCAAATGAGAAATTCTGTGTTTTCCTGGGACCCAAGCTCAGGAAAATATGCAACTATACTTAAATATTGGTACATTTCATTGCCCTTATGCCTAAAAAAAATGCAATATAGACAAAAACAAATAACAAGGAAATACCCATAAATATATTTTCATGTTTATTTTTCCCCATTAAAAACGCTCTTACATACCTGTCTAGGTTGGAACTGTCGCTGTTAAAATACAATAAATAATTTCATTCTGAACTGAATGATCACATCACACAGATGTAGAGCAGAAAACACACACACTGGTTGAAGTGTTCAACAAGCAGGTCTATTCTGGGCTCTGCTTTAGACCGTACAACACTGAGGTCATGCTCAGCATTGAGACTGTTTCTGTACGTCAGAACCCTGACTTGCATAGGTATGTGGTGCCAAACTGGATCAGAACATCTACTGCTTTCTCAGTCAGGCAGGAGACCGCTTCCTGCTGTAGATGAGCAACCCAGAACTGTGTGAGTGTTTGTCTCAAAAAGCATCTTGCTTCAATCAGTTTATTCCAGTTCAGAATAAAAAAGTATTACTTGTAACAGCGACTTGTTTTCAACAATAATTTCTACAGTAAAATGTACAGTAGGCCTGCTAATTTTTCATCTTCAGCTGAACTGTTTCTTAGGGTTGCACTATCAGTAGCTAGTTAGCTTCCTAGTTGACTTACTTTTCCATTTTAAAGCACTGTTTCCTGAAGCATTCTTGCCTGTTCTGAAAGAAGTCCCTGTGTTTACCGTCATATTGTGCCTGGATGTTTGGTCAGGACGTGTCGTTTTATTAATTTGTTTGTTTTGAGAGACTCGTTACTAAGCACTTCCCCACACAAAACACATTGTGGGCGCTCCTTGTTATTTCTCAAAGTTTGTATGAAAGAGACAAAAAGTAATCACTGTATTTGCGTTTCATTATGATTGAACTCAGTCAGAACATGTGGCTAGCATGAGTCCATTTCATGACAGCGGTGAGTGTTGGCGCGTGGGAATAACAAGTCAGTGGCTTGAACGACAGCGCTGCAGCGTTCGGGTTGCGGAGTGATCTTCAAGAAAACTGCAGAGAAAAAATCCGGTAAACATTGAAGCACATTGGCCTCTACCTCTCCCACTCGCGCTGCTGCCAAACTGAGCAGAGACTGCTGATACGCAGAGTGCACACTGAAACGAGAGCGCAGTTACACTTGGCCAAATTAATTCCAGTCATTAATGAAATAATCATACATTTACTTCGCGACCCACCATTAACAGGTCTTGGGTCGCGACCCATACTTTAAGAAACGCTGCAGTAGGCTATAAGCACCAATGTTCCATTAGCGGGAAACACTTTATCAAAAGTGACCGCAAATGCGATTATGCGTGTAACGCTTTTATAATAAAGGTGCATTTTTATGGTGAAAGTTATCTTCCCCAAACATGAAACTTCACACGCTGCTTATGTATGCCAGTTAGGCTCTATACCCCTTGTAAAATGGATTCATGTGCTTAAAATTAAGAAGTTATTTGGCCACTTTAGTTGTGATTCAAACCTTATCAAAACATATAGGCCTATGGGATAGGCTACATGAGGTGTGTAATGATGATTAAAAAAAGTTGCCAAAAAAAAGGCTTTGTTTCTTGCCTTATTCTGGACATCATTCACAAGTGATAATACTGTATATAATACACAAGTGATAATACTGTATATAATACACAAGTGATAATACTGTATATAATACACAAGTGATAATACTGTATATAATATTTATTTTATTTATTTTACCTTTATTTAACCAGGAAAGTCAGTTAAGAACAAATTCTTATTTTCAATGACGGCCTGGGAACAGTGGGTTAACTGCCTGTTCAGGGGCAGAACGACAGATTTGTACCTTGTCAGCTCGGGGGTTTGAACTCGCAACCTTCCGGTTACTAGTCCAACACTCTAACCACTAGGCTACCCTGCCGCCCCAAATGGTGATAATACTGTATATAATACACAAGTGATAATACTGTATATAATACACAAGTGATAGGCTAATATTGTCACCCATCAGATTATTAATTATTTAATCTTCTCTGTTCATATACTAAATAATATAGGTGTGAATTTTTTATTTATTGAGAATGGACCATTATCATGCACCTGTCTCAAAACAGGTGCACCTGTCTCAAAATATAGCCAGGTAGGCTACGCTCCTTTTGTAAAGATAGCAATGTGTTTAATATTAGGATAGTTGAAAAATAAATATAGTAGTCCTATAGAAAGCTGATGGGATCCTCTTCTTTTTTAGTAGAGGCCATCACAAATGTTGCGCAACATGAGCTCATGTGCTCTCATGAAGTGTTTGATTAGATTTTCCAATACATTTGCATTGATGTCAGAGTGATTAGAGGGACCGTAGAGTGCTGAGTACCAGGCAGTTAGCACGTTTGGTAGGCTACTAATGACCATCAGCGGCATCAGAGCTTGGAGAAACCTAATTACCGTGACTAAACGGTCAGGTGAAATTTGACCGTCTTCATGACTCGGTAATACGGTCACGGCAACAGCCCTAGTCATGTGGGTAAACTGCATTTGAGTGGGCATTGTTCTGTTTCACCTAGCTCCACACCTAGCATATAAAGTGCTAGTCCCTACAGACATGTACAGTATGAACATGAACGTTGCTGTCATATGGGTAAAGCTGCAGTTGAAAGGGCCTTGAGTGTCTTGGTTATAAATGTTCCTCTGTGGGTCCTACTGAGTACGAATCTTGGAACACACAGGGCAAATTACAGGATGCCCCCTCCCCCCCCCACACACACACACAATCACATGTAGTGTAGTAGGACAATAGGGGGTCACAAATAGTGTACACTTCCTAAGGTACAGCATGCTGGAGATACATGCTACTGTTACAGCCTTCTTTACTAAGCAGAACACAGCCCCAAGATATGATACCAGATGACAGTGAGTGGTGGCTTCCAGGTAAGGTGTGTGTGTCTGTTTGTGTGCCAACTGCCAAGTGTTTGTGTGTGTATCTGTGTGCCAAGTGTGCATGAGTATGTGTGGACGTGTGTGTGTGACTTTATTTATGAGTAAAACTTGTGTGTGTGTGTGTGTGTGTGTGTGTGGCTGCTGAGCAGGTGCATGTGTCCCATGTTCCACCTCCTCTATTATCCTCCTGGCAGCGAGCATCCCCCGGTGTGGGGGGTTCAGGTTCCCAGGAGTGTGCTCTGTCAGGGAAAATGTGCTGACCAAGTTAGGCTGGTGCTTTATTAGCTGTCATCTGAAGAGGCAGCGCTGACACACAACATGCCACCAGACAGAGAGAGGGAGAGGGGAGAGAGAGAAGGAGAGGGAAGAGGGGGGAGAGATAGAGAGAGGAAGAGAGGAGAGAGAGAGAGAGAGAGAAAGAGAGGAGAGAGAGAGAGAGGAAGAGAGGAGAGAGAGAGAGAGAGAGAAAGAGAGGAGAGAGAGAGAGGGAGGGAGAGGGAAGAGGGGGGAGAGAGAGAGAGGAAGAGAGGAGAGAGAGAGAGAGAGAAAGAGAGGAGAGAGAGAGAGGGAGGGAGAGGGAAGAGGGGGGAGAGAGAGAGAGGAAGAGAGGAGAGAGAGAGAGAGGGAGAGGGAAGAGGGGGGAGAGAGAGAGAGAGAAAGAGAGGAGAGAGGGAGAGGGAAGAGGGGGGAGAGAGAGAGAGGAAGAGAGGAGAGAGAGAGAGATAGGGAAGAGGGGGGAGAGAGATAGGGAAGAGGGGGGAGAGAGAGAGGAAGAGAGGAGAGAGAGAGAGAGAGAGAGAGAGAGAGAGAGAGAGAGAGAGAGAGAGAGGGAGAGAGAGAAATGAAGAGGGGAGAGAGGAAGAGGGGAGAGAGGAAGAGAGGAGAGAGAGAGAGAAAGAGAGGAGAGAGAGGGAGGGAGAGGGAAGAGGGGGGAGAGAGAGAGAGGAAGAGAGGAGAGAGAGAGAGAGAGAGAGATAGGGAAGAGGGGGGAGAGAGAGAGAGGAAGAGAGGAGAGAGAGAGAGAGAGATAGGGAAGAGGGGGGAGAGAGAGAGGAAGAGAGGAGAGAGAGAGAGAGAGGGAAGAGGGAGAGGGAGAAAGGAAGAGGGGAGAGAGGAAGAGGGGAGAGAGAGAGAGAGAGAGAGAAGGGGGAAGAGGGGAGAAAGAAAGGGAGAGGGAAGAGAGGGAGAGGTGAGAGAGAGGAAGAGGGGAGAAAGGGAGAGAGGGCTGGCTGTCACACACTGTGATACAGAGCCAAATCTCTAGACAGCTAGCGGAGAGCCACTAAGTCACCACAAACACAACAGGCCCTCAGCCACTCCCCTCCCCCTCCCGTCCCCCCTACCTCACGTGTCTCACACAGAGTATGGACATGGACACACTGGGGAACGGAGAATGGAGAACAGAGGGAGGTCAAAATAAATCTCCCTGGTGTTTTGTCACAAAGGGCGTCTGTCTTAAATGTGCCTGTGACTTTGTGTTTGTCACAAAACTGCCTGAGTGATCGCTAGTCTCAAACAGAGCACTTGTTCTGTGGTCTCTTCATAAGAAACTGTAGCTCTACGCTCGCCGGTACAGGGGAATAAAATGCTCTCTAGAATGCTAACTGGTCTTTTCAAATAACTATGTTCTTCACGCTAAAGAAAGCTTGGCCAGGCAACAGGGGAAAAGACAGAACCTGTACCACGTCCCCTTCCTGCCACACAATATCACATAACCAACGTATCATGGGCACCAGATGGCTCAAAACCCCTCCCCAACACAGGCCCTGAGCCCTAGAGCCCTGCGTCCAGCCAACGCTTCAGCACCCCAGACTAATTGGAGACACAGGAAATACAAGTATTAACCTGGAGTGCCAATCCAACACTATACCTACTAGACCACCATGTAGCATGCTCACTGACTCAGTCACTATTGGACAGGGGGTCTAGCTAATGGACAGGGGGTCTAGCTAATGGACAGACGGTCTAGCTAATTGACAGGGGGTCTAGCTAATTGACAGGGGTCTTGCTAATGAACAGGGGAGCTAGTTAATGGACAGGGGGTCTTGCTAATGGACAGGGGGTCTAGCTAATGGACAGGGGGTCTAGCTAATGGATAGGGGGTCAGGCTAATGGACAGGGGGTCAGGCTAATGGACAGGGGTCAGGCTAATGAACAAGGGGTCTAGTTAATGGACAGGTGGTCAAGTTATTGGACAGGGGGTCTAGCTAATGGACAGGGGGTCTAGTTAATGGACAGGGGGTCTAGCTAATTGACATGGGTTCTAGTTAATGGACAGGAAGTCTAGTTAACGGACTAATTGACATGGGTTCTAGTTAATGGACAGGAAGTCTAGTTAATGGACAGGGGGTATAGCTAATTGACAGGGGGTCTAGTTAATGGACAGGGGGTCTAGTTAATTGACAAGGGGTCTAGATAATTGACAGGGGGTCTTGCTTATTGAAAGGGGGTCTAGCTAAAGGACAGGGATTATTTTTAATGGACAGGGGGTACAGCTAATGGACAGGGGGTCCAGTTAATGGACAGGGGGTCTAGCTAATGGACAGGGGGTCTAGCTAATGGACAGGGGGTCTAGATATTGACAGGGGGTCTAGCTAATGAACAGGGGGTCTAGCTAATTGACAGGGGTCTAGTTAATGGACAGGGGGTCTAGATAATTGACAGAGGGTCTAGCTAACGGACAGGGGGTCTAGCTAATGGACATGGGGGTCTTACTAATTGACAGTGGGTCTAGCTAATGGACAGGGGGTCCAGCTAATGGACAGTGGGGCTAGCTAATGGACAAGGGGGCTAGCTAATTGACAGGGGGTCTAGTTAATGGACAGGGGATCTAGCTAATGTACTCGGGGTCTAGCTAATTGACAGGGGGTCTTGCTAATGGACAGGGGGTCTAGCTAGTTGACAGGGGGTCTTGCTAATGGACAGGGGGTCAAGCTAATTGACAGGGCATCTAGTTAATGGACAGGGGGTCTAGCTAATTGACAGGGGGTCTAGTTAATGGACAGGGGGTCTAGTTAATGGACATGGGGTCTAGTTAATGGACAGGGGGTCTAGCTAATGGACAGGGGGTCTTGCTAATAGACACGGGGTCTAGGTAATTGACAGGGGGTCTAGTTAATGGACAGGGGGTCTAGCTAATGGACAGGGGGTCTAGTTAATGGACAGGGGGTCTAGTTAATGGACAGGGGGTCTAGTTAATGGACAGGGGGTCTAGCTAATGGACAGGGGGTCTAGCTAATTGTCAGGGGGTCTAGCTAATTGACAGGGGGTCTAGCTAATTGACAGGGGGTCTAGCTAATGGACAGGGGGTCTAGCTAATGGACAGGGGGTCTAGCTAATTGACAGGGTGTCTAGTTAATGGACAGGGGGTCTAGCTACTTGACAGGGGGTCTAACTAATTGACAGGGGGTCTAACTAATTGACAGGGGGTCTAGTTAATGGACAGGGGGTCTGGCTAATGGACAGTGTCTTGCTACTGGACAGGGGGTCTAGATAATGGACAGGGGGTCTAGCTAATGGACAGGGGGTCTAGCTAATTGACAGGGTGTCTAGTTAATGGACAGGGGGTCTAACTAATTGACAGGGGGTCTTGCTAATTGACAGGGGGTCTAGTTAATGGACAGGGGGTCTAGCTAATGGACAGGGGGTCTAGCTAATGGACAGGGTGTCTAGTTAATGGACAGGCTAGCTAATTATTGGACGGGGGTCTAGCTAATTGACAGGGGGTCTAGCTACTTGACAGGGGGTCTAACTAATTGACAGGGGGTCTAGTTAATGGACAGGGGGTCTGGCTAATGGACAGTGTCTTGCTACTGGACAGGGGGTCTAGATAATGGACAGGGGGTCTAGTTAATGGACAGGGGGTTTAGCTAATTGACAGGGGGCTAGTTATTGGACAGGGGGTCTAGTTAATGGACAGGGGGTCGAGTTAATTGGATCACTGATTGCTTGGGATTACAGGGAAGGGCTCTACTTGCATTGTCCACTGGTTAGGAGGAGTGATACGGTTTAATATTACATATGTTAGTGTTACATACACCGGATCGGTGTAGTGAAATGTGTTGTTTTACAGGGCCAGTCATAAAAGTACAGTGCCCCTGGAGCAAATAAGGGTACAAATACTTGGGTATTTGAATCAGTGACCTTTCAGTTACTGGTCCAACATTCTAACCGATAGGCTACCTGACGCCCTACTGCTGCCTTGCCCAACAGGGCAGTTAATTCAGTTTACCCTGGGAGTTACCCTGGGCCCAGGACGGCAGTTACATCAGTTTATCCTGGCCCAGCAGGGCAGTTACATCAGTTTATCCTGGCCCAGCAGGGCAGTTACATCAGTTCATCCTGGCCCAGGAGGGCAGTTACATCAGTTTATCCTGGCCCAGGAGGGCAGTTACATTGGTTTATTCTGGCCCAGGAGGGCAGTTACATAAGTTTACCCTGGGAGGTACCCTGGCCCAGGAGGGCAGTTACATCAGAAACTATGGAAGCGGAGGGTGTTGTGGTGTTAAACTGATCTAACAGTATAAGGGTTATGGTTAGGGCCTAGCATGTACTGTACTGTACTGGCCAACACACACACACACACACACGCACACGCACACACACACACACGTCCTCACTTGATATACAGCTTTTCCCTAAAGAAGGCTTCTGTTGCTGGGGCTTAGAATCCTGCAGCTCACTGGATGGCAAAGCTCAGAGCCAGGGAAATACTAATGCTTCAGGGAAGTGAACAATAGAATGTGAGGGAGAGAGAGAGAGAGACAGAGAGAGAGCGAGAGAGGGAGAGAGAGAGAGACAGAAAGAGAGCGAGAGAGAAAGAGGGAGAGAGAGACAGCGAGAGAGAGAGGGAGAGAGCGAGAGACAAAGAGAGCGAGAGAGAGAGGGAGAGAGAGAGAGAGAGACAGAAAGAGAGCGAGAGAGAAAGAGGGAGAGAGAGAGACAGAAAGAGAGCGAGAGAGAAAGAGGGAGAGAGAGAGAGAGAGAGAGAAAGAGGGAGAGAGCGAGAGAGACAGAAAGAGAGCGAGAGAGAGAAAGAGGGAGAGAGAGAGAGACAGAAAGAGAGCGAGAGAGAAAGAGGGAGAGAGAGAGACAGAAAGAGAGCGAGAGAGAAAGACGGAGAGAGAGAGACAGAAAGAGGGAGAGAGAGAGAGACAGAAAGAGAGTGAGAGAGAAAGAGGGAGAGAGAGAGAGAGAGACAGAAAGAGAGCGAGAGAGAAAGAGGGAGAGAGAGAGACAGAAAGAGAGCGAGAGAGAAAGACGGAGAGAGAGAGACAGAAAGAGGGAGAGAGAGAGAGAGACAGAAAGAGAGTGAGAGAGCAAGAGGGAGAGAGAGAGAGAGAGACAGAAAGAGAGCGAGAGAGAAAGAGGGAGAGGGAGAGAGACAGAAAGAGAGCGAGAGAGAAATATAAAGGGAGAGAGAGAGAGAGAGAGATTGAGAGACAGAGAAATAGAGAGTGAGAAAGAGAGAGACAGGGCGAGGGAGAGAGAGAGCAATACTCCCATCTGAAACTCATGGCTTTCTATTTCTCTCTCCCTGGCTGTCTCTTTCTGGGTCAGCGCTCTCAGAAGAGAACAGGCACCATACACTGTACAGAGGGGTTTGGGGAGGAGCTCTTTTATGGGTCACGGACAGTTAATGAAGGTTTAATGGAGACCTAGCGCAGGTGAGTCTATATGTGTGTGAAGGTGCTCTTTGTGCATCAGTAAGTCTGCAGTAGTGCCAGCGTACCGGCAAGATGAGACAAGTGGAGGAAGCATAGAGAGACCGGCAACTGAGAGAGAGTGAGAAAGAACGCACACCGACACCCCAAGTCATTAGCAAGTATCATCTGTGTGGAAAACGGGTTGCTCCCAAAAACAGAGAAACCCCCCAAACACAGACAGACACGTAATTTAGCCTAACAACTTAACACATGCAAAACTCAAGTCATCAGCACATGGCAGATAACACTAATAATTGTAGCGAAATAGGCTAACGACACCATATTATGTGATTAGACTGTCATAACGTCCTGTCATGTACATGTTGATACTTTATAAAGTGCTTTACAAATGTATTTATTTAAATTGATTTGATAGTACATTTCCCCAGAGAGACACTCACAAAAACTCAAGTGAAGATACCTGGTATACTTTATCGCCACAGAATCGTTTTCTAGAATGGATCCTAAAAGCATTCACCATGATGTAGAGAGCTGTCGAGAGAGAGAGCTGTCGAGAGAGGGAGAAGTACAAATAAATCGGCTCTAGTTTGTACCTGTTAGTTTATTTTTTCCTTCCTACTCTCCACCACAAATCTCTCTCTCGCGTCTCCTCTGCGGGAGTCTCTCTCTCGTGTCTCCTCTGCGGGAGTCTCACTCTCGCGTCTCCTCTGCGGGAGTCTCACTCTCGGGTCTCCTCTCCGAGCCCTCCCTCTCCCTCTCCCTCTCTCTCTCTCTCTCTCTCTCTCTCTCTCTCTCTCTCGTCTCCTCTGCGAGCCTCTCTCTCTTTCTCTGCGTTCACACAACTCTGGTTGAAGAGGTGAGATTGTCAGCTAGTGTTCTCATATCTCTCAGCAGCATAGTCAGCTTTAGGCCCACTTTACACACTGCCAGACTTTTCACACTACTCAATGGCACACTGTAAACAAAAATATGTTAATTCGATCCTATTGGATGTTGAATAAACATTAGGATTAGGCAGGGTGGTTATCATGTTGCTGAACTCTTCACACTATGATCAGAACAGATAGGACCCACTGACAGGCCATGGTAGGATGGGTTATTAAATAACAGATAGGACCCACTGACAGGCCATGGTAGGATGGGTTATTAAATAACAGATAGGACCCACTGACAGACCATGGTAGGATGGGTTATTAAATAACAGATAGGACCCACTGACAGGCCATGGTAGGATGGGTTATTAAATAACAGATAGGACCCACTGACAGGCCATGGTAGGGTGGGTTATTAAATAACAGATAGGACCCACTGACAGGCCATGGTAGGATGGGTTATTAAATAACAGATAGGACCCACTGACAGGCCATGGTAGGATGGGTTATTAATTAACAGATAGGACCCACTGACAGGCCATGGTAGGGTGGGTTATTAAATAACAGATAGGACCCACTGACAGGCCATGGTAGGATGGGTTATTAAATAACAGATAGGACCCACTGACAGGCCATGGTAGGATGGGTTATTAAATAACAGATAGGACCCACTGACAGGCCATGGTAGGATGGGTTATTAAATAACAGATAGGACCCACTGACAGGCCATGGTAGGATGGGTTATTAAATAACAGATAGGACCCACTGACAGGCCATGGCAGGATGGGTTATTAAATAACAGATAGGACCCACTGACAGGCCATGGTAGGATGGGTTATTAATTAACAGATAGGACCCACTGACAGGCCATGGTAGGATGGGTTATTAAATAACATATAGGACCCACTGACAGGCCATGGCAGGATGGGTTATTAAATAACAGATAGGACCTACTGACAGGCCATGGTAGGATGGGTTATTAAATAACAGATAGGACCCACTGACAGGCCATGGTAGGATGGGTTATTAAATAACAGATAGGACCCACTGACAGGCCATGGTAGGGTGGGTTATTAAATAACAGATAGGACCCACTGACAGGCCATAGCAGGATGGGTTATTAAATAACAGATAGGACCCACTGACAGGCCATGGTAGGGTGGGTTATTAAATAACAGATAGGACCCACTGACAGGCCATGGTAGGATGGGTTATTAAATAACAGATAGGACCCACTGACAGGCCATGGTAGGATGGGTTATTAAATAACAGATAGGACCCACTGACAGGCCATGGTAGGATGGGTTATTAAATAACAGATAGGACCCACTGACAGGCCATGGTAGGGTGGGTTATTAAATAACAGATAGGACCCACTGACAGGCCATGGTAGGATGGGTTATTAAATAACATATAGGACCCACTGACAGGCCATGGTAGGATGGGTTATTAAATAACAGATAGGACCCACTGACAGGCCATGGCAGGATGGGTTATTAAATAACATATAGGACCCACTGACAGGCCATGGTAGGATGGGTTATTAAATAACAGATAGGACCCACTGACAGGCCATGGTAGGGTGGGTTATTAAATAACAGATAGGACCCACTGACAGGCCATGGTAGGATGGGTTATTAAATAACAGATAGGACCCACTGACAGGCCATGGTAGGATGGGTTATTAAATAACAGATAGGACCCACTGACAGGCCATGGTAGGATGGGTTATTAAATAACAGATAGGACCCACTGACAGGCCATGGTAGGATGGGTTATTAAATAACAGATAGGACCCACTGACAGGCCATGGCAGGATGGGTTATTAAATAACAGATAGGACCCACTGACAGGGTGAGGCAGGGGAGGTGTACCTATTTCTAAACTCTTTAAACTACAGACAGTCTGTAACAGGGTGAGGGATACAAGCGCCACAAGTCTTTAAGTAAAGAAAACTACGAAGGGAAGATATGTACTACAGGGATAAAAAATCTTGTGCCAGTAATTTGCACTTTTTGTGATGTCCAATTCAAAACGTTTTTAGATTGAAACACCATCTTCTGTATTACAGGTGAGTACCTGTGTCTCTCTCTATAGAGTGAGAGAGAGAGAGATGAGGGTGAGATGTTTCCTCTTCAGTCTGCCATAGTGAAAAGTAGATAGCAATTAAGAGGAACAGAAAACACTAAGCACCAACCACCACCAGAGTAGTTCCATTACTGGACTTATTGTCCCAACTGGATTCAAAATGGCACACTATTCCCTATATACTACACTACTTTTGACCAGAGCCAAATGTTTTGGTTCAAAGTAGTGCTCTATACAGGGAATAGGGTTTAATTTGGGATGCAGGCCCCAACTTCTGCAAGAGAGGAAATACAGAGGCCCTAATTATCCAGAGAATGACATCCTTCTCCGGCTGAAAAAAATTACTTCAGCCACAAATGTATTTTCCCATCATCCTCGACGGGGTCATTGTCATATTTACTTAAATGTAGCCACATAACGATTTCCATCCAATCCACATTGTGCCACTTTACATATTGAATGGAAGACAGGGAAGAAGAAGAAGAGGAAGGAGAAAAAAGCTTTATTTTGGGCAGAAGCAAATAATTCAGGAATTGAGGAAGGAAGTAAGGAAGGTCTGTGTGTGTATGAGAGAGAGAGAAAGACAAAGAGAGAGACAGAAAGATTAAAAGAGTAAAAGAGAGAGAGGGAGAAAGAGAAAAGAGTAAAAGAGAGTGAGGGAGAGAAAGAGAGACAGAGAGAGAGGGAGAAAGAGTAAAAGAGAGAGAGAGAGAGGGAGAAAGAGTAAGAGAGAGAGAGAGAGAGAGAGAAAGAGTAAGAGAGAGAGAGAGAGAGGGAGAAAGAGTAAGAGAGAGAGAGAGAGGGAGAAAGAGTAAGAGAGAGAGAGAGAGAGAGAAAGAGTAAGAGAGAGAGAGAGAGAGGGAGAAAGAGTAAGAGAGAGGGAGAAAGAGTAAGAGAGAGAGAGAGGGAGAGAGAGAGGGAGAAAGAGTAAAATAGAGAGAGGGAGACAGAGAGAGAGAGAGAGAGAGAGAGAGGGAGAAAGAGTAAGAGAGAGAGAGAGAGAGAGGGAGAAAGAGTAAAAGAGAGAGAGGGAGACAGAGAGAGAGAGAGAGAGAGAGAGAGGGAGAAATAGTAAAAGAGAGAGAGAGGGAGAAAGAGTAAAAGAGAGAGAGAGGGAGAAAGAGTAAAAGAGAGAGAGGGAGACAGAGAGAGAGAGAGACTAGACTGTGAAGACAGGGGAGCTGTGATCTTTTGTAGCCGTAACGTTAATGCCCAGGTACAGCGCCCACGCTAGGGTGAAGATGGTGAACCCTCCTGCCCACACGTAAGTCGATGCCTCTCGTTTCTTCTGTTCTGCTGGATCCAACGTGTTGCTCCACCTCCACTTTAAATCCCCCTTTTCTATAAGCAGCTAGTTCTTTGTTTTGGAGGTATATCTAAAAGTCCTCGATATGACCTCGATATGACCTTCTCTCTATTTGTCTCTGTCTGTTTTTAGCTCTTGCAGTGAGCAAAAGTAAGACCAAAAGCTGATGAATATAGATTTGAACATCTTAGCTTGGTCACCATGACAACCTTCCTATAGATCATAATGTAACGTTGCAGATGACTTAGTCATTTGTTACCCTCAGGACAACCTGAGACATACACATACACAACCGCACCCATTCACAAACCTCCCTAACCACCCAACCTCACAGAACACCACACCCCTGCACCCACTCACAAACCCCGCTAACCACCCAACCTCACAAACCCCACACCCCTGCACACACTCACAAACCCCCCTAACCACCCAACTACACAGAACCCAACCCCCCCCCCCCCCACACACTCACAAACCGCCCTAAATCACCTGAGCAGAAAGGCATGGGTACGCTCCAGTGGCCATTAAGCTGGCAGGTGCGTGCCGACTCGCCCTTCAGCTGCCGCCCCCCTGTGCAGGTGTAGCGAACCGTGGAGCCGAAGGTGAACTTGTCCCCGCTCAGTTGGCCGTTGGGAGGGCACCCAGGGTGACCACAGTCCACTACTGGAGGAGAGAGACACACACACAATGGATGCCATCAGTTCAGAGTGCTGACCGGTCTAACGTAGTGGAAGGTGCTGTCTCTACAGGATTGAGGCCACACACTATGTCTGCAACCCAAATGGCAACCTATTCACTCCTTTTGGCCCCATAGGGAATAGAGTGACATTTGGAATGTAGCCTGTCCAGTATGTTAGCAATAACTAGATGTGACCATTGTGTAAACACTGTTCAGGCCTACATCTCGATGAGGGAGGATACTGTATCATGCAAACTACTTTACTACTTTCATAACTAATTCAGATAATACGAACTATGGGCTACATTTCCCAGACCCAGATTAAAAATGCTTTATAGACCAGGACTTGATTTGATTTGATCTGGGTCCAGGTACCGTCCAAAATGTACTGTACCATAATGGTAAAGATCCAAAGTAGATGCTACCATCCTCATCCTTTGTAATAATTCTCAATGTCCTTTTTAATGTTGTAAATGATCAACTTCTTTCTTCAGATATTCATCCTACAATGTGCTACAATCAGCAAGTTTACTTTAAACTTTCTCCCTTTTTTTTTTGATAAAAAGTTAACGTGCTGAAGCAACGGAAAGGATGAGGTGTGTCTAAATGAGAAGAACATTTTGGACACGGTGTCAATGTTGCAGGAGGTGGATCGAACAGGGAACTAGGCATTGAGGAGAAAAGAGCACATTGATTAATCCTGTCCAACGTCTTTCGGTCCCTTTTAAAACACATGGCAACAGGAACACCAAACTGATAGGGACAAAGTAGAGCTAATTTATGGTCAGGTTTAAGATAAAACAGTAGGTGGCACATCATGTTCAATAAGGTTGAGATTGGGTTCAAACTTCAAAGGAGAGAACTGATTGGAGCACACTGCGTGCCCCTCAACCAGTAGGAAGCCCAGGTTGTGTTTAAAACTCTGAGAAAACCAGTAGGAAGCCTTGAAGCCAAGTGTTTAGACATGCCAAGTTGCCAGTACAGCAGGTCCCTGGTGCAGCTTGTTTTAGAGGAGAATGTTGCAGGTACACCATAAAACAGAAGGATCAGCTGCCAACCTGGCATCCCTAATTAGTCTAATATCCACATCGCTGTTCCACCTGTCCCTCAATTAGAACACTGATCTTAAGCTGCGGGGGGTCACGCAACTCATTCAGCCTCAATTAAAGGAATAATATGCTAATTACCCACAAGTGCCAAGTTGCTAAGTCGGCAGTCTCTCTCCGGGAAAGAGACCGTCTGTGAGACAGTCACAACAAATTATAGGAACAGATGACAGTAGATAAATACCACCAACGTTTTTGAGCAGCTGCTGGATATCAAAATAAGTTCAGTGAATGGTAAAAAAAAGACTACCGCACACTGCAATCAGCGGTATGTTCCCAATGTGCTTTATCGGTGACAATGTTTTCAACCGTCAAAACTCCTCCAATAAACCACATATGAGTATAAGTAGCAGTGTGACAACAGACTCACCGATACACTCAGGTAGAGGCTTGTCCCACTGTCCCGTGGGTTGACAGGTGAGAACCGGAGAACCGAACAGGTAGAAACCTGGGTTGCAATCGTAGAACACCACGGTTCCAAAGGTGAAGTTGCCGTGTTCTATCTTACTCTGTCTGATGGAATTGGCTGGGATGCCAGGATCGGAGCAGTTGACCACTGAAGAGGAAGACAGAGAGGGGGAAATAGACAAGCATGTGTTATTTGGCGGAAAAATGGAAGGGATACATTTATTCTAACACTTAGGAGGACACGCCTAACCCTCTGCAGTCACTCATATAGGGCCAAATGCTGACATGAAACTGCCTTTCTCCGATAATCTTACATTAATCTCAATCCATGATTCACACTATTGACAACAGAGTGAAGGAAAAGCAGCCAACAAGAACTCAGCATATGTGGGAACTCCTTCAAGACTGTTGGAAAAGCATTCCAAATAGGGATATCTTCTGTATACCACCCCTACCTTGTCACAACAACTGATTGGCTCAAATGCATTAACAAGGAATGAAATTCTACAAATTAACTTTTAACAAGGCACACCTGTTAATTGAAATGCATTCCATGTGACTACCATATGAAGCTGGTTGAGAGAATGCCAAGAGTGTGAAAAGCTGTCATCAAGACAAAGGGTAGCTACTTTGAAGAATCTCAAATATATTTTGATATGTTTAACACTTTTTTGGTTACTACATGATTCCATATGTGTAATTTCATAGTGTTGATGTCTTCACTATTATTCTACAATGTAGAAAATAGTAAAAAAATAAAGAAAAACCCTTGAATAAGTAGGTGTGTCCAAACTTTTGACTGGTAGTGTACATATACACACAGTGCCGGAAAGTATTAAGACCCCTTGACTTTTTCCACATTTTGTTACTTTACAGCCTTATTCTAAAATGGATTATATGTATTTTGTTTCCTCATCAATCTACACACAGCACCTCATAATGACAAAGCAAAAGCAGGTTTTTAGAAATGTATAAAAAATGCAAACTGATATATCACATTTACATTAGTATTCAGACCTTTTACTCAGTACTTTGTTGAAGCACCTTTGGTAGAAATTAGAGCATTGAGTCTTTGTGGGTATGATGCTATAAGCTTGGCACACCTGTATTTGGGGAGTTTCTCCCATTCAGATCCTCTCAAGCTCTGTCAAGTTGGATGGGGAGCGTTGCTGCACAGCTATTTTCAGGTCTCTCCAGAGATGTTCGATCGGGTTCAAGTCCGGGCTCTGGCTGGGTCACTCAAGGACATTCAGAGACTAGTCCTGAAGCCACTCCTGCGTTGTCTTGGCTGTGTGCTTAGGGTCATTGTCCTGTTGGAAGGTGAACCTTCGCCCCAGTCTGAGGTCCTGAGCACTCTAGAGCCAGTTTCATCATAGCTCTTGATTGTTTTTGCGACTGCACTTGAACAAACTTTCAAAGTTCTTGACATTTTCCAGATTGACACCTTCATGATGGACTATCATTTCTCTTTGCTTATTTGAGCTGTTCTTGACATAATATGGACTTGGTCCTTTCCCAAATAAGGATATCTTCTGTATGTCACCCTACTGATTGGCTCAAACGCATTAAGAAGGAACGAAATTCCACAAAATAACTTAAAAAGGCACACCTGTTAATTGAAATGCATTCCATGTGACTACCTCTTGAAGCTGGTTGAGAGAATGAGTATAAGTAAAATGACATATGTTTGGAACCTTAAACAACTAAACACAACTATACAACAGAAAAATTTTACTTTTGGCCCCCTGTGTTACTTTCATCCTAATTCTCCCCTACATGGCACAATGGCTTATTATGAGAAACCAAGAACCTGAGACATTAATTCACCTGTATCAAAAAAGGCCAACACAATGAGGGCTTAATATTTCCACTTGGCACAGTAATCCAATCAGATACTACGTTACTGACACTAGTTTGTTTGATATGCAGGGCTCGTACAATACCAGTCTGACCCTGGATTTAGCCTCTGGTTACCAATCCTCTATAACGGAAGTACCATAAGCTCTTTGAGATGGTTTCTGATAATAACCCCACCCCCCCACCCCCCCCACCCCCCCACCCCCACACAGCTCTTCCACACATTCTGAATATTATAATATACAGTATAACACAGCAAACACATGGTCACAAGGTCATATTACAGAAATTAGGCTGGTTGCATGTTGAAATGCATCACTGTAAACTAAATCACATGCAAGGCAAATGTCATGCACTGGGAACCATTCAAAAACACTATACCGGTCAGTGATACCACCACAATCATATCCAATGATGTTCAAGAGGCCGTCCTAGCCTATGATACCACCACAATCATATCCAATGATGTTCAAGAGGCCGTCCTAGCCTATGATACCACCACAATCATATCCAATGATGTTCAAGAGGCCGTCCTAGCCTATGATACCACCACAATCATATCCAATGATGTTCAAGAGGCCGCCCTAGCCTATGATACCACCACAATCATATCCAATGATGTTCAAGAGGCCGTCCTAGCCTATGATACCACCACAATCATATCCAATGATGTTCAAGAGGCCGTCCTAGCCTGTGATACCACCACAATCATATCCAATGATGTTCAAGAGGCCGTCCTAGCCTATGACCCTAACTCACAACAACCACATAACAGACAGAAACACAGAGCAACCAAATGTCCCCATTCACTCTACACAGAGGCCATTGTCATGCTGATTGGCTACAATGCTGATTGGTAACAATCCCACTACAAGCCATGATGAACCCCTCCTCATTCATCCCCATTTTACCCAGAGTGCACTGCAGGGGTCAGGCGGAACGAGCAAGCGTACTCCGTGTGAATAGAAGACTTAACTTTTTTCCCCACCTTTACACGTTGGTGGTGGCTGGCTCCACTGGCGCGTGGCCTGGCACTGGGCCCTCGAGGGCCCCTCCATCACATAGCCCATGTTGCAGGAGAAGCTCACCACGTCGTTCAGGTTGAAGCCGTTACCGATGGCCCGCCCGTAGATGGGGCTTCCTGGGTGTCCACAGCTGATAGCTGGGGGGAGAGAGTGATATTGTCATTGAGATTCCATATTGAATCATACTGTATGTGATGTATCGTACAAAAGGGTAACATTCATATGTAATTGATAACAGATAAGGCTAACTTTTGACTTATACAGAACAAAAAATATAAACGCAAACATGCAACAATTTAAAAGATTTTACTGAGTTACAGTTCATATATGGATATCAGTCAATTAAAATAAATAAATGAGGCCCTAATCTATGGATTTCACCACTGGGCTGGGGTGCAGCCATGGATGGATGGGCCTTGAAAGGCATAGGCCCACCCACTTGGCAGCCAGCCCCAACCACTGGGGAGCCAGGCCCAGCCAATCAGAATGAGTTTTTACCCACAAAAGGGCTTTATTACAGACAGAAGTACTCTTCAGTTTATATTTTTGTTCAGTGTAGGTAATAATCCACCGGGTGCTCATTTGTTCAATGCAAAAACATGCCTATTGAGCTTTCAAAGCATAGCTGGACCTTGAAAAGGGAATTTAATCCAGAAATAAACCAGTGGAGCTTGAACGCAGCCCCACATTCACTTACTGTGCCATAGAGTGGACATAACAATCGGTTACCAATGGAACTGTGATATGGCTGTGTGGCTTTGTTATCAATAGGCTAGGGGCTAGACTATCAACAGTTCAGACAGAATGTCTCAATTACAGAACTACAATGAATAGAAGTGGCGTCCCCGTTCAAGTCAATAATGCCATACAATGGATGGACTGGCCATTTTGAGTGTCTCATTCTATTTATATGGTCTCAATCACCTCTCAAACTGATATTCAGGAGGACTAATGGTGAAGGACTGTCATATTGCCGCTTCGTAGACCACTGCCCTGAAGAGTGTCATTCCCCATCAGGTCCCACTGGTCTAAACTCATTGGCCATCTGTCAGCTCACCCGAATGGCTAATCCAATGGATGGCGGCCATTTTCACGCCAATGGCGCAAACCACATTAGTTGTGCTCAATTGCAGGCATTTGCTGAGCGATGCAGAAGTGATGGCTGAGCATACTGTGTAACTGATTATATATCCTCTCTCTAGCTCTGGGGGTGTTTCTCTGTCCGCCTGGGAGGCATGGGTCCTGGGAGGGGAGCAACTGGTGGTTCTGGGGCCTAATATTATATGGGGCCATGGGGACATGATACTAGGAGGGATACTGTAAGCCTGACATTGTGGGACTTTATCAGTGAGAGGGAGACTGTCTGGGACTTATGAAATGAGATAATGTACCAGACTGAGTCAGTGAGGGAGAGAGGGAGAGAGGGAGAGAGGGAGAGAGAGAGAGAGAGAGAGAGAGAGGGAGAGAGGGAGAGAGAGAGAGGGAGAGAGAGAGAGAGGGAGAGAGAGAGAGAGGGAGAGAGAGATAGTTTTTTTTACATTTATTTTTATTTCACCTTTATTTTAACCAGGTAGGCCAGTTGAGAACAAGTTCTCATTTACAACTGTGACCTGGACAAGATCTTTATCAAAGCAGTGAGACACAAACAACAACACAGAGTTACACATAGGATAAACAAACATACAGACAACAACACAGAGTTACACATGGGATAAACAAACATACAGACAACAACACAGAGTTACACATAGGATAAACAAACATACAGACAACAACACAGAGTTACACATAGGATAAACAAACATACAGACAACAACACAGAGTTACACATAGGATAAACAAACATACAGACAACAACACAGAGTTACACATAGGATAAACAAACATACAGACAACAACACAGAGTTACACATGGGATAAACAAACATACAGACAACAACACAGAGTTACACATAGGATAAACAAACATACAGACAACAACACAGAGTTACACATAGGATAAACAAACACACAGACAACAACACAGAGTTACACATAGGATAAACAAACATACAAACAACAACACAGAGTTACACATAGGATAAACAAACATACAGACAACAACACAGAGTTACACATAGGATAAACAAACATACAGACAACAACACAGAGTTACACATAGGATAAACAAACATACAGACAACAACACAGAGTTACACATAGGATAAACAAACATACAGACAACAACACAGAGTTACACATAGGATAAACAAACACACAGACAACAACACAGAGTTACACATAGGATAAACAAACATACAGACAACAACACAGAGTTACACATAGGATAAACAAACATACAGACAACAACACAGAGTTACACATAGGATAAACAAACATACAGACAACAACACAGAGTTACACATAGGATAAACAAACATACAGACAATAACACAGAGTTACACATGGGATAAACAAACATACAGACAACAACACAGAGTTACACATAGGATAAACAAACATACAGACAATAACACAATAGAAAAGTATGGGTGAGTGATTGTGTACTGGTCTGGAAGTCAGTGTGTTAGGCCAGGGATCCTCAAACTGGGATGGTACTGCAGGGGGTCCACAGCCAGATCTCAAAAGATGCATTATTATTATATAATTTTTTACATTTCATATTTTTTTTAAATCAATATTATTAACATCAACAGATTTAACACATTTTAGCAAACAGATTTGTGGAATAAGTTTAGAGCAAAGTTTCCCAACTGGGACACCAGCCAATCAGCTCAGAGCGATTTACATTTAGTAAATCTGTTCCAAAGTATTCCCACACCTAATAGAGTGATATAGTGTACTTGTATGTGATCGTATACAAATGTAAGCAAGGTTTGAAATGATTATGTAAAATTCTTTGTAATTATGTTCCGGCACCCTGACCATCCACTCAATAAAATCATCCTGTGGCTGAATCTAGCTGATGATCCTTGGTATAGACTGTGCTACAATACAATGTAATATTATTCATCTACCATTCTTAACCCTGGGCAACATGGGCCTGGGAGGCTCACAGGGATGTTGGTATCCACAGTACTCCACCAATGATACATTTTTCAACTTAGTAATGGGCTCCCGAGTGGGGCAGGGTCTGAGGCACTGCATCTCAATGCAAGAGGTGTCACTCCAGTCCCTGTTTCAAATCCAGGCAGAATCACATCTGGCTGTGATTGGGAGTCCCATAGGTGCACAATTGGTGCACAATTGGCCCATCGTCATCCGGGGTTGGCAGGGGTAGAACGTGTTTGTAAATGAGAATTCGTTAAACTGAAAAAAAAATACATGTGTTTTTTTGTTATACATAAATGCACTGTGATAAAAAAAATCTCTCCGTCTCATGGTGAAATGTGTAGAATATTAGCATTATGCCGCAACAACAAAAAATACCTCCGCCCCAAGACAAAATATGTAGAATTGCAGGAAATTAGCTTGAAAACATTTTGGTTCGTCTGGCCATCCACTGCCGAAGTCATTGTAAAACAAATTTTATGGTTAAAAAAAAAAATCTTACTCATGTTATGACGAGCTGTTTCGGAACTGTTTTGCTAGCACATTCACAAGGCCAGACGGCCCCAAAAAGTTTGAGTCAATGAGTGAGTGATCGTCTGGAAGTCAGTGTTAAGGTGTGAAGGCCCTAACTCCAAGTGTGTGTGCCCTGCTGATACTTAAAGTGTGTAGGTAACAGCAGGGGTGTGTATATCTGTGTGTATGTGTACATGTGTCACCACACACACAAAAAACAGCCCCACTGTGCTTTTTTTTTCAATGAATGTTTTGACATGTGCAGGAGCACAGAGCAGGACACAGAGCAGACACAGAGCAGACACAGAGCAGACACAGGGCAGACACAGAGCAGACAGAGGGCAGACACAGGGCAGACACAGAGCAGACACAGAGCAGACACAGAGCAGACACAGGGCAGACACAGAGCAGACAGAGAAGACACAGAGCAGACACAGAGCAGACAGAGGGCAGACACAGAGCAGACACAGAGCAGACACAGAGCAGACACAGAGCAGACACAGAGCAGACAGAGGAGACAAAGAGCAGACAGAGAAGACACAGAGCAGACAGAGAAGACACAGAGCAGACACAGAGCAGACACAGAGCAGACACAGAGCAGACACAGGGCAGACACAGGGCAGACACAGAGCAGACACAGGGCAGACACAGAGCAGACACAGAGCATTAATTCCACCTTCTCTTCTCCATTTTGGGGAACTGAGAGTAATCCTTTCCTCTGTCCTCTGTTCTCCAGCCACAACTAGTCCACCACAGTTAACTACTGACCTGTATCCAACTCCAGGCACTTCTTCTCTGCCCTAATGCAGACCATTTAAAAAAAAAAAAATTCTAATGAACTTGATATAACAATGTTACATTTTCAAAGTCATATGGCCTTTTAGTGACGTGAATCGTCAGAGAAAATACATGTTTATGCTTTAATATTTCTCACTGATTCAATGCTGTAGGCATCACACGAAAAGGAGGACAAAAAAAAGAACCGCTGTCAAAATTGTAGTTGAAGCAGCAAGCCACATCTGTCTTTGTCTGCACTGAGGTTTCTCTCAGAGACGCACTGGGCCCAAAACATCTTCCCGGGCCCAACAGACTGACCAAACTATCTTCCTCGAGGCCCCCACACCAGCAATTTATTTTCTTAAGGCCCTCATTATTAGCCAAATTATGATCATTGTTCACAATGGGCTAAAGATGGACCAGCGCATCAGGCATTTGCCCAAACTGCCATTATGGCCAGTCCGTTTCTGGGTTCTCTGTCCTACTAAGCCTATGAAGGATAACCTGAACAGGTGTCAATGTCTGTAGAAAGTGATTCCTCACTTCAGTCTTGTTTTTCTCCTTGTCACCCCTGGCGGGTCCACACATTCCTCATTGCCATCCGCAGCTGCTCTCTCTCCCTCTCCCTCTCCCTCTCCCCCTCCCTCCCTCCCTCCCTCCCTCCCTCCCTCCCTCCCTCCCTCCCTCCCTTTCCCACGTTCTCACAAACAACAGCATTTGCATAATTACAGATGTAATTTGTCTCTCTTTGCAAAGAAGCAATTTCCCCTTCATTTGAGCACTGTCTATAACCAGAATTTAAAACCACATCATTGCACTTTAAAATAGCTGAGCGCAACCTCAAATACATGCACGTGAATGTGGAGTCACAGGCACACACACACACACACACAGACACACACACACACACACGACACACACACACACACACACACACACACACACGACACACACACACACACACACACACACACACACACACACACACACACACACACACACACACACACACACACACACACACACACACCCCCAAGGGGTGAAATAAAATCCTATTTTCCATGCAGAAGTGTTGGCCTAGCTCCATGGTTGATCAGCGAGCCAGAGGCCTAGTCTTTGTGATAGCCAGTTGAGGAGATACGGTTCACTACCATTTCAGTAGGATACAAAGCTAAATGGCCCTGGCCCGCTCATATCTCCAGTAGCTATTTCTGTTTCAAGTGCTGCTAGCTTTACACAGCATAATGTCTTTATAAAAACTCTGGGCATCATCACCACGATTACCACCGGAGAGACAATGTTATCAGACAACAAACGGTTTTCTTATAGCCTAAAGGAAACATATTGTTTCAGACACTATGATCTGATAACAGAATATATAAATATTGTTCTAACCATATAGTTAATAATTATAATAATAATACAGCCTAGACATGTGTCAGGGCTGTGACGTGGTCATGGTGTGTCAGGGCTGTGATATGGTCATGGTGTGTCAGGGCTGTGACGTGGTCATGGTGTGTCAGGGCTGTGACATGGTCAAGGTGTGTCAGGGCTGTGACATGGTCATGGTGTGTCAGGGCTGTGACGTGGTCAAGGTGTGTCAGGGCTGTGACATGGTCATGGTGTGTCAGGGCTGTGACATGGTCATGGTGTGTCAGGGCTGTGACATGGTAAAGGTTTGTCAGGGCTGTGACATGGTAAAGGTGTGTCAGGGCTGTGACGTGGTCAAGGTGTGTCAGGGCTGTGACGTGGTCATGGTGTGTCAGGGCTGTGACATGGTCAAGGTGTGTCAGGGCTGTGACATGGTCATGGTGTGTCAGGGCTGTGACGTGGTCATGGTGTGTCAGGGCTGTGACGTGGTCATGGTGTGTCAGGGCTGTGACATGGTCAAGGTGTGTCAGGGCTGTGACATGGTCATGGTGTGTCAGGGCTGTGACGTGGTCATGGTGTGTCAGGGCTGTGACGTGGTCATGGTGTGTCAGGGCTGTGACATGGTCAAGGTGTGTCAGGGCTGTGACATGGTAAAGGTGTGTCAGGGCTGTGACGTGGTCATGGTGTGTCAGGGCTGTGATGTGGTCATGGTGTGTCAGGGCTGTGATGTGGTCATGGTGTGTCAGGGCTGTGACGTGGTCATGGTGTGTCAGGGCTGTGACATGGTAAAGGTGTGTCAGGGCTGTGACATGGTCATGGTGTGTCAGGGCTGTGAAGTGGTCATGGTGTGTAGGGGCTGTGACGTGGTCATGGTGTGTCAGGGCTGTGACATGGTCATGGTGTGTCAGGGCTGTGACATGGTAAAGGTGTGTTAGGGCTGTGACGTGGTCAAGGTGTGTCAGGGCTGTGACGTGGTCATGGTGTGTCAGGGCTGTGACATGGTCATGGTGTGTCAGGGCTGTGACATGGTAAAGGTGTGTCAGGGCTGTGACATGGTAAAGGTGTGTCAGCGCTGTGACATGGTCATGGTGTGTCAGGGCTGTGATGTGGTCATGGTGTGTCAGGGCTGTGATGTGGTAAAGGTGTGTCAGGGCTGTGACGTGGTCATGGTGTGTCAGGGCTGTGACATGGTCAAGGTGTGTCAGGGCTGTGACATGGTAAAGGTGTGTCAGGGCTGTGACATGGTAAAGGTGTGTCAGGACTGTGACATGGCCATGGTGTGTCAGGGCTGTGACGTGGTCATGGTGTGTCAGGGCTGTGACATGGTAAAGGTGTGTCAGGGCTGTGATGTGGTAAAGGTGTGTCAGGGCTGTGACATGGTCAAGGTGTGTCAGGGCTGTGACATGGTCAAGGTGTGTCAGGGCTGTGACATGGTCATGGTGTGTCAGGGCTGTGACATGGTAAAGGTGTGTCAGGGCTGTGACATGGTCAAGGTGTGTCAGGGCTGTGATGTGGTAAAGGTGTGTCAGGGCTGTGACATGGTAAAGGTGTGTCAGGGCTGTGACATGGTCATGGTGTGTCAGGGCTGTGACATGGTCATGGTGTGTCAGGGCTGTGACATGGTAAAGGTGTGTCAGGGCTGTGATGTGGTAAAGGTGTGTCAGGGCTGTGACATGGTAAAGGTGTGTCAGGGCTGTGACATGGTAAAGGTGTGTCAGGGCTGTGACATGGTAAAGGTATGTCAGGGCTGTGACATGGTAAAGGTGTGTCAGGGCTGTGATGTGGTCATGGTGTGTCAGGGCTGTGACATGGTCATGGTGTGTTAGGGCTGTGACATGGTCATGGTGTGTCAGGGCTGTGACATGGTAAAGGTGTGTCAGGGCGGTGACATGGTAAAGGTGTGTCAGGGCTGTGACATGGTAAAGGTGTGTCAGGGCTGTGACGTGGTCATGGTGTGTCAGGGCTGTGACATGGTCATGGTGTGTCATGGCTGTGACTTGGTCATGGTGTGTCAGGGCTGTGACATGGTAAAGGTGTGTCAGGGCTGTGACATGGTCAAGGTGTGTCAGGGCTGTGACATGGTAAAGGTGTGTCAGGGCTGTGATGTGGTCATGGTGTGTCAGGGCTGTGACATGGTCATGGTGTGTTAGGGCTGTGACATGGTCATGGTGTGTCAGGGCTGTGACATGGTAAAGGTGTGTCAGGGCGGTGACATGGTAAAGGTGTGTCAGGGCTGTGACATGGTAAAGGTGTGTCAGGGCTGTGACGTGGTCATGGTGTGTCAGGGCTGTGACATGGTCATGGTGTGTCATGGCTGTGACTTGGTCATGGTGTGTCAGGGCTGTGACATGGTAAAGGTGTGTCAGGGCTGTGACATGGTCAAGGTGTGTCAGGGCTGTGACATGGTAAAGGTGTGTCAGGGCTGTGATGTGGTCATGGTGTGTCAGGGCTGTGACATGGTCATGGTGTGTTAGGGCTGTGACATGGTCATGGTGTGTCAGGGCTGTGACATGGTAAAGGTGTGTCAGGGCGGTGACATGGTAAAGGTGTGTCAGGGCTGTGACATGGTAAAGGTGTGTCAGGGCTGTGACGTGGTCATGGTGTGTCAGGGCTGTGACATGGTCATGGTGTGTCATGGCTGTGACTTGGTCATGGTGTGTCAGGGCTGTGACATGGTAAAGGTGTGTCAGGGCTGTGACATGGTCAAGGTGTGTCAGGGCTGTGACGTGGTAAAGGTGTGTCAGGGCTGTGACGTGGTCAAGGTGTGTCAGGGCTGTGACGTGGTCATGGTGTGTCAGGGCTGTGATGTGGTCATGGTGTGTCAGGGCTGTGATGTGGTCATGGTGTGTCAGGGCTGTGACATGGTAAAGGTGTGTCAGGGCTGTGACATGGTAAAGGTGTGTCAGGGCTGTGACATGGTCATGGTGTGTCAGGGCTGTGATGTGGTCATGGTGTGTCAGGACTGTGATGTGGTAAAGGTGTGTCAGGGCTGTGACGTGGTCATGGTGTGTCAGGGCTGTGACATGGTAAAGGTGTGTCAGGGCTGTGACATGGTAAAGGTGTGTCAGGGCTGTGACATGGTCATGGTGTGTCAGGGCTGTGACGTGGTCATGGTGTGTCAGGGCTGTGACATGGTAAAGGTGTGTCAGGGCTGTGATGTGGTAAAGGTGTGTCAGGGCTGTGACATGGTCAAGGTGTGTCAGGGCTGTGATGTGGTAAAGGTGTGTCAGAGCTGTGACATGGTAAAGGTGTGTCAGGGCTGTGACATGGTCATGGTGTGTCAGGGCTGTGACATGGTCATGGTGTGTCAGGGCTGTGACATGGTAAAGGTGTGTCAGGGCTGTGACATGGTAAAGGTGTGTCAGGGCTGTGACATGGTCATGGTGTGTCAGGGCTGTGACATGGTAAAGGTGTGTCAGGGCTGTGATGTGGTAAAGGTGTGTCAGGGCTGTGACATGGTCAAGGTGTGTCAGGGCTGTGATGTGGTCATGGTGTGTCAGGGCTGTGACATGGTCAAGGTGTGTCAGGGCTGTGATGTGGTAAAGGTGTGTCAGGGCTGTGACATGGTAAAGGTGTGTCAGGGCTGTGACATGGTCATGGTGTGTCAGGGCTGTGACATGGTCATGGTGTGTCAGGGCTGTGACATGGTAAAGGTGTGTCAGGGCTGTGATGTGGTAAAGGTGTGTCAGGGCTGTGACATGGTAAAGGTGTGTCAGGGCTGTGACATGGTAAAGGTGTGTCAGGGCTGTGACATGGTAAAGGTGTGTCAGGGCTGTGACACGGTAAAGGTGTGTCAGGGCTGTGATGTGGTCATGGTGTGTCAGGGCTGTGACATGGTCATGGTGTGTCAGGGCTGTGACATGGTCAAGGTGTGTCAGGGCTGTGATGTGGTCATGGTGTGTCAGGGTTGTGACGTGGTAAAGGTGTGTCAGGGCTGTGACATGGTAAAGGTGTATCAGGGCTGTGACATGGTAAAGGTGTGGCAGGGCTGTGACATGGTCATGGTGTGTCAGGGCTGTGACATGGTAAAGGTTTGTCAGGGCTGTGACATGGTAAAAGTGTGTCAGGGCTGTGATGTGGGCATGGTGTGTCAGGGCTGTGACATGGTAAAGGTGTGTCAGGGCTGTGATGTGGTAAAGGTGTGTCAGGGCTGTGACATGGTCAAGGTGTGTCAGGGCTGTGATGTGGTCATGGTGTGTCAGGGCTGTGACGTGGTCATGGTGTGTCAGGGCTGTGACATGGTCAAGGTGTGTCAGGGCTGTGATGTGGTAAAGGTGTGTCAGGGCTGTGACGTGGTAAAGGTGTGTCAGGGCTGTGATGTGGTCATGGTGTGTCAGGGCTGTGACGTGGTCATGGTGTGTCAGGGCTGTGACATGGTAAAGGTGTGTCAGGGCTGTGATGTGGTCATGGTGTGTCAGGGCTGTGACGTGGTCATGGTGTGTCAGGGCTGTGACGTGGTAAAGGTGACATGGAATAGAGTGAAGGTGCCCCTAGACACTGATCTTGGGTCAGTTTAGCATTTTCCCCATGAATGCTTAACAATTTTGGGAGGGGAAGCTGATCCTAGATCTGTACCGAGGGAAAACGTCACCCCAGAGTGATCACCTTCAGGTCCGCAAAAACAGTACAGTGGTGTTGTGTTCCGTCTGTTTATCTCTAGATCACAGGAAACAGGGGATTTGCATTGTCTGTCTTTCACACACACCACTGTTGCCTCGCTGCGTTAAATGGAGAAAGAATAGTTTCCTCAGGCAAACCTGGAAGATGTATCTATTTGAAGACACTGTAGACTATCACATGCAGTCTGCCCACCAACCCCATATGACTAATACCTTCTATGACATCTACTGCTTGAGTCATTCTATCTAGATTAGTAACGCTATAAAACACAACAAGATAAATAACTGTCCGTAAGAGTCATCATTCGAAATGTTATTTTCAGCTCCAGTAAAAACGAGCAAATAGGGAAGGCTCCTTGTGTGTGAGCGCAGAGAGAAGGAAGATAATGTTGAATATGTCAGGGTCTTTGTGAACTGCAGGGGGCGCTCAGGAGTGCTACTCGACTCGTCAGCCTAGAGACAGCATAATGACGCAGCGTGGTGACTCCCTTCTTCCTTTTGCATTCTAAAGCAGTGCTATTAGTCAACTGTGTCCTTACAAAAAAGTCTGAGCTGACACTCACCCAAAAGTGTTTGCAGAGGTGTGAAGAAGACTCTACTATGTTTACCATTACATTTTTGGGAGAATATATAGTGACAACTGTGTTGTCATGAAAAATCATGAACCACAAAAAATGAATCAAGCACAGGAAGTTGGTGGCACCTTAATTGGAGAGGACGGGCTTGTGGTAATGGCTGGAGTGGATTAACTGGAATGGTATCAAATACATTAAACACATTGTTTCCAAATTCTTATTTACAATGATGGCCTACTAAAAGGCAAAAGGCCTCCTACAGGGATGGGGACTGGGATTAAAAATGTAAAATAAAAATATAGGACAACACACACATCATGACAAGAGAGACATCACAACAACACATAAAGAGAGACTTAAATGATGTCTCTGAATCAGGGTTAGTTTGGCAGCTGGGGTGAAAGAGGAGCGATTATGATAGAGGAAACCAAGTCTACATTTAACTTTAGCCTGCAGCTTTGGTATGTGCTGTAAGGAGGACAGTGCACCGTCAAGCCATACTTCGAAGTACTTGTATGAGGTGACTACCTCAAGCTCTAAACCCTCAGAGGTAGTAATCACACCAGTGGGGATAGGGTCATTCTTCTTACCAAAACACATCACCTTTGTTTTGGAGGTGTTCAGAACAAGGTTAAGGGCAGAGAAAGCTTGTTGGACACTAAGAAAGCTTTATTGTAGAGCTTTTAACACAAAAGCCGGGGAGGGGCCAGCTGAGTAGAAGACTGTATCATCTGGATATAATTGGATGAGAGAGCTTCCTACTGCCTGAGCTATGTTGTTGATGTATATTGAGAAGCGCATGGGGCCTAGGATCGAGCCTTGGGGTACACCCTTGGTGACAGGCAGTGGCTGAGACAGCAGATGTTCTGACTTTATACACTGCACTCTTTGAGAGAGTTAGTTAGCAAACCAGGCCGAAGACCCCTCAGAGACACCAATACTCCTTAGCCGGCCCACAAGAATGGAATGGTTTATCGTATCAAAAGCTTTGGCCAAGTCGATACAAATGTGAGTGTGTCAGAGAGAGAGAAAGAGAGAGATAAAAGATGGACTACTCACACACGCAGGAAGGCAGCTGTCCGGACCAGTTGTGGTCCTGCAGACAGATCCGCACAGAGGGGCCGATGAGGCGGAAGCCTGGGATGCACTGGTACACTACCGTCTCTCTGTACCCAAAGTTCTCCCCGATCACCTGGCCGTTCACTATGGTCTCCGGAATACCACAGTGGCCCGCTGGAGAGGAACACAAAAACAATAGTTAGAGGAGGGAGAGGAGAGAGAGAGAGAGCAAGAGAAGAGAGAGGGGGGGAGAGAGATAGGCAAACAGAGAGAAAGGGGGAGAGAGAGAGAGCGAAGGCGAAAGAGAATCAGGGAGAGAAAGAGAGAGCGAAAGAGAGTCAGAGAGAGAGACGATGTTATGTTTACTGTTAATTTGTACTGTTAATTTCACTTGTGTTTATTATCTATTTCACTTGCTTTGGCAATGTTAACATATGTTTCCCATGCCAATAAAGCCCTTAAATGGACTTGAAATTGAAATTGAATTGAGAGAGAGAGGGGAGAGGGGAGAGGGGAGAGAGAGGGGAGAGTTAGGTGGAGGAGGGAGAACGAGAAGTCTTGTAATGTACCGTACAGTCCTGTTCTTCGAAGGTTACAGACAGAGTACAGTATTGAGATGCTAATTTAATCAGTCAGGTCGCAGAGATATTTTTAGTCCACAGACATGTGTCAGAGAAAAGATGGAAGCCCAAAATAGACAGTTGTCCCTGCTTCCACAGACTTGGCATCAGCAGACAAAAAAGTTAGACTGTAAAGCTATTTTAACACATTAGAAAGATGTTCCTTAGAGGTGGAGACTTAAAATAACTCTACAACAACAAAAACATTGTTAGGGCAATAGATACTGTAGCCTACATTTCACAGACAGACAACACAATGTGGGTAATGGTTCTTCGTTCTTAATAATCTTAACATTCTCTCAGAGTCTGGAGAATGACTTGGTTGTTTTACACAAAGACAGAGAACAGAGATGTGGGGAACACATAGGTTGTTTTACCCAAGCAGCGCGTCTCCTGTCCACTCCACAGTCCAGAGGGGAGGCATTCTCTCACGGTAGAGCCCACCAGCATGAACCCTGCATCACACATGAAGATGGCGGTCGCCCCGAAGGTCATCTGTGTACCAATCTTCTTCCCATTGGGCGGGCCAGGGAGGTCTCCACAGGAAATGACTGTGACACAGACAATACAATAACAGAGACATCATCTCCCAGCTCACAAACCATAAACAAACATAAACAAACATATGAGAGATATTGTCTCAAAGCACTCTCAGAGTTGAGTATAACAATTATTTGAATTCTTGGTTAATAAATAAGACACAGGCTGATCCCTTACAGTTCCAATGGTAATTCAATCGGAGCGATTTTTGCCAAGTTTGAATTGATCTGTCAACTGTTTCTGTGATATTTGTAAGTGAAGGTGAGTCATATTATTTTGTATTTGGGATCCTTGGAACAGGAGAGGAGACGAGCTAGGGGAGAGGAGAGAGGAGGTGCAGAGAGGAGAGGAGAGGAGAGAGGAGGACAGGAGGGAGGGGAGAGGAAGGAGTGGAGAGGAGAAGGGAAGGGAGGAGGGACAGGAGAGGAGAAGGGAGAGAAGAGAGGAAGAATTGAATGGAGGTAAAGGGTGGGGAGAGAGGAGAGGAGGTAAAGGGAGAGGAGAGTGGAGAGTGGAGGTAAAGGGAGAGGAGGTAATGGGATATGAGGTAAAGGTAGAGGAGAGGAGGTAAAGGGAGAGGAGAGGAGGTAAAGGGAGAGGAGAGGAGGTAAAGGGATAGGATAAGTGATAAAGGGAGAGGATAAGTGATAAAGGGAGAGGAGAGGAGGTAAAGGGAGAGGAGAGGAGGTAAAGGGAGAGGAGGTAAAGGGGGAGGAGAAGTGATAAAGGGAGAGGAGAGGATGTAAAGGGAGAGGAGAGGAGGTAAAGGAAGAGGAGAAGTGAAAGGGAGAGGACAGGAGGTAAATGGAGAGGAGCGTGGAGGTAAAGGGAGAGGAGGTAAAGGGATAGGAGGTAAATGGAGAGGAGAAGTGATAAAGGGAGAGGAGAGGAGGTAAAGGGAGAGGAGAGGTGGTAAAGTGAGAGGAGAGGAGGTAAAGGGAGAGGAGAAGTGATAAAAGGAGAGAAGAGGAGGTAAAGGGAGAGGAGAAGTGATAAAGGGAGAGGAGAGGAGGTAAATGAAGAGGAGAAGTGATAAAGGGAGAGGAGAGGAGGTAAAGGGAGAGGAGGTAAAGTGATATGAGGTAAAAGGAGAGGAGAGGAGGCAAATGGAGAGGAGAAGTGATAAAGGGAGAGGAGAGGAGGTAAAGAGAGAGGAGAGGTGGTAAAGGGAGAGGAGAGGAGGTAAAGGGGGAGGAGAAGTGATAAAGGGAGAGTAGAGGAGGTAAAGAGAGAGGAGAGGAGGTAAAGAGAGAGGAGAGGAGGTAAAGGGAGAGGATAAGTGATAAAGGGAGAGGAGAGGAAGTAAATGGAGAGGAGAGTGGAGGTAAAGGGAGAGGAGGTAAAGGGATAGGAGGTAAATGGAGAGGAGAGGAGGTAAATGGAGAGGAGGTAAAGGGAGAGGAGAGGAGGTAAATGAAGAGGATAGTGGAGGTAAAGGGAGAGGAGGTAAAGGGATAGGAGGTAAATGGAGAGGAGAGGAGGCAAATTGAGAGGAGAAGTGATAAAGGGAGAGGAGAGGAGGTAAAGAGAGAGGAGAGGAGGTAAAGGGAGAGGAGAGGAGGTAAAGGGGGAGGAGAAGTGATAAAGGGAGAGGAGAGGAGGTAAAGGGAGAGGAGAGGAGGTAAAGGGAGAGGAGAGGAGGTAAAGGGAGAGGAGAAGTGATAAAGGGAGAGGAGAGGAGGTAAAGGGAGAGGAGAGTGGAGGTAAAGGGAGATTATGTAAAGGGATAGGAGAAGTGATAAAGTGAGAGGAGAGGAGGTAAATGGAGAGGAGAGGAGGTAAAGGGAGGGGAAATGAGGTAAAGGGAGGGGAAAGGAGGTAAAGGGAGAGTAGAGGTGGTAAAGGGAGAGGAGGTAAAGGAAGAGGAGAGGAGGTGAAGGGAGCAGAAAAGTGGTAAATGGAGAGGAGAGGAGGTAAAGGGAGAGGAGGTAAAGGGAGAGTGGAGGTGGTAAAGTGAGAGGAGGTAAAGGGAGAGGAGAGAGGTAAAGGGAGAGGAGAGGAGGTAAAGGAAGATGAGAGGAGGTAAAGGGAGAGGAGAGGAGGTAAAGAGAGAGGAGAGGAGGTAAAGGGAGAGCAGAAGTGGTAAAGGGAGAGGAGAGTGGAGGTAAAGGGAGAGTAGATGGGTAAAGGAAGAGGAGAAGTGGTAAAGGGAGAGGAGAGGAGGTAAAGGAAGAGGAGAGGAGGTAAAGGGAGAGGAGAGTGGAGGTAAAGGGAGAGTAGAGGGGTAAAGGAAGAGGAGAAGTGGTAAAGGGAGAGGAGAGGAGGTAAAGGAAGAGGGGAGGAGGTAAAGGGAGAGGAGAAGTGGTAAAGGGAGAGGAGAGGAGGTAAAGGAAGAGGAGAGGAGGTAAAGGGAGAGGAGAAGTGGTAAAGGGAGAGGAGAGGAGGTAAAGGAAGAGGAGAGGAGGTAAAGGGAGAGGAGAAGTGGTAAAGGGAGAGGAGAGGAGGTAAAGAGAGAGGAGAGGAGGTAAAGGGAGAGGAGAAGTGGTAAAGGGAGAGGAGAGGAGGTAAAGGAAGAGGAGAGGAGGTAAAGGGAGAGGAGAAGTGGTAAAGGGAGAGGAGAGGAGGTAAAGGGAGGTTGGAGGTGGCCTGGGGATTCTGTTTGTTTATTTTCTGTTTTGGGAAAATTGAAACCATAAAAATCTATATGATCAAGTCTAGTGCATTCACTATCCTCCCACATCCACATCCAAGCACACCTGATCCTGATACTACTTTTAATGAACATCTCAAAGACGTCTCTATCCACCTATCTATCTCATTATTGAATATTTGGGGTAAAAATATCACATTTCGATCTTAGGATTCTGCCCAAGGTTGGACAGACATTCAACACTCCCTAGGGCAGACTGTAGCAAAATGTAGCAAACATGTGTAAAGTTACATTTGCTAAGTCAAATTGCTAATCATTACATAGACATGCAATACACCTTAGGCACACAGCATAAACACAACCTAAACACAACAGGCTTCTGACATGGAGATGTCCGCCTTTTACTCACTCTGACAGTGAGGCCTTTCATTCCTCCAACTCCACACGCCGTTGGTCGTGCACTGGATGTGGGCGGGGCCTAGACGGTAGTAGCCCGGGTCACAGTTGAAGATAATCTTGGTCCTGTACTCATAGTGGGAGCCGTTCACGATCTTCCACCTCCCGTGTTCCAGAGAGAAGGAGCCGATGCTTGGACACACCACCACTGTCACACAGAAACACACGCACACCCAGGTTCACAGGCACAGTCACACGAGCGTGTACGCGCACACACAGCAGGCATTATTATCCAGAGCGACTTACTGGCAGAAGATAATTGGCATAACCTCAGATTTCTTCCCACACAGTTCTCCATTACAATTGTATTATTTTCTGTGTTAACTGTTGACCTCCATTTGCGCTGCTTTGTGAGGCAGCCAGGCATTGTAAACAGTCATCTTAAGGGGAAATAACTTCATGTTTTGGCAAAATACAGACTAATAAATAAGTGAGGGATTGCCTTCGAGGGGGGAACTTATTTTACTAGGGAAGTAATTGACCTCATGGGAGCTGTGAGGGGAACGCACAAACACACACACACACTCTCACACACTGACACACACAATTACAATCACGCATACAGACAAATATACTCTCTACCCCTGCTTCACTTGTCCTAGCTGCTGGACTAACCTCCTAGCCTAACATTAGCTATCTGGGCAGCGCGCACAAATGCCCTCATACACCCCCCCATTAGCTTCCTAGCCTAATGTTAGCTACCTGAACAACGAGGGATCTTGTTGTGGTTGCTCCATGTGCCGTCCGGTTGGCAGACGGCGCTGGTCAGCTCTTTGGAGGACAGGCGGTAGCCGTCATTGCAGAAGTAGGTCACGTGTGTGCCCACTGAGTAGTCCACCGTTAGCACTCCTCCATTCAACGGTGCCTTAGGCACCCCGCAGGACACCGCTGCCATGGGGGAGACCAGGGGAGAGGTGGGGAGAGGAGGAGGAGGGGCGCCCAGGGGAGGAGGAGGGGCGAGGAGGGGAGACCAGGGGAGGAGGAGGGGCGAGGAGGGGAGACCAGGGGAGGAGGATGGGAGAGGAGGAGAAGAGGAGGGGAGAGCAGGGGAGGAGGATGGGAGAGGAGGATGGGAGACCAGGGGAAAGGGAGGGGAGACCAGGGGAGAGGAGGAGAGACCAGGAGAGGAGGAGGGTAGACCAGGAGAGGAGGATGGGAGAGGAGGAGAAGAGGAGGGGAGACCAGGGGAGGAGGATGGGAGAGGAGGAGGGGCGAGGAGGGGAGACCAGGGGAGGAGGATGGGAGAGGAGGATGGGAGACCAGGGGAAAGGGAGCGTAGACCAGGGGAGAGGAGGAGAGACCAGGAGAGGAGGAGGGGAGACCAGGAGAGGAGAAGAGACCAGAGGAGGGGAGACCAGAGGAGTGGAGACCAGGGGAGGAGGAGGATACAGGAGGAGAGGAAGAGAGGAGAGTCAGCACTTATTCTGCTCAAAGGAATTACACTCAGGGTTATTTATCAAAGGAATTTTACTCAGGGTTATTGCACTCTTCACACCACGCCCTCAAATCAGTCTCACACACAGAGATAAACTCACACATACAGAGGACTCAAGTAACACACACACCAACAGTACACAACTCACACAAGGAGATCAACACAAACCGTTTCAACACAAAGGCCTGCTGACGACATTGGTCAGAGAGATAAAGTAACAATGCTCACTCAAAGACCCACTGACTATACCACTATTAACAGACTGTCAGTACAGTGAGGAACATTGATTCTGCTTCCACATATTCTTCTAACACACAGAGACCATATAATGATACTGATTCTCTTCCTGTTCATTCATCTTCTAACACACAGAGACCATATACTGATACTGATTATCTTCCTGTTCATTCATCTTCTAACACACAGATACCATATAATGATACTGATTCTCTTCCTGTTCATTCATCTTCTAACACACAGAGACCATATACGGATACTGATTATCTTCCTGTTCATTTGTCTTCTAACACAGAGACCATATAATGATACTGATCTGATTCTTGAAAAATACTGATTATCTTCCTGTTCATTTGTCTTCTAACACAGAGACCATACAATGACACAGAGACAGCATGTTAGGAATTTTATGAATAATGACTAAACAATATCTACATTTTAAATAGAACCATAACTAATTAAACTCTACTATGTTTTATTATATCTGATTAATAATGTTAATTCATAAGTGAGGGATTGTGGAGCATTAAATCAAGGGGTAATTAAATAAAATAAATACCATTCCAGCCAGGTTGGAGAGGACTGGAATTGTGGGTTTTTAAGTAAGCAGAAAGGGTCGTTAACCTATGGTTGAACCGACTCAACTTAGCTCTGGGATGTTTAGATAAGGCAGTGTGTGTTTTCTTAGGTTTTCCATTAGCTGGAACTGTCTGCTAAATGGTGATGGATGAAGACTTCAGAAGTTTTAATCTCGATTTAACTGTGTGTCTGGAGTGAGAGCGAGAAGGGGCGGGAATAAACTTTTGAACTGTTGGGAGAAAGGACAATTTGTAACCTATGACGTCATATTTTGTATATAAACTGTTTATTCGTGGTTACATGGCAGCGCGCTCCGAGAACAAATACTATTATATAATTTTGATAAGACTGGTCTCTGTCTATTTTATGCAAATAGGAATCTTACAAATTCTTATAAAATAGACTGAGTGATTTAATAAATGTATAATTAATAGGAATGATGAAATTCCAGTGACACAGCATTGAGACAATTTTGACATAAACACGCTGCTCACTCAACCCGCACTAACTATCTACTGACAAAGTAGTGCCCACTCAATCTTTACACAGCGACAAAGGATCACCTTATACCAACTGATTTACAGAGACACAGAAAAACATTTTTGACAGAGATAAAGAAACCAAAACCAACACACAGACAAGGTTGAAAGGAAAATAACTTCGTCACAGTCCCCTTTCAAGCAGAGGTGGAAGTGTAGGAGTTATTTTAGTTTTTCCACCGTGTAGATGGGGGGCAGGGACCTTCTTCTAAACACACAAACAAACCAGAAATTGTGTCTGTAGACACTGAGCGTACAAACATTAGGAACACCTCTATGTCACTCAGTGTATGTCGGAAGTCATTCTGAATAAGGTGGATGGCATCATTTCTTCCTGCTATAACAATAGGTATATTGTTGTGGGAAAAGCTGGAGAAGTGAATTATAATTATAAAGTGAAGAGTAAGCAAAAACAAAACAGAGGCTTTGAGGAGATTATAACTATGCTGTGTGTGTGTATGTACGTGTATGTGTGTGTGTGTGTGTGTGTGTGTGTGCTCTCTGCTAAGGAAAATGTGAATATACTTTCTGGTGATTGTCACTCCTACAGTTTTACATAAGGTTTTAGCTAACAGAATATGATTAGACCCATCCTTATATTTCCTCTCTCTTTCTCTCCAATCCGTTTGGAACACTACTGAGGCGGCGTCTCAATTGGCTTCCTATTCCCCTACCTTTGTTGTACTTTACCGATAAAGCTCTGCTCAAAAGTAGTGCACATTAGGTATTTTATCAGGATCCCCATTAGCTGTTGCAAAAGCAGCAGCTACTTCTCCTGGGGTCCACACAGAACATAACACATAATACAGAACATCACTAGACAAGAACAGCTCAAGGACAGAACTACATACATTTAAATGTGATGTGTTACTGCACTATTCAGGAGATAACGGTTCGATCACACCGACAGCGTCATTGCATTTTTGGTACGGCAGAATGACATTCATTTCCAATGAAACCCTGTGTTTACCTTTGCAGCGTTGCGTTGCAGAGACAGTTGCAGTGCGTTCTGTGTGGTGCATACTTAGGATTTATCCAACGTATGAGTCTAACTGTATCCGTAGACGTCTTGACAGAAACAGTAGCAGAAGGTGAATGTTGAACTGTTGTGACACACACATCCAGATGATGCTGCCGTACTATTTTTCACACGGACACTGTCGGTGTGATCGAAGCGTAAGGTGCCGCTCAGAACGCACCCGGAGGTTAGTATCTGTCTGTTCGGATATACATCCACTATTGGTATTTCAACTTGTTGTCAGTGTAAAAACATCGTCAAGCTCTAGATGTAATCATCAAGACCATTTGGTCTCATCATATTATGAGGACAGCATCAATACATTAAAAAAAATGTCCTGCTGAGATTGAGTTTTTCCCCAATGTGGACACTAAGAACATCAGTCCAATTCTGATATTTTTGTCCACTAATTGGTCTTTTGACCAATCACATACCATATTTTCAGATCGGTCTTTTTCAGAGCTGATTTGATTGGTCAAAAGACCAATTAATGAAATCAAATCTGAATTGGGCTGCCTGTGTAAAAATACAGCCACGTAAGTCATATCATGGGTGTCACTCCATGTTAGTGTCCCTCGAGCCTCTGGCACCTGACAGTAAGGTGGCATCAAATCACATTAAATCACTGAGTGGAGCTTTAGACGAAACCAGTTTTGAGGGGACATTTATTTCTATTCTGGCTCTCACATTTCATGTAGAAAAAACTAGCTAGAGGTAGATAAGTGTTGAGTAGCTACAATGGAATTGGACCTCTTATATGTGACACACTAGTAAAGATTCCTGGAAAGTTATAGTCCAATTGTAGTAGTATAGTATTGAGCATTTCAACTCATGAGTCGTGACTTCCGATCAGGACTACAATAGGACAGCTTTTTAAATATAGGCAGCTTTATGAGTATTTGGTTCCTGATCCTGGCCAATACTGCTAGTGGTACTGCAGCATATCATTGTGATGTAAAGCATTTCAACGACATGCGTCTGGCTGACTGTAAATAATTCCCTGCTTTAACTGTAAAACATCTGTCCACAATAGATAGACAGTTAAGAACTAGCCTTGCCTCCTTCCACCCTCCCCCTTTCCCCCATGCCCTAACACCCTGATCTCACCTTGGCAAGCCGGAACGGGGGAGTCCCAGGCGAAGTATCCGTAGGGGTTCCTCCTGCACACGGCCGTACTGTTCCCTATGAGGCGGTATCCCCGGTCACAGGCCCAGCGGACCAGGCTGTTGAGGTGACCTCCAGTCTGGCTGCTGATGGACCCCTGCAGGGGCGAGTCAGGGGTGCTGCAGTATAGGGCTGGGGACGGACACACACACACGCACACACACACACACACATACACACACACACACACACACACACACACACACACACACTAGATCAGTAACCTTTTAGTATTAACCAGAGCCTTATTCCTGTAATATAAGACTCTGACCTAGTACTACTGGTATTCATGTAACAACACAGAGCACCTTTATATTATTTGAACTAAATGTGGAGCATTTATTTGTCATAAAAAAACATGTAATTTCCCCATACCTATACATTATACAGTTACATAAATAACACTCTTTCTGGCATTGATGCGATGAGATTTTGAAAACTTCACCAGCTAAAATGTGATGTGTTCTCTATTTGATCACTATCTGAATGCACTATAAAGCACTCTGCTCGCCCTCCACTCACCTTCTGTCGAAATCAATACAGGAATCATTCTGATTTCCATCGACTGAGCAGTGGGAATAGCTATTGTGTACCTTGACTTTTCACTTTTATAAACCACAGTAGGAGGGCAAAGTCAAACCACATCCGGGAGGGTGAATTCTAGTTCACACAGCAAGTTCTGACTTCTAGGTATTATTAATTCAAGCCTTATTAATTAAGATACATATTTAAACTAACACCGAGCACACAGCTACAGTAAACACACTGTCCTGATTGTGTGTGAACAATGGAACAATGGCCAGGGGTTGCACTAAGGGATGTCGTCTCAGAATGTAAAGAGAGGAGACAATGTCCTGTAATCTCACTGAGGAAGATTAAAGAAGAGGAGGAAAGCCAAGCTTACAGAAGAAACATATTTTTGATTTAACCTTTATTTAACTAGGCAAGCCAGTTAAGAACAAATTATTATTTACAATGACAGCCTACCAGTGAACAGTAGATTAACTGCCTTGTTCAGGGGCAAAATGACAGATTTTTTCCTTGTCAGCACAGGGATTCGACCCAGCAACCTTTTGGTTACTAGTCCAAAGCTCCAACCACTAGGCTACCTGCCGACCCATATTTACCTTTATTAATTTCCCCTTTTGTACTTTAACTATTTGCACATCATTATAACACTGTACATCGCTACAATAGGACAATGGAAATGTGGCTATTCCTGTGAAACTTGGGAGTGTAATGTTTACTGTTCATTTTTGATAGATTTCCCTTTCTTATTATCTATTTCACTTGCTTTGACAATGTAAACATATGTTTCCCATGCCAATAAAGCCTATTGAAATGAGAGAGAGAGAGTGAGAGAGCGAGTGAGCGAGAGAGATAGAGAGGGATAGATAAAGAGGGAGGGGATAAAGAGGGGGAGGGAGAGATATCTCATCCTGGAATATCCAAGGCCTGAGGTCATCTGCCTTTGGCCTAAAGAGCAGGAACCTGGACTTCACTTGGAAATACAGACATTGTCATCCTACAAGAAACATGGTATAGAGGAGACAGACCCACTGGTTGCACTCTAGGTTACAGAGAGCTGGTAGTAACATCCACCAAACTACCAGGTGTGAAACAGGGAAGGGACTCAGGTGGGATGCTAATTTGGTACAGAGCAGACCTAACTGACTATTACATTAATCAAAACAGGAACATTTTACACCTGGCTAGAAATTAAAAAGGAAATGATCTTAAGAAGAAGACAAATGTCCTCCTGTGTGCTACCTACATCCCCCCACTAGAATCCACATACTTTAATGAAGACAGGTTCTCCATCCTGGAGGGGTAAAACAATCATTTCTAGGCCCAGTGACATGTACTAGTCTGTGGCGACCTAAATGCCAGAACCGGACAAGTACCTGAAACCCTCAGCACACAGGGGGACAAACACCTACTTGGAGGTGACAGCATTCCCTCCCCCATATGCCACCCTAGGCACAACATAACCAACAACTGCAGCACAAACTTTTGGTATGTACATTGTCAACGGTAGGCTTCAAGAGGACTCCTATAGTAGGTACACCTATAGATAATCTCGGCAGTAGTACTGCAGACTACTTTATCATTGACCTCAACCCAGAGTCTCTCAGAGCGTTCACAGTTAACTCACTGACACCCCTATCAGATCACAGCAAACTGTCTACTTGAACAGAGCAATACTCAATCATAAGGCATCAAAGCCAAAGGAACTGAAGAATATTAAGAAATGCTATAGATGGAAGGAAAGTAGTGTGGAAACCTACCAAAAAACTATTAGACAATAAATTCAATCCCTTTTAGACAACTTCCTAGACAAAATCTTCCACTGTAATAGTGAAGATGTACATTTGGCAGTAGAAAATCTAAGCAGTATATTTGACCTCTCAGCTTCCCTATCAAATCTAAAAATGTCAAACAGAAAACTGAAGAAAATTAACATTGACATTTTTTTTATGAAGAATGCAAAAACCTAAGAAAGAAATTGAGAAACCTGTCCAACCAAAAAACATAGAGACCCATAAAACCTGAGTCTACGCCTTCACTATGGTGAATCACTAAAACAATACAGAAACACACTATGAAAAAGAAGGAACAGCACGTCAGAAATAAGCTCAATGTAATTGAAGAATCCAACCATTTCTGGGAAAACCACTTGTCCACACTATTTGGCTCTATAACAAAGAACAAACAGCAAAAATAATTAGAACCCCCCGGATTCTCCAATTACGTTGAATGATCTACAGGACAAAATAAAAACCCTCCAACCCAAAAAGGCCTGTGGTGTTGATGGTATCCTCAATGAAATGATAAAATATACAGACAATAAATTCCAATTGGCTATACTTAAACTCTAACATCCTTAGCTCTGACATCTTCCCCCAATATTTGCAACTACGGACTGATCAACCCACAAAGTGGGGACAAATTTGACCCCAATAACTACCGTGGAATATACGTCAACAGCAACCTTGGGAAAATCCTCTGCATTATCATTAACCGCAGACTTGTACATTTCCTCAGTGAAAACAATGTACTGAGAAAATGTCAAATTGGCTTTTTACCAAATTACTGTACGACAGACCACATATTCACCCTGCACACCCTAATTGACAAACAAACCAACAAACCAAAACAAAGGCAAAGTCTTCTCATGTTTTGTTGATTTCAAAAAAGCCTTCAACTCAATTTGATGGTCTGCTATACAAATTGATGGAAAGTGGTGTTGGGGGAATACATACGACATTATAAAATCCATGTACACAAACAAGTCCCGGTTAAAATTGGCAAAAAACACAATTCTTTCCACAGGGCCGTGGGGTGAGACAGTGATGCAGCTTAATCCACACCCTCTTCAACATATAAATCAACAAATTGGCGAGGGCACTAGAACAGTCTGCAGCACCCGGCCTCAGCCTTCTAGAATCTGAAGACCAATGTCTATTGTTTGCTGATGATCTGGTGCTTCTGTCACCAAACAAGGAGGGTCTACAGCAGTAGCCAGATCTTCTGCACAGATTCTGTCAGACCTGGGCCCTGACAGTAAATCTCAGTAAGACCAAAATAATGGTGTTCCAAAAAAGGTCCAGTCGCCAGGACCACAAATTCCATCTAGACACCGTTGTCCTAGAGCACACAAAAAACGATACATAACTTGGCCTAAACATCAGCTGTAACGATGTGCGCTGAGAGTCGGGAAGCAAGTTCAGGGCGTGAGTGTTTTAATAAAATAAACAGAACATAATACAGAACATGAAACACTAACACCACACAGACATGAAACAGAAACAAGGACGCCTGGGGAAGGAACCAAAGGGAGAGACATATATAGGGAAGGAACCAAAGGGAGCGACATATATAGGGAAGGAACCAAAGGGTGTGACATATATAGGGAAGGAACCAAAGGGTGTGACATATATAGGGAAGGAACCAAAGGGAGTGACATATATAGGGAAGGAACCAAAGGGAGCGACATATATATAGGGAAGGAACCAAAGGGAGTGACATATATAGGGAAGGAACCAAAGGGAGCGACATATATATAGGGAAGGAACCAAAGGGAGAGACATATATAGGGAAGGAACCAAAGGGAGCGACATATATAGGGGAGGAACCAAAGGGAGTGACATATATAGGGAAGGAACCAAAGGGAGTGACATATATAGGGAAGGAACCAAAGGGAGTGACATATATAGGGAAGGAACCAAAGGGAGTGACATATATAGGGAAGGAACCAAAGGGAGTGACATATATAGGGAAGGAACCAAAGGGAGTGACATATATAGGGAAGGAACCAAAGGGAGTGGCATATATAGGGAAGGAACCAAAGGGAGTGACATATATAGGGAAGGAACCAAAGGGAGTAACATATATAAGGAAGGAACCAAAGGGAGTGACATATATAGGGAAGGAACCAAAGGGAGTGACATATATAGGGAAGGAACCAAAGGGAGTTACATATATAGGGAAGGAACCAAAGGGAGTGACATATATAGGGAAGGAACCAAAGGGAGTGACATATATAGGGAAGGAACCAAAGGGAGTGACATATATAGGGAAGGAACCAAAGGGAGTGACATATATAGGGAAGGAACCAAAGGGAGTGGCATATATTGGAAAGGTAATCAGGGAAGTAATGGAGTCCAGGTTTGTCTGATGACACACAGGTGCGCGTAATGATGGTGACAGGTGTGCGCCATAACGAGCAGCCTGGTGACCTAGAGGCCGGAGAGGGAGCACACGTGACATCAACGCCACAGGTAACTTCCACAAAGCTGTGAAAGAACTGAGAGACAAGGCAAGAAGGGCATTCTGTGCCATCTAAGGGAACATAAAATTCGACATACCAATTAAGATCTGGCTAAAAATACTTGAATCAGTTAAAGAACCCACTGCCCTTTATGGTTGTGATATCTGGGGTCCTCTCACCAACCAATAATTCACAAAATGGGACAAACACCAAATTGAGACTCTACATGCAGAATTCTGTTTTGTGTGTACAACGTAAAACACCAAATAATGATGGCAGAGTGGAATTAGGCTGATACCCGCTAATTATGAAAATCCAGAAAAGAGAAGTTAAATTCTACAACCACCAAAAAGGAAGCGATTCCCAAACCTTCCTTAACAAAGCCATCACCTACAGAGAGATGAACCTGGAGAAGAGTCTCCTAAGTAAGCTGGTTGTGGGGCTCTGTTCAGGACAGCAACACAATTAGACCCAACCAAATCATGAGAAAACAAAAGATAATTACTTGACACATTGGAAAGATGGTACAAAAACAGAGAAAAAACTAGAACGCTATTTGGCCCAAAACAGTGAGTACACAGTGGCAGAATACCTGACCCCGGTGACTGACACAAACTTAAGGAAAGCTTTGACTATGTATAGACTAATTGAGCATAGCCTTGCTATTGAGAAAGGCCACCGAAGGCAGATTTGGCTCTCAAGACAAGACAGTCTATGTGCACACTGCCCACACAATGAGTTGGAAACTGAGCTGCTCTTCCTAACCTCCTGCCAAATGTATGACCATGTTAGAGACACAAATTTCCCTCAGATTACACAGATCCACAAAGAATGTTTTTTAAAGATTAAAAAAACAATATCTACTGGGTGAAATCCCAGTGTGCCATCACAGCAGCAAGATTTGTGACCTGTTGCCACAAGAAAAGGTCAACCAGTGAAGAACAAACACCATTGTAAATACAACCCATATTTATGTTTATTTCACGTTTGTTTGTTTCTACTTCACTTGCTTTGACAATGTTAACATATATGTCCCATGCCAATAAAGCCCTTAAATTGAATTGAGAGAGAGAAAGAGACAGAGACAGAGAGAGAGAGAGAGAGAGAGAACATTGTAAATACAACCCATATTTATTTATTTTCCCTTTGTACTTAACTATTTGCACATAATATGACATTTGAAATGGCTTTATTCTTTTGGAACTTGTGTAACATTTACGTTCACTTTTTATTGTTTATTCCACTTTTTTAATCCATTTAAGTTGCTTTGGCAAAAATATGTTTTCCATGCCAATAAAGCCTATTGAATTGAATTGAAGAAAAAGAGAGAGAGAGAGAGAGAGAGAGAGAGAGAGAGAGAGAGAGAGAGAGACAGACAGACAGAGAGAGAGATGGGAGTGAGAGTCAGAGAGAGATGGGAGAGAGAGAGAGAGAGAGAGAGATGCTTGACTTTAGCTTGAGCGTCACAACACTTCAAAGCAGATTTACCCCAAATCTCTTGCATACTTTAACAATCGAGGAAGTTATCCCCCAGCAAATCTCCTGGCACACATACTGAGTGCCAAATGACTAGTTCTCCCAGCTGCATGAGATACCAGCAATTTCCGAGGCATGGAGTCATTTTCACAATGGACGTTATTGTTTCATTTGGAAATAGTCTCAGAAATGTAACTTCTTATCTACAACAAAACAAACACGATGAGGCAGAGATTTTTAGCAGCCCAAGAACAACTTCTCCATTGAAAACAAAATAAACACAGTGTTACACTAGACTATACTATTCATTGACACTTTGCTAACACCACAAACAATTATGACTGTGATTTCTAGTCTGTTTCTCTGATAGAAATAGTGACTGAAGTATCAAATCAAATGTTATTTGTCACAAGCTCCAACAACAACAGGTGTAGACTCTACCACGAAATGCTTACTGTGCCTTTAAACAGCTTGGAATATTCCAGAAAATTATGTCATGGCTTTAGAAGCTTCTGATAGGCTTATTGACATCATTTGAGTACATTGGAGGTGTACCTGTGGGTGTATTTCAAGGCCAACCTTCAAACTCAGTGCCTCTTTGCTTGACATCATGGGAAAATCAAAAGAAATCATTATTAAAATATTCCCTATGTAATGTTAATGAGTCGCTAACATGTTGTGTCATGTAAATGCATCATAATGCAGAACCCTCAATGGCCCAAGTCTTTAAATGCATGGCTCTGGTGTTGCCTTGTTCCTCACAAGCTATAGTCCTAGTAATACAGTCTGCTGTGTCACTACTACTACTATAGCTTCTCACACTGTGTCACACATTGGTCCATTAGGGACAGGCTGGCTGTCACAGCTTACACATTGGGCCATTAGAGACAGGCTGGCTGTCACAGCTCTGACCAACTGCTCTGACCAACACTTGACCCCGTCTGTCCCTGGCCTGCCTGCATGCTCTGCTCTGGCCAGTCAGCAAAGTGTGTAGTGTGGGGGAGACCCATCTCTGTGGTTGGTTAGGGTCCCCAGGCCCTGACTGTCATCTCCACTGACATCTGTAGTGGCACTAGGCCCACGGTTTTAACCAGTCGGAGAACAAACGCATAGCTTAGAGCACAATCTATTTACTGTGCTGGTCTCTGTACCTCAACGGTTGTGCTGAACATGTGGGCTGACCTCACTGACAGTGTATTCACATGCATCAATATTCTGCATATTATACATATTTCAATACCCCTTGGTAAGACAGACACAGATTGATTATTAAAAAACTGGTTGTTTGGATCCTGGAGGCTGATTAATTGATATGTGGGAGTTGTGGGACAACAACTGCCGCAAATTACCATTAACGTATTAATCTCATAATTCCACTGTCTCGCAGCCCAGCCAGGAAATTCATAAACCTCATCTCCGTCTGGAAAAAAGCATCCACACATTAGTTTTCCATGCTATTATTTGGTTTGCAACAGTTAGGGGGCCTGGAGGCATGGGAAATAATGGCTGTGAGTGGCCATCGGTGTGAGAGACCATCGGTGTGAGAGACCATCGGTGTGAGAGACCATCGGTGTGAGAGACCATCGGTGTGAGAGATCATCGGTGTGAGAGACCATCGGTGTGAGAGATCATCGGTGTGAGAGACCATCGGTGTGAGAGATCATCGGTGTGAGAGACCATCGGTGTGAGAGATCATCGGTGTGAGAGACCATCGGTGTGAGAGACCATCGGTGTGAGAGATCACTCAAGAGGTATTGGCAGCCCCTAACATGGAGAACAGAAAGGGGTGGAGTGCCATTTGAGCTGGCAATGACGTGAGGGGACGTCACATTCTCTGCCAAAAAAAGAGGCTGTCACTGGCTGTCACCAACCAGCATCGGACTTGTTGTCACACGATAATTCCTGGGTTCTCAGACATTATTGCTTAATTATACAACGGGTGGGGTCTAATCTTGGATGCTGATTGGTTAAAACTGCGTTCCAGCCGGTATCTGTTTCACAAGTTACCATCGGCTAAGGCTATGACGTTGAAATGCCTACTCACAATTCCATCTGACTGCCCTATCCACTGTCTCATCAGCCCAGCCAGGCAATTTATAAACTTGATCTCCACTAGAAAAAGCATCTAGACATTATCTCCCGTTTCTTTTAGACTAACATATGATTTTCAACAGCGCAGATTTGTATAAACCTTGCTGTCGATCTCTCCGACATTTGCAACATTGTTTCAATATCGTATCGATCTCCAGCTGTCCCATAGTAATGAACGCGTCGGGATTCGGGACGAGACAGACAGGCTGGCAGCTTTACTCAGCCAGTCGAAATCACGAATCCGCATAATTTGTATGGATGACTAAAATGGATGATAAATGGATGATAAATGACTCAAATGTAATAGATACGGTGCGTTCGGAAAGTATTTAGACCCCTTGATTTTTTCCACATTTTGCTATGTTACAGCCTTATTCTAAAATTGATTAAGTGGAGTTTTTCCCTCATGAACCTACACACAATATCCCATAATGAAAAAGCAAAAAACAGGTTTTTAGAAATGTTAGCAAATTTATAAAATAAAAAAAATAAAAATGTACTTAAGTATTCAGACCCTTTACTCAGTACTTTGTTGAAGCACCTTTGGCAGCGATTACAGCCTCGAGTCTTTGTGGGTATGATGCTACAAGCTTGGCACACCTGTATTCGGGAAGTTTCTCCCATTCTTCTCTGCAGATCCTCTCAAGCTCTGTCAGGTTGGATGGGGAGCATCACTGCATAGCTATTTTCAGGTCTCTCCAGAGATGTTCAATCGGGTTCAAGTCTGGGCTCTGTCTGTGCCACTCAAGGACATTCAGAGACTTGTCCCAAAGCCACTCCTGCATTGTCTTGGCTGTGTGCTTAGGGTCGTTGTCCTGTTGGAAGGTGAACCTTCGCCCCAGTCTGAGGTCTTGAGCGCTCTACAGCAGGTTTTCATCAATGATCTCTCTGTACTTTGCTCCGTTCATCTTTCACTTGATCCTGAGTAGTCTCCCAGTCCCAGCCGCTGAAAAACATCCCCACGGCATGATGCTGCCACCACCTTGCTTCACTGTAGGGATGGTGCCAGGTTTTCTCCAGACGTGACGCTTGGCATTCAGGCCAAAGAGTTCCATCTTGGTTTCATCAGACAAGAGAATCTTGTTTCTCATGGTTAGAGTCCTTTAGCTGCGTTTTGGCGGAGTGGCTTCCGCCTGGCTTCTGTCTGGCCACTCTACCATAAAGGCCTGATTGGTGTAGCGCTGCAGAGTTGTCCTTCTGGAAGGTTCTCCCATCTCCAAAGAAGAACTGGAGCTCTGTCAGAGTGCCATCGAGTTCTTGGTCATCTCCCTGACCAAGGTCCTTCTCCCCCGCTTGCTCAGTTTGGCTGAGCGGCCAGCTATAGGAAGAGTCTTGGTGGTTCCAAACTTCTTCCATTTAAGAGGCCACTGTGTTCCTGGGGACCTTCAATGTTGCAGAAATGTGTTGGTACCCTTCCCCAGATATGTGCCTCGATACAATCCTGTCCCAGAACTCTACGGACAATTCCTTCGCCCTCATATAGGTCCTTCGGACCTTATATAGACAAGTGTGTGCCTTTCCAAATCATGTTTAATGATTTGAATTTACCACAGGTGGACTCCAATCAAGTCGTAGAAACATCAAGGATGATCAATGGAAACAAGATGCACCTGAGATCAAGTTTGAGGCTTATAGCAATGGGTCTGAATATTTATGTTAATAAGGTTTTTTATTTTGTCATTATGGGGTAGTGTGTGTAGATTGATGAGGAACACACATGTATTTTATCCAGTTTAGTAAAAGGCTGTAACTTAACAAAATGTGGAAAAAGTCAAGTGGTCTGAATATTTTCCCGAATGCACCCTATCTATATACAAAGAAATGTCAATAGAAAAATATAAATGCAGTTTTCTGTCATTCCTGCTTCAGTTTGAAGTGATTGTATTAGCTGTGTAGTTGGCTAGCTCCTCTGAACAACAGTGTCCTGGCGAGGGAGTAAATGTTCTATGCCAGAAGATATTGCACATCATCAGCTCATTGTTATAGATGTATCCCTCCCCAAAATCACTAGAAAACAGCTTAACCGCAAATGGACCTATTTTGCTGTTATTCTGGCTGCACAGTTTGACGTGACTGTGTTAGCTGAAGTTGGCTAGCTAGCAAGCAAGAGATAAGAATGTTGCCAGCCATCATGACAACAGAACAAACAAATACTTGTTTTGCAAATACATGTTAGTGTATTTGTTTACGACACACAGTTTATTTCATTTACAAATACACTTAACGACTGGGTCGCTGAACTAATAGAACGAACCACCGGGACTTATCTCGTGGAAGGATGAAATAGTATGAAAACATTTATCAAAATAACATGTCAACCATTATTTGTATATGTTGGCAACCGACTGTATAAAAATGATAATGCCCTCGAAGCTGGTGTTTGAAGGATATATTGGCATAATCACTTAGCATTACCACTTAACTAATATTGAGTACAATCACAAAATTCCACATGCAAGTTTTTAGAGTAGCTACAAAACATGCTGTAGCCACTTTGTTGTTATTCTTCCACTCTCTCGCACACGCACACGCACACGCACACGCACACCCTCTGGATTTCTCACTCTCAAAAGACGTAAACGTGCAAGTGAAAAGGAGTGATTTAAATGGATACATACTTTGATACTCACCAACATAGCGGATACGGAAGCCCTTCTTGTTAGTTCCGTGGTCAGAAGACCAGCGCAGTGTGAGCTGGTGGCCGGTCGTAGTGATGTTGAAGGGCGCGGTGACATCACCGCTGAAGGTGGCCAGAGTCTGGCTGTTAGTACTGGGGCCTGTAGAGAGAGAGGGGGGGGGGGGGGGTGAGAGAGGTATGGAGGGGGAAGAGAGAAAGAGAGGAAGGAAGGGAAGGGATGGGAGAGGAAGGGAAGGGAAGGGAAGGGATGGGAGAGGAAGGGAAGGGAAGGGAAGGGAAGGGAAGGGAAGGGAAGGGAAGGGGAGGGGAGGGGAGGGGAGGGGAGGGGGCAAGGCAAGGCAAGGCAAGGAAGGAAGGAAGGAAGGAAGGAAGGAAGGAAGGAAGGAAGGAAGGAAGGAAGGAAGGAAGGAAGGAAGGAAGGAAGGAAGGAAGCCAACAATAAGTCCGATTGTGGAAGAATGTATTTGTGGAGTAAATCACCCAACTACAGGACTAACAGCTACAGCAATGACCCAGAACGAAGAGGGGCTGCTGACCACTGTTTGTCACAAAGGTGTTTTAGACATTTCAGCATTAATCTAAATCTGTTCAGTGGTATTGTGGTTTCTTCACATTGTAGTGATGTTGCATTCATCAAAAGTGTGGTCATATAAAGTTTTGTAGGCCTTGCATTCAATACCAAAAACATCCAGCCTTTTAATGCCCAATTTCTGAAGATTACTTTTACAATGCCACTGCAGCACAAGAAGACAGTTTCAAAACAATACAAATCTGAGCCAAAAGCAGACGTGTTTTAAAAACATGACAGTTTGTGATGCTAGCCTGGTCCCATATATGTTTCCACTGTCATGAGTTGGCAAGATAGCACAAACAGTTGTGGCACCAGGCTAGCATAACGCTACTATAGCTACCATCAAAGACTTCTAGGATGTCGAACTCCCTCTCGGTCTGGAAGGACTCGAAGTACAGGGTGATGTTGTAGCCCTTCTCTACATTGATGGTCCAGATACACATCTGAAGGTTGGGATAGCTGTCAGGGTAGCCTGGACTCAGGATTACCCCAGTAGAGTCAAACCTCACATCGTGGGCCGGGCATTGCACTGGATGGGCACATAACAGGAGACCAAATGGATGCTAGGGGTACCCGTAATTTATTCTGTGGTCCCCCAGACCCCCAGATGACACATGGGATGGCGGAGAGAAATATGACACCATAATATATAAATGACAACAGCTGTTTAGTCCACTAAACACAGTGAAAGGGACGACACAGAAACAGAACTGGAGTAGAAAACTGGAATCACAAGGGGCTGTGACAGAGGTGGGCGGAACGCATCACAACAGCACACCTAATGACTAAACCGTTTTAATTACAGCTGCCACAAACAAAACACACACACGCGCAAGCATGCAGGCACGCACTCGCGCACACATACGCAAAACGAATGAACGCAAGCACGCGCGCATACACACACGCACACCTTGACATGTGGGAGGAGGCCCATCCATCTGAAGTCTCTCCCCCAGTCTGCATGTCAGGATCTCATTCCCCACCAGGGTGAAGCCAGGATGACAGCGGTACCAGATGATGTCCCCTGTCAGGAGAGAAGGTATAGAGGAAGAGGAGGAAGGGAGGGAGGGAGGGAGAGGAATAGAGTGTAAGAGAGAAAGAGAGGGAGTCATGGTAGCAAGACAGAAAGAGAGACAGAAAAACAGAGAGAGAGAGAGAGACAGAGAGAGAGAGACAGACAGACTTTGATGAAGCTGTTGTCTAATTAAGAAGGACAGCAAACCTGTGCTGCAGTAATAGAGACAGATGCCTGAGACGGATGGGGTGACATTCTTTGACATCCAAGGTTGAACACTGTTAATGAGTGAGTTCTAGCCTGGGTAGGAAACTTTGAGACTTTCATAACAGTTACTGGGCAAAACAATCCATGGTCCCTGAAGTGTGAGTATTGCAGTAGTACTAGTGCAATATAACACAGACAACCAAGAATAACGGTGTTTTAGATTTTTTGTATTTTAAGTATGCTCTTTGTCATTGCCATCATCACCATAATCAACATCAACATCATCATCATCATCATCTACTGTAACCTTTTGGTCTTTTTAGAAGCCATCTGATGTCTTCAACCAGCAGAAATGGGCCATGTTACAGGTGATGTCTTCAACCAGCAGCAATGGGCCATGTTACAGGTGATGTCTTCAACCAGCAGCAATAGACAAAGCTACAGGTGATGTCTTCAACCAGCAGCAATGGGCCATGTTACAGGTGATGGGTGGATGATCGTGGTCCAATAAATCTATACAGGGCTGCTATAGACACAGCAGAGCCTTTGAGCGTTGTTACCGGGCAAGCTGAATCCATCTCAGCCACTGTCTTTAATGGCCCACTTTCACACCCAACAATCACAGATCTAGTTGCTAACTCAGTCATTGATACACACCAGTCACAGAGTTAGTGGCTAACTCACCATTAATCAGGCAGGTCACACGTGATACAAGTCAGTATTCAACGTCCATCCATGTCTGAGTACGTCTGGAGATGATGTGGAACCTGGCCACTAGGGGCAACAGTGAACTGTTACCTTCTGTTACCTTCAAGTAGACTTTGGTTTGGATGGTGGATGGTTGCATGTTCGAATCCAGTGATAGAAAGTTGTTTTTTATATTTTTGTTTTAAGCCTATGCCAAACTTTAAGCCTTACCTTAACCATTCGGAGTTAACGCATAAACTTAATCTTAACCAAACACTTGGAAATTTGACATTTCGAACAAGTTTGGATTTGGCATGTGCCCTCAGATACTCAAAAGTTCTACAGCTGCACCATCGAGAGCATTTTGACTGACTGCATCACCACTTGGTATGGCAACTGCTTGGTATCCGACCACAAGGCGATACAGAGGGTAATGCATACGGCCCAGGACATCACTGGGGCCGAACTCCCTGCCATCCAGAACCTCTATACCAGGTGGGGTCAGAGGAGGGCTATAAAGATTTTCAAAGATTCCAGCCACCCAAGTCAAAGACTGTTCTCTCTGCTACCGCGCGGCAAGCGGTACCAATGCACCAAGTCTGGAACCAACAGGACCCTGAACAGCTTCTACCCCCAAGCCATCAGACTTCTAAACAAGACCATTAAATAGCACGGATTCTATGCATACACTGGGCTCTACCCACACACTCACACGTACTTACACTGACACCCCAACACACACACACACACACACACACACACACACACACACACACACACACACACACACACACACACACACACACACACACACACACACACACACACACACACACACCACATGCGCTGTTGCTTTACCTATATGTGACTAATTTCAGGAAGCTAGGCGTATGCCGTATGTCACTATTTCACAGGAGAAGCATTTCATTTAGAAAAAATATATATATTATTTGATCAAAATGCCCTCTAGAACATGTGAATTTTAATGTGCCTTAATAACAAACTTGTATGCCATCTGTAAACATGAATTAAATAACGAGCATAGTTGGTTAAGCCATGGAAAAAGATAGGAACTTTACAGCTAGCCATGATTGGCTGAGATAATGGACGGGCTGGACATGCCGAGAGATGAGTTCGGGTTGGTCTGACATGAAACACGTTTGTTTATAACATGAGCTGCTCAGTATGTGTAGATAATCCTTGCTACCACAGTTTTTTTTAAAGATACTGTAACGTTAACCGCGAAGATCTGCTACTGCTCTCAACAACATTGCTGCCCAGAATTTAGCAGGCACTATGGACAAAGATCAGTGGGAAGAAGTGATGGACTACATTCTGTACAAGGTCAGTGACTTAACACAACAACCGGCCAAGCAAGCTTTAGCTAGCTGCAAACCAAATGGTAAAGACACACTCCCGTGAAGCGTTCATCCATGTTTACTGATAAGAGGCTAGCTACATTTTCAGATATTACACGTGTCTAATTTTGACAGAACATTTTTTCATTGCAAGTTGTTTGTTTTCAAACTGTATTGCTTGCTAGTTAGCGAAAGTTCATTTGCTGGCTCGCTAGCTAAGGTTGCGTGTATGATCTATGTAGTAATATTATTTGTATCTCAGAAAGCCATTTGCATTGCTAGTTATAGCTATCAAAAATGTTACCTAGTTGCTTAGTTTTAGCTACCTGCAGATTCATACTCCAGCATTTCTTGGATAGTGGTTTGCTATGACAATCCGTTTGTACTGTAGCTGTTGGTTGAGATTATGGTTCATTGTTTAGCTTGTAAGCTAGCTAGATGTCTAAACAAAAGACTCCACCCTGCAAGAGAATGATTATATGACAATCAAGTTGTGTCTGGGGGGTGATCACGGCCATCTATTGTATTTCATGAACCTGCGTACATGTCTAGACAATAGTGACTCATCCACCTAGCTAGATGTGGCTGGGGGGTGGCTATAGCATTTCTTTCACATGACCCATCAATGTAGACAAGTGTCTGGGTAAGCATCATCTAATAATTTTGAAATATTTACTTAATATTTTTTATCTGGACACTTTCAAAGTCAGATTAGGATATAGACCAAAGACTGGATTAAGTGTATTTTTACCTGGAGTTTTTCCATATTGTAGGCTACCACTTTCACCAGTTTTAGTCTTGAAATCTTTGATTGTTTACTACACTACCTTACGTACTCTGTTTAGCACATGGCCTCACATGTGAATCCTAAAGTGATGAGTGGAGCTAAGGCTCAAGAGGATGTGAACGATGCTGAATAGGGGTAGACAAGGAAAACCTCTCCAGTAGTTGTACCAAAACATTCAAGGTCCATTTTCTCAAAAGTGGGGCTACAAGTTTATCAACTTTCAAAGCAGAATTACTTTCCCATTGTTCCTCAACTGCAGTGTGTGATATACCATTTTGTAGCTCTGAGTCTTCACTTTTATCCAATGTATGAAAAATTCAATTTCAAATGTTGCTACATACGACTGAGTCGAGGCGGTGGGTATGTACAGTATAGTACATAACCTCAAATGTATCTTTATTTTTTATTTCATTTTACTTTTATTTAACTTGGCAAGTCAGTTAAGAACAAATTCTTATTTACAATGACGGCCTACCAGAAGGCAAAAGGCCTCCTGTGGGGTTCGGGGGCAGGGATTAAATATTAAAAATGTAACATCGGACAAAACACACATCACGACAAGAGAGACACAAAACACTACATAAAGAGAGACATAAGACAACAACATAGTATGGCAGCAACACATGAAAACACAGCATGTGAATGAGGAGATGGAGATAAAACGGTTCAGTTTGAGTCGTTTTTGCAGCCTGTTCCAGTCGCTAGCTGCAGCGAACTGAAAAGAGGAGCGACCCAGGGATGTGTGTGCTTTGGGGACCTTTAACAGAACGTGACAGGCAGAATGGTGTTGTATGTGGAGGATGAGGGCAGCAGTAGGTATCTCAGATAGGCGAGGCCTAAGAGGGTTTTATAAAAAAAACTGATGACCAGTTTACAGAGGAGTATAGAGTGCAGTGATGTGTCCTATAAGGAGCATTGGTGGCAAATCTGATGGCCGAAGGGTAAAGAACATCTAGCCGCTTCAAACCACCCTTAACTGCCGATCTACAAATTACGTCTCTGTAATCTAGCCTGAGTAGGATGGTCATCTGAATCAGGGTTAGTTTGTCAGCTGTGGTGAAAGAGGAGCGATTACGATAGAGGGAACCAAGTCTAGATTTAACCTAAGCCTGCAGCTTTGATATGTGCTGAGAGAAGGACAGTGTACCGTCTAGCCATTCTCAGAAGTACTACCTCAGTAGTAATCACACCGGTGGGGAGACGGGAGAATTATTCTTACCAAACCACATGACCTTTGTTTTGGAGGTGTTCAGAACTTTATACACTGCACTCTGAGAGACTTTTGTTAAACAGGGCAAAATAGAAATTGGCCTATAACAGTTAGGATCACCTTGATCTGCCCCTTTAAATGAAGGACGCACCGTGGCTGCCTTCCAAGCAATGGGAACCTCCCCAGAGAGGAGAGACAGGTTAAAAAGGTCAGATATGGACTTGGCGATGATAGGAGCAGCAACCTTAAAAAAGAAAGGTTCTAAACCATCTAAATGAGATGTTTTTTTGGGCGGTCAAGTTTAAGGAGCTCCTTTAGCACCTCAGACTCAGTGACCGCCTACAGCGAGAAACTTTGCAGCAGGGCAGGGAAAAAAGAGGGAGGAGCATCGGGGATAGTCACATTAGAAGGGGTGGGAGATGAGGAAATGTTGGACGGGCAAGGAGGCATGACAGAGTCAAATAGGAATTCTGACTGAATGAAGTGGTGATTAAAGAGCTCAGCCATGTGCTCCTTGTCAGTAACAACCACATCATCAACATTAATGGACATGGGCAGCTGTGAGGAGGAGGGTTTATTCTCCAGGTCTTTAACTGTTTTCCAGAAATTATTGGGGTTAGACTCACACAGAGAGAACTGCTCCTTAAAGTAACTAACTTTGGCCTTCCGGAAAGCCTGAGTTCAATTATTTCTAATTTGCCTGAATGAGAGCCAGTTAGCCTGAGTAGGCGTGTGCCGAGCGATTTGCCAAATTGAATTTTTAAGGTGGAGTAACTCTGCCAGATCACGGTCGAACCAGGGGCTGAACCTGTTTTGAATTCTCATTTTCTTTATCGGTGCGTATTTGTTAACGATATCAAAAATATCGAAATATGAAAATATCAAAAAAGAAGGCCCAAGCGTCTTCGACAGAGGTATAGGTATAGGTCAATCTGATTCTATACCAATTTACAGAGGTCATGAAGGAAGGCTTGCTCATTAAAGTTGTTTAGCACAAATCTATGACAAGTCAGGACAGGTCGTTTCACTGAGCAGCCATTACGAACACAGGCTGTAAAACAGTGATCACTAAGGTCATTAGAGAAAACACCAGACTGATACCTATCAGGATTATTTGTGAGGATAACATTGAGGAGAGTAGCCTTTTCTGGGTGTTTGGAGTCATACCTTGTGGGATTGGTAATAATCTGAGAAAGATTTAGGTAGTCCCATTGCTTTAGGACTTGGTCAGGTGGTTTAAGCATGTTCTAGTTTAGATTACCTAGCAGGACAAATTCAGACTTAGTGTAAGGGGCCAGGAGAGAGTTTAGGGCATTTAGGGTACAGGGCGGTGCTGATGGTGGCTGATAACACCCAGCAACAGTCAACAAAGAGTTATTTGAATGTTTAATGTGTAAAACCAGCAAATCAAATTGTTTGGGGAAAGACTTGGTGGAGACAACCGAGCACAGAAGGTGATCCTTGGTAAAGATTGCCACTCCACCACCTTTGGAAGATCTGTCTTACCGAAAAAGATTACAACCAGAAAGGTTAACATCAGTGTTCAAAACGCTCTTCCTTAATTAACCTTGTCTCAGTAATGACCAACACATCTGGATTGGAGCTGTGAACCCACACTTTCAATTGATCCATTTTAGGCAATACAATTCTAGTGTTAACGTGCAGAAAAAACAGGCTTTTACGAGAGCAGAAATCAGTGAAGCAGATATCAGAGCACAAATCACAATTGGGGCTAGCAACAGTAGATGGGCCAGGGTGTGCATGCACATTTCCAGACATAACCAGCCAAGGCACGGCAGAGGACAGGGAGAGCTCTGCAGTGTTGATTTATAACATTTGAATGTGCATTAGATGACAACAATATCATACTGTACAGCAAGTGCATCAGGTAACATGAATACAAAGCCAGCAAGAGGTGGTTAGAATAGGATGGGAGGCCAAGAGTCTGTGAAACCAATAGAGAGTCCGAGTCCCAAGTGTGGGTTCAAACATAGACTGTTCCACGGTTGGGTAAACAAGCAAGTTCATAATCAACAAAGCACGCAGGAGTCATGATGCAAATATCATAAAGCACAAGAGAAAAATATAACAACTTGGGGCTAACTATTGTAATTTCAGAGTCACTCGCCCCAACAGTGAATGTTTGCTGGAGGCAAGTGAAAGCTCGGGAGAGAGGGGGGAGTGTGGCGGGGGTACCTATACCAGACAGGGGGAGACAGGCCAGGGCAGACGGTGAACAGATCGCTAGGTGGAATCCAAGCAACAGAGCAGCAGGCAACGGGACTAGATGTCACACCCACTTGGGAGAAGCTTTTTTCTGGAGGCAGATTCCTTGTGGAAAATCCCAGCTTGCTAGCTAACGTAGCTAGCAAGTCTCTGTCCATCATTTCCCACGTGGAAAAGGAGGTCGTTAGCTAGCTATATCTTTTCCGTGTCGTTGAATGGTCCTTTACGACGTCCAAACAAAGTTGTCCTGTGGTTGTTGTATTGTGGTGATTCTGAGGAAGATATCTTCTCTGCACAGATTGAGGGCGCTTCAAAGGCCTCTGCATTTGGGTGGGAGGTAGGGGCTATGAAACTCCCCTGCCATTGTTATATTCAAGAGTTTTCACACCTCACACTTCAGTGCTAATTTCAGTCAGATTCTTTACTAGCAGCTTGGTAGCTTAGTAGCCTTATTTACTAAACTTTATATAACACAATTACCTAGAGATTATTTTCATTTACTTTATGGTTTCAGAAAGTAGGTTCAGAATGAACATTAGTCACTCAATTTTGTGATGGATGGTATTTCCAGGTTCTGCTGTGTTTCTTCTGCAGGTTTTGTCTTGTTAGAATTTTTTATCAGGATAATCCATTGTAGTAATAGTCAATTCAGATATTTTTGGTCCAAAATCAATGTTTTAAGTATGGAATTGTGAATTGGAATGAAGGTTTTGATGTTGTCCCGTTGGTAGGTTAATCTTCCGCGTAACTTGTCGATTTTATTCTCCAACGATTGCACGTTTGCTAGCCTCTTTGGGATAGGGGGTAGCATTTTCACTTTGAATAAATAGCGTGCCCAATTTCAACTTCCTGCTACTCATGCCAAGAATATAAGATATGCATATTATTAGTAGATTTGGATAGAAAACACTCTGAAGTTTCTAAAACTGTTTGAATCATGTCTGTGAGTATAACAGAACTTATGTAGCAGGAAAAACCCAGCGGGCTAACCATTCAGAATTATTTATTTTTGAGGTCACTGTCTGTTCATTGAGTTCTCATGGGGAAACAATATTTCTTAGGCACTTGTTTGCAGTTCCTACCTCTTCCACTGGATGTCACCAGTCTTTGGAATTTGGTTGAGGTTATTCCTTTGTGCAATGAAGAAGTACGGCCATCCTGGAAAAGGGTAACGCTGTTGAGAGTTGGCCAAGACTTGAAAAGTAGCGTTAGTTTCCTCTCGTCCTCTATTGAAAACAGCTAGACCCGTCTTCAATTTGATCGATTATTAACGTTTAAAAATACCTAAAGTTGTATTACAAAAGTATTTTGAAATGTTTTGGCAAAGTTTACAGGTAACATTTGAGATATTTTGTAGTGACTTTGCTCAAATTGGAAGCTGTTTTTTTCTGGATCAAACGCGCCTAATAAATTGACATTTTGGATGTATATGTACGGAATTAATCGAACAAAAGGACCATTTGTGATGTTTATGGGACATATTGGAGTGCCAACAAAAGAAGCTCGTCAAAGGTAAGGCATGTTTTATATTTTCTTTCTGCGTTTTGTGTAGCGCCTGTAGGGTTGAAATATTATTTCTCTCTTTGTTTACTTTTGTGCTATCATCAGATAATAGCTTCTTATGCTTTCGCCGAAAAGCCTTTTTGAAATCTGACATGTTGGCTGGATTCACAACGAGTGTAGCTTTAATTTGCTATCTTGCATGTGTGATTTAATGAAAGTTTGAATTTTATAGTATTTTATTTAAATCTGGCGCTCTGCATTTTCCCTGGCAATTGGCCAAGTGGGACATTCGTGTCCCTATCCCAGAGAGGCTAGCAGAATGGAGGGAAGTGGGGGTTAATTCAATCGCCTGCGAATTGTCAGAAGGCAGCCCGCCCTTTGGCCCCTCCTTCTATGACTCCTCTTCACGCAGATCACGGGGATCGGGCCAGTTCACGGGGATCGGGGCCAGTTCCCGAGGAAGCAGTATATCCTTCACGTTGGGCTCGTCAGAGTCATGAAAGGAAAAAAAGGATTCTGCTAGTCCGTGGTGAGTAATCACAGTCCTGATGTCGATTAGTTATTTTTCGTCATAGGAGACAGTAGCGGCAACATTATGTACAAAATAAGTTTAAAAAATAAGTTACAAACAAAGCAAATAAAGGACGAAAATGCACAATCGGCTGGGGGCAAAACATCTGCCTTCTTAAAAAGGATGCACAAGTAAACATTTCACTGTTTCACTGTTGTCTACACAGCATGTGACAAATGTAACTCGATTTGATTTACACACACACACACACACACACACACACACACACACACACACACACACACACACACACACACACACACACACACACACACACACACACACACACACACACACACACACACACACACACACACACAGGAGGGGACTTGTCCTCTCTCTAAGCCATGATCAATAATCAGTGAGGACATTCTACAAGTATCAGCACATTTACCTGAGCAGAGGAGAGACGTACATGGAGGATGTTGTGAAATACAAGGGCATGGAACTGGTGAGAGGGTTTCAGTTTCACAACCTCAGTGGATGAAGTATCAGTAAGGCCAAGACCTATACTCACAAAGCTTATGAGATCTGATCTAGGATCAGGTCCACCGCAGTCTATATACTCTTTATTCATCATGAGCTAAAAAGCATAACTGATCCTCGATCAGCACTCTGAGACGCTTTATGAATACGGGCACAGGAAAACTCCTAGTCCTACAATATGTAAGTATACAGAGTGGTGAGGAGGTCCTATCTCTCCCAAAATGATTAATTAGAAAAATGTATAATATTTGGATTGAACTACACGTGGAGGCATTACCTATTTCAAACTCCCTGTCCTCCATGAGGATATCAGCGTTGGCCACATCCGGGGGCGCTTGGCAGATCCTCAGCTGGTATACTAGAAGAGGATGAAGGAGGAGGAAGAGGAGGAAAAAGAAGAAGGTGTAAGGAACATTTCAACATAATAGTAATCCTATTTTTGGTTAATCACTTATTGCATTGGGACTTTCTGTATTCTTTTGAACATGGAATTAAAATAAGTATATATATACAGTGCTTTGCGAAAGTATTCGGCCCCCTTCAACTTTGCAACCTTTTTCCACATTTCAGGCTTCAAACATAAAGATATAAAACTGTATTTTTTTGTGAAGAATCAACAACAAGTGGGACACAATCATGAAGTGGAAGGACATTTATTGGATATTTCAAACTTTTTTAACAAATCAAAAACTGAAAAATTGGGCGTGCAAAATTATTAAATATCCAATAAATGTCGTTCCACTTCATGATTGTGTCCCACTTGTTGTTGATTCTTCACAAAAAAATACAGTTTTATATATTTATGTTTGAAGCCTGAAATGTGGCAAAAGGTCGCAAAGTTCAAGGGGGCCGAATACTTTCGCAAGGCACTGTATATATATATATATATATATATAACAGTACCAGTCAAAAGTTTGGACACACCTACTCATTCAAGGGTTTTTCTTTATTTTGATGAGCTATGAAATAGCACATATGGAATCATGTAGTAACCAAAAAAGTGTTAAACAAATCAAAATATATTTTAGATTTGAGATTCTTCAAAGAAGCCACCCTTTGCCTTGTTGACAGCTTTGCACACTCTTGGCATTCTCTCAACCAGCTTCATGAGGTAGTCACCTGGAATGCATTTCAATTAACAGGTGTGCCTTGTTAAAAGTTAATTTGCGGAATTTATTTCCTTCTTAATGCATTTGAGCCAATCAGTGTTGTGACAAGGTATGGTTGGTATACAGATAGCCCTATTTGGTAAAAGACCAAGTCCATATTATGGCAAGAACAGCCCAAATAAGCAAAGAGAAATGACAGTCCATCATTACTTTAAGACATGAAGGTCAGCCAATCCGGAAAATGTAAAGAACTTTGAAAGTTTTTCAACTGCAGTTGCAAAAACCATCAAGCGCTATGATGAAACTGCCTCTCATGAGGACCGCCACAATAAAGGAAGACCCAGAGTTACCTCTGCTGCAGAGGATATGTTCATTACAGTTACCAGCCTCAGAAGTCTGCAATTAACTGCACCTCAGATTGCAGCCCAAATAAATGCTTCACAGAGATCAAGTAACAGACACCTATCAACATCAACTGTTCAGAGGAGACTGCGTGAATCAGGCCTTCATTTATACATTTATTATTTATTTTATATTTCTCTAACTTGACTAGTCAGTTAATTAAGAAAAAAATCTTATTTACAATGATGCCCTTCCCCGGCCAAAAATGGATGACGCTGGGCCAATTGTGTGCCGCCATATTGGACTCCCAATCACGGCTGGTGATACAGCCTGGATTCAAATTTTTTCCAGAATTTTTCCGGAAATTTTCCATGGGAAGTTAAGTCCTGGAATTTGGGAAATTTTGCTTAAATTCATCAAAAAAGTTAGCTTATAACAGTGAATTTTTTTTTTTGTGGGATACACATAAGGCAATTCCTACTCTTGTGGCATATTTTGGTTAAACTATCCTCAATTCAATGGAATTTCAACCCTCTGCAAGCACAGTGCATTCTTTCATCACATGTACAGCTGATTCTCAAGCTCTTTCACTAATGAGATGCTATTGAGCCCACACCACTGCACTGTCTGAGCTAATGACTACATGCTTTCTGGTAAGTTTTAATTACAATACTGGGTGGGGTGAATATATTTTATATGGCATACATCATTTTTTGTTAACTAGTAAAATAGCAGCCTACAGCAAAGTGTGTTTAAATAATTTCTAACATGTTAACAATTTCTGCTAGTTAGTTTTTGCTACTCTACCATGTGGGGTTTAGCTTGCTTGTGTAAGAGGTGAGTAACTGTCTGCAGGGAAGTCAGGCGCAGGAGAGCAGAAATGCAGAAACTTCCGGAGCAGTTTAATGTGGCAAAACAAACTGCACCCAGAAACAACAAAATACGGGTTGAAATAACCCGTCGCAAACCACATTTACTTTACAACAAACAATTCCACACACAGACATGGGGGGAACAGAGGGTTATATGCACATAAAGTAATGATGGAATGTAAACCAGGTGTGCGGGAAAACAAGACAAAACCAATGGGAAATGAAAGGTGGATCGGCGATGGCTAGAGGACCGGTGACGTCGGCCGCCAAACGCCGCCCGAATATTCTAATCTTTACAGGTAAATTCCACGTGTATTTTCTGATGTGTGGAGACATTTCACTGCAGCTAATGTAGAAGGAAAAGCTGTGTACATTTGAAAATACTGTGCCAAATCATATGTGAAGAATGCAACAAAGATGCAGAATCATCTGGCCAAGTGCATTTAAGTTCCCCCAGCTCCCACAACAAGCAACCTCTGACAAAAGTCCCTCTACTTCTATTTGAGGTGAAAATGATGAATCAGACACCTTATCGAGAGCAACAGCTCATGGTCCTCCTGAAATCTGAAGTTTTTTGGACCCAATGGAGGAACGAAGTCAGAGAAATGCTGATGAATGTCTTGCTCGAGCTGTGTATGCAACTGGTTCACCTCTGATGCTCAAAAGGCAAGGTGTATTGGAAGAGATTTCTGAATGTTTTTCACCGAGCATACACCCCTCCAACCAGACATGCTTTATCTACTCCTTTGCTAGATACAGAGTTCAACAGAGTTGAAGTGAAGGTCAAGCAAATCATAGAGAAAGCAGACTGTATTGCAATCATCTCTGAAGTGTGGTCGAATGTTTGTGGGCAAGGAATAATTATCTACATCATCTCCACCCCTCAACCAGTATTTTACAAGAGCACAGACACAAGGGACAACAGACAAACCGGTCTCTACATTGCAGATGAACTGAAGGCAAACATCAATGACCTTGGACCACAGAAGGTATTTGCACTGGTGACAGACAATGCTGCGAACATGAAGGCTGCTTGGTCTAAAGTGGAGGAGTCCTACCCTCACATCACACCCATTGGCTGTGCTGCTCATGCATTGAATCTGCTCCTCAAGGACATCATGACACTGAAAACAATGGATACACTCCACAAGAGAGCCAAGGAAATTGTTAAGTGTGTGAAGGGTCATCAAGTTATAGCAGCAATCTACCTCACCAAGCAAAGTGAGAAGAATAAGAGCACCACATTGAAGCTGCCCAGCAACACACGTTGGGGTCATTTGTTTGACAGTCTCCTGGAGGGGAAGGAGTCTCTCCAAGAAATGGCCATATCACAGTCTGCCGATATGGACAGACCCATCAAGAGGATCCTCCTGGATGATGTATTTTGGGTGTCAAATGGTAAGCAGCCTGAAACTCCTGAAACCTATAGCAGTAGCCATTGCACGGATTGAGAGAGACAATGCCATCCTGTCTGATGTTCAGACTCTGCTTGCAGATGTAAGACAAGAAATCCATACTGCCCTGCCCACTTCACTGTTTCTCCAAGCAGAGGAAACTGCAGTTCTGAAATACATAAAACAGCCTGAAGACTTTTGCCTGAAGACATACACGCTGCAGTGTACATTTTGGACTCCAACTCTGCTGGCAAGAGCATCCTGTCTGGTGCGGAGAAGTACACTTCCAAGCAAGGGCTTTGGGACGGAGATGCAATATGGCAGTCGTGCCAACATATCTCATCAGCCACCTGGTGGAGGGGACTTTGTGGATCTGAGGATCTCTTTCCCCTGTTGCCTCCATCATCCTCTAAATCCCACCAACATCAGCCGCCTCAGAGCGCAACTGGTCTTTGTTTGGGAACACACACACCAAAGCACGCAACAGGCTGACCAATCAATACAAGGGTTGAAAACATTTTGGCATCTGGGCAAATTTGAGGCTTTTTGAGCCTGACAATGAGCCATCCTCAACAAGGTTGGAAAGTGACTGAATATGAGGCCTCAGTCTGATGTTCAAGAGGTGGACATTGAGGAAGTCCAGGGAGAAGACATGGAAGCCTGAGAGGAAGACAACCAAAGCTTTAGTTTCTAGTTTCATTTTACAGATGTTTGTTGAAAACATTTTTGGGAGATGTGATGGATCATTGGGGATCATTCAATATTCACTTTCTTTTGTTGTTCAGTGAAATCATCCCATGTGAAGTCAACTCATTTAATTAAAGTTACATTTGTAACTTAAAGGTTTTAATTTACTTATTCTATTGGAATGATTTAATAATTTGCAATTATGTATACTTATAATAAAGGTAAAATATTTATGTGTCTGTCTCCATATGATATTGTAAATATATCCAATGCAAAAAAACATCTACATTTAAATGGTATTAATATTAATTTGTATATATTTCCCATTCATTCCCATGTATTCCCATTAATTCCCAATGGAAAGTTTCCACCTCTGAATATTCCCCAAAATGTGCAACCCTACCACAGACCATTGATTTCCCATGTTTGGACAAAAGAGCATCAGAATTGTGGAGGAGGAGAAACTACTGACATTTGAAAGGTTAGGCAGAAATGAAAAAAATCATAATATTCAGATTCCACACCACCTGCACCTGGCTGCATACCAATTTATTCAGCAGCGATGTGATCTCGGCGGTGTGTTTAAGGGCATCAGATAAGCCGGTATACCTTCTGGGATTCAACAGAGCGGCCAAGCTGTGCTGAGCTGGCTCGGAGGCACTGCTAACAATATGAGGGAACGAATGCTGCTAGCTTGCGCTAATGACAGGATTAAATAAGGTGACAACGGTCGGAGCTGGGCCCAGGGAGAGATATTACACTGCGCGCGCGCGCACACACACACACACACACACACACACACACACACACACACACACACACACACACACACACACACACACACACACACACACACACACACACACACACACACACACACACACACACACACACACACGCTCGCTGCTGCTAATGACAGGATTAAATAAGGTAGCACTTTGAACTAGGCAAGGATAAATATTGCACCATTGAATCTTACAGCCAACATCTTTCAGGACTGCAGATCCAAACTACACCCACTACCAAGCTACCTGGCGGGGTCATGCCAACACAAACTAGGGGGTAAAATCAATGACATTCATTGATCATTAATTAATTGGTAACAGAGTGTACTTGTTCTAAAAACGTCTCAACAGCCTGAACAGACAGAACAGGAGGGAGATATCTCCTGAGCGATAGACAGATAACTAACTTCCAGACCTGGGTTCATTTACTAGTATTCAATATAATAGATGTGCTTGCCTGAGCTTGCCTGGTGCAACGGGAACCAATAGAAAAGACTCTGAAATGCCAACCCCGCTAAAGCAGACAGTCAGTTATATAGATAAATCTACTTTTGCTTCCACATGAACAGGGGTTTATTCACTATTCAGCAAACAGGGAGGGGCACCTTCCTTTATTTGTCCAAAAAGAAACTCACATTTTCTTAGCAAAATATTTTCCTTTGCAAAACGTTTTGCTACAATTTGCTTCCGTGTGCACTAATGAATACACCCCCAGCTTACAGAGTAGACAGAGGAGGAGGGAGGCTGTCTAATAGACAAGTGGGGGCTTTGGCTCCAGACAACCACGCTACAATAACACAAATTAAGTAGCGAGAACCACTTAGCATGTGGCTTCTGTTAAATGTGCTAGCTGATTAATAAGATTCTCTTAGAGGCTACTTAGGGGGTGGGGGGTGGGGTGAGGGCTGTGTGTGACTGAATTTGGTGAATAAGTGTCTGTGTTTGTGTGTGTGTATTGCCAATTGAAGCAAAAGCAATGAACAGAGTCAATGACTTTCTGTGTCCCCATGAGAGACTCCGTGATAGGCTTTAATTAACAAAAGAGCTACGTTAAAAGAGGAAATGTTTCTTTGCTTCCTCTATGTATTGCCTTCATGTGGGACGTACGTCTCGACTGACCGGTTGATGTGCTGTGAACGATGAAGATAACCACCAGTCAAAACAGGTGGGCTCTGGGAATTGAGTCATCAGATCTGCCCACAAACTGTATTTATAATATTATGATGCTTGCGTAATGTCCTGAATAACTATGTAACTTATCAACTTATATCCTTTCATAACTAAATTGGAATAAGTGACAGTTTTGCGTGTTGCATGTGAGGAGTGATAACCACATTCTATAGATTGAGTTTCCCCCGGCCACTCTGTGATGTGATCTACATGAAAACACTTTTTTTTGTTTGTCATTCTGGACAGCAAACTGCGTGAATAAACCGGCTGCAGGCTATAATTTGATTACTTGACAGTTGAAGACAATCTAATAAACTAAATTAATATCTTTAATAAGCGTTGTATAAATCCTGGCTAATTCAAAGTAGAGTGTTCACTAAGGGGAAATAAAGTTGTCGCTCTAACTCGGTGGCCCATTTCAAATGAATCGAAGCAAAACTCATTCCAGAGTAATTCCCAAACCCAAGAAAAATATAGGGAAACATTGCTGTGTATTATCTCTAGTCTAGTACGTTCATATCACTAAGCAGAAGCAGCTACAGTGGCTTGCGAAAGTATTCACCTACCTTGGCATTTTTCCCATTTTGTTTCCTTACAAACTGGAATTAAAATAGATTTTTTGGGGGTGTTTGTAACCATTTTATTTACACAACATGCCTACCACTTTGAAGATGCAAAATATTGTTTGGGGTGAAACAAACAAGAAATAAGACAAAAAAATGAGAAACTTGAGGGTGCATTACTATTCACCCCCCAAAGTCAATACTTTGTAGAGCCACCTTTTTCAGCAATTAAAGTTGCAAGTCTCTTGGGGTATGTCTCTATAAGCTTGGCACATCTAGCCACTGGGATTTTTGCCCATTCTTCAAGGCAAAACTGCTCCAGCTCCTTCAAGTTGGATGGGTTCCGCTGGTGTACAGCAATCTTTAAGTCATACCACAGATCCACAATCGGATTGAAGTCTTGGCTTTGACTAGGCCATTCCAAGACATTTAATTGTTTCCCCTTAAACCACCCGAGTGTTGCTTTAGCAGTATGCTTAGGATCATTGTCCTGCTGGTAGGTGAACCTCGGTCCCAGTCTCAAATCTCTTGAAGAACAAAACAGGTTTCCCTCAAGAATTCTCCTATATTTAGCGCCATCCATCATTCCTTCAATTCTGACCAGTTTCCAAGTCCCTGCCAATGAAAAACATCCCCACAGCATTATGGGATGGTGTTCTCGGGGTGATGACAGGTTTTGGGATTGCGCCAGACATAGCGTTTTCCTTGATGGCCAAAAAGCTCAATTTTAGTCTCTAACCAGATTACCTTCTTCCATATGTTTGGGGAGTCTCCCACATGCCTTTTGGCGAACACCAAACGGGTTTGCTTATTTTTTTCTTTAAGGAATGGCTTTTTTCTGGCCACTCTTCCGTAAATCCCAGATCTATGGAGTGTACGGCTTAAAGTGGTCCTATGGACAGATACTCCAATATCCACTGTGGGCTTTGCAGCTTCTTCAGAGTTATCTTTGGTCTCTTTGTTGCCTCTCTGATTAATGCCCTCCTTGCCTGGTCCATGAGTTTTGTTGGGCAGCCGTCTCTTGGCAGGTTTGTTGTGGTGTCATATTCTTTCCATTTTTCAATAATGGATTTAATGGTGCTCTGTGGGGTGTTCAAAGTTTCTGATATATTTTTATATCCAACCCTGATCTGTACTTCTCCAAAACTTTGCCCCTGACCTGTTTGGAGAGCTCCTTGGTCTTCATGGTGCCGCTTGCTTAGCGGCGTTGCAGACTCTGGGGCCTTTCAGAACAGGTGTATATCTACTGAGATCATGTGACAGATCATGTGACACTTAGATTGCACACAGGTGGACTTGATTTAACTAATTATGTGACTTCTGAAGGTAATTGGGTGCACCAGATCTTATTGAGGGGCTTCATAGCAAAGGGGTGAAAACATTTGCAATGACCACTTTTCCGTTTTTTATTTTTTGTAATAATTTTTTGAAACAAGTTATTTTTTTCATTTCACTTTACCAATTTGGACTATTTTGTGTATGTCCATTATATGAAATCCAAATAAAAATCTATTTAAATTAGAGGTTGTAATGCAACAAAATAGGAAAAATGCCAAGGGGGGTGACTACTTTTGCAAGGCACTGTAGGTGCTGCTAGCTTCAACATTCAGACCAGCTCTCCTTATTTGACGGCAGGGATGGATGTACAGATTATTCATAATAATAACATGATTGATCAAATAGTTAAGCTGTGCCTTTTGAACATCTGACAGACAAATGAAAAACCTTTTAATAACTGTAATCAACAAACCGTGAATGTGACTTGTCAATCCATACTATATCAAAGTCCATGCCTGTAGTTTACCCATAATCCATTTGGGCGGAGCTGAAACTAAAGTGACGGTTTAGCAGTTAAGACTGTTACAGTAAAGTGATTGGAGTACCTCGTAAGCCACCCCACCGGCCACAATCGAGACAGACTGGTTAACCGTGAGAGACGTTTGATACAGGCCAGGATCAATAAGCACTTGTAGTAAAATCATAAGTGCTGGCTGTAGCAGAATGACATGGGCCTTGCTATTGAGATACTTTATCTGTTTTTTTCCAGTAGCACTATGTCAACAATCAGTGTAAGAGCAGCCTTGTGTGTCATTAGCAGTGTGAAGAGGCTGTATGTGTCTTGTATAGAAAAAATATATTTGGGCAAGTGCTCATTTCTCAGAGCGCACCCTGTAGCCAATAATCAATGTGACACAGGTGTATAGAGCCATGTCCCTTCTCTGATTCAATACAAAGACAGTCAGATTGGAGAGAGGCATCGAAGCGCAATAAGTCAAGATTAAATTGACTATGAAAATGAGCTGAGGCAATAATGAATGCTAGCTGCCATGTGTGTCAGAGGCCCTAGGCAGGCAGCGTGCATGAGGGGAAGAGGGAAGAGGAGGAGGAGGAGGAGGAAGAGTAGAGGGAGAAAGAGGAGGAGAGGGAGTAGGAGTAGAAAGAGGAGGACGAGAAAGAGGAATAGGAGGAGGAAGAGGAGGAGCGGGAGGGGAAGAAGAGTAGGAGGATGAGAGGGAGGAGGAAGAGAGGGAAGATGAGGAAGAGGAGGAGGTAAAAAAAGGAGGAAGAAGAGGAAGATGAGGTGGAGGAGGAAAGGGAGGAAGAGAAAGAGGAGGAAGAGGAGGAAGAAGATGAGGAGGAGGAGAAGAGGGAGGAGGAAGAGTAGTAGGAGAGGGAGGAGGAAGGTCGGAGGAGAGGGAGGAGGAAGAGTAGGAGGAGTCGGAGAAGGCCTAGGAGCTTCACTCCGCTGCCTGTCAGACCATTGATCTCTTCCTTTTCCTCTGGCTTTGTTCTCTCCTCTCTATCTCTACCTCTCACTCACTATCTTTACCTCTCATTTATTATCTCTATCTCTACCTCTCACTCTCTAACTCTCTCTCTAACTCTCACTCGCTACATCTCTCACTCTCTCTACCTGTCACTCTCTACCTGTCACTTTCTACCTGTCACTCTCTGCCTGTCACTCTCTACCTCTCACTCTCTACCTCTCACTCTCTACCTCTCACTCTCACTCACTATCTCTACCTCTCACTCACTATCTCTACCTCTCACTCACAATCTCTACCTCTCACTCACTATCTCTACCTCTCACTCACTATCTCTACCTCTCACTCACTATCTCTACATCTCACTAACTATCTCTACCTCTCTATCTCTACCTCTCACTCACTATCTCTACCTCTCACTCACTCATTCTTTCTTTCTCCCTCTCTCTCCTCCTCCTTTATCACATTTGTTTTCCATCTTTCTCTCTCTAACCATCTTTTATATTTCTCTGTCCCTGCCTGTCTCTCTGATGTAGTTGTCACCATGGTAACTGAGCACGAAGAATCCGCTGCCGCTGAAGTCGCTGTGGAACTTAATGAGGATCTGGTTGGAGGTGCTGTAGACCGACTCCAGCGCTGTGTTCCCACTGAACTGACCGATCTGGGGGGAGCTCTGGTCTGGACCATCCCTGTAGACAAACACAACATACACACCAAGGATCAATGACAAATCCCTCCGTATGGGCAGGTGATGGACATTGTCAATAAACAATGAAGACAAGACATTGACCAATACAGACATATCTTTGAAAGAGGCCCATTGGAAATCTATTGCGGTCATTTTTAATTAACATTTCCCACGTCAATGTATTGTAGAGAGCAGCCAATTGATACATAACCAATCACTGATCTACAGTATTCCTTCCAGAAAGAGACGATTATAGCATCTCTTTTATAAACTTTATTTTTGGAGAAGCATAAGGTGTCATTACAGAGACTGGGTTTTAAAATGCAGAAAGGTACCCCAGATATCAAACAAGTTACCCAATTAAGAGACAGGGGCAGGAGGAGGGTTACATCTCTGTGATCGTGACAGCCAAAGAGCAGACCACCCCCATGGGTCAAATCTGGAGCCAGTCAAAGGTAAATGAGTGCGTGAATGTGAGAAGGGGGTCTGTTTAATGGTGCTCAGTGGACCCCCACTCTGGGCACCGCTGGGCCAGAGCAGTCCTAGGGAACAAGCAGAGAAGTTTTATTAATCTGGCTAATCTCTGACACCTGGGATTTTTCGGGAGCACGGTGTGTGTGTGTGTGTATATGTGTTTGTGTGTCTGTGTGAGGGAGACTGCTTGAGTGATTGTCTCTTTGCATTAGTGCATACGTGAGTAGTGTGTGAGTGTGTGCGTGCGTATCAAGTGTGTGTGTGTGTGTGTGTGTGCGTGCGAATCAAGTGTGTGTGTGTGTGTTGTGTGTGTGTGTGTGTGTGTGTGCGTGCGAATCAAGTGTGTGTGTGTGTGTGTGTGTGTGTGTGTGTGTGTGTGTGTGTGTGTGTGCGTGCGAATCAAGTGTGTGTGTGTGTGTGTGTGTGTGTGCGTGGGTTTGAAGCCAGCATGACATCTCACAGCGCTGAGAACAGATTGAAGCGCTGGCAGCCTGCCGCATTCAGCAATATAAATACATACTATGAGAAACTGAAAGCGAGCCGTGGGGGGGGGAGGGGGGGGGGGGGGTGACAAAAAATGCATTATTTAAACATGCGGGGGGACAAAGGAGGGACTTATTATTTGTGTGCTCATGGATGGAGGACATAGAATTAATCTATTCCATCCATTACGCTCTCTCTTTCTCCTCCTTCTCTCCATCCCCTTCCACAACAGGGGTGTCAGAGTGCTGGGGAAGACAATTACTCAGGAAGCCGCAGTCTTTAAAACATCAAGATGCCTTTGACTGGATCTATGGGGATACATGAAGAACTTGCCTTTTGGCGACTGCATTACTGCATTACATTTCCTTAAAAAATCTTTACCGTTCACAGGGAGAGATTAAAAGTCTGAGTACATTGATCATACTATTTAAATGGACTAACTGTGCGTGTTATATCACTGTTGGTCCGTTTGTTTAATGAAGGGATGGAGTAGGGATGGAATGATGGAGGGAACCAGATGGAGAGAGAGAGAGAAAGGGGGTGAACAGTTCAAATCTCTCTCAAACCAACCAGAAGACAAAGTTCTGTTTTATCAATAGGGAGAAATGCAGTAGCTATGGTAACCACAGAAAGGATGCATCCAATTAAGAAAGAACAGTTTGGAAGAGAGGTTTGAGAGCACAGGGGAACGTGAAATGCAAAAACAAAGTTGTCTTTTTTCCACAAATGTATAATTACTTTTACGTTTTAAAACAACAACACAATATGGAAAACTTTTACCATACCGAAGGTTTCTGCCAAAACAGGTTTTAGTAATAATTCTACTAATTAAGCATCCAACACGTATAGTCAAGGGTTAGCTCTACTATAGTTGGCTAGGCTAATTGACTATCACATGGTTTTACAGAATGTCTTGTAATTTCTTGTTATCTCCTCATGGGAATTGCAACAAAAGTCTAATTTCATTGAAACTAACTAAAAAGTAATTATTATGTACAACATGACACAATTTACATCAATTTATTGCAATAAACACCTCAGTTGCTGTGTTAGAGGTGAGTGGGAAGAGGTGAGTGGTAAGAGGTGAGGTGTAAGAGGTGAGGTGTAAGAGGTGAGGTGTAAGAGGCGAGGTGTAAGAGGTGAGTGGTAAGAGGTGAGTGGTAAGAGGTGAGTGGTAAGAGGCGAGTGGTAAGAGGCGAGGTGTAAGAGGTGAGGTGTAAGAGGTGAGTGGTAAGAGGTGAGGTGTAAGAGGCGAGGTGTAAGAGGTGAGTGGTAAGAGGCGAGGTGTAAGAGGTGAGTGGTAAGAGGTGAGTGGTAAGAGGCGAGGTGTAAGAGGTGAGTGGTAAGAGGCGAGGTGTAAGATGTGAGTGGTAAGAGGTGAGTGGTAAGAGGTGAGTGGTAAGAGGTGAGGTATAAGAGGTGAGTGGGAAGAGGTGAGTGGTAAGAGGTGAGTGGGAAGAGGTGAGGTGTAAGAGGTGAGGTGTAAGAGGTGAGGTGTAAGAGGTGAGTGGTAAGAGGTGAGTGGGAAGAGGTGAGGTGTAAGAGGTGAGGTGTAAGAGGTGAGTGGTAAGAGGTGAGTGGGAAGAGGTGAGTGGTAAGAGGTGAGGTGTAAGAGGTGAGTGGGAAGAGGTGAGTGGGAAGAGGTGAGTGGGAAGAGGTGAGTGGGAAGAGGTGAGGTGTAAGAGGTGAGTGGTAAGAGGTGAGTGGTAAGAGGTGAGTGGTAAGAGGTGAGTGGGAAGAGGTGAGTGGGAAGAGGTGAGTGGGAAGGAGAATGATAGCCTAGTTTTTCTACCTGGCCTTCCAACCAAGGTGAATGAACAGAGGAGCTACTATAGGTGAACATAGGAGCCACTATAGGTGGACAGAGGAACTACTATAGGTGAACAGAGGAGCTACTATAGGTGAACAGAGGAGCTACTATAGGTGAACAGAGGAACTACTATAGGTGAACAGAGGAGCTACTATAGGTGAACAGAGGACCTACTATAGGTGAACAGAGGAACTACTCTAGGTGAACAGAGGAGCTACTATAGGTGAACAGAGGAACTACTATAGGTGAACAGAGGAGCTACTATAGGTGAACAGAGGAGCTACTATAGGTGAACAGAGGAACTACTATAGGTGAACAGAGGAAACGTGAGGAAGCTCTTCATTAACCCTTTTCTCCATTAACCTCCACCACCGCTGATTTAGAAATGGACATGAAAAAAAATCTTCGCTCGAACGTGATTGGTCAAACTCCCCCAGCCCTCCTGTATCAATGAACATCATTTGTATCCTGTTGGGTTGCTACACTTCTGTGTTGTGGCACTCTAACGTTGCCCACTCAGAGTGCTGTGAGAAAACTGAAAATCAGTCCCCATGTGGGATAAAAGGCAGGAATTCAGTTGGTGAGGGATTAACATTGCACCATTCCTGCTAGTAGAGAAATAGATATCTAACTGTGTAAAAGGGTTTAACATTGCACCATTCCTGCTAGTAGAGAAATACATATCTAACTGTGTAAAAGGGTTTAACATTGCACCATTCCTGCTAGTAGAGAAATACATATCTAACTGTGTAAAAGGGTTTAACATTGCACCATTCCTGCTAGTAGAGAAATACATATCTAACTGTGTAAAAGGGTTTAACATTGCACCATTCCTGCTAGTAGAGAAATACATATCTAACTGTGTAAAAGGGTTTAATTAACATTGCACCATTCCTGCTAGTAGAGAAATACATATCTAACTGTGTAAAAGGGTTTAACATTGCACCATTCCTGCTAGTAGAGAAATACATATCTAACTGTGTAAAAGGGTTTAACATTGCACCATTCCTGCTAGTAGAGAAATACATATCTAACTGTGTAAAAGGGTTTAACATGCACCATTCCTGCTAGTAGAGAAATACATATCTAACTGTGTAAAAGGGTTTAACATTGCACCATTCCTGCTAGTAGAGAAATACATATCTAACTGTGTAAAAGGGTTTAACATTGCACCATTCCTGCTAGTAGAGAAATACATATCTAACTGTGTAAAAGGGTTTAACATTGCACCATTCCTGCTAGTAGAGAAATACATATCTAACTGTGTAAAAGGGTTTAACATTGCACCATTCCTGCTAGTAGAGAAATACATATCTAACTGTGTAAAAGGGTTTAACATTGCACCATTCCTGCTAGTAGAGAAATACATATCTAACTGTGTAAAAGGGTTTAACATTGCACCATTCCTGCTAGTAGAGAAATACATATCTAACTGTGTAAAAGGGTTTAACATTGCACCATTCCTGCTAGTAGAGAAATAGATATCTAACTGTGTAAAAGGGTTTAACATTGCACCATTCCTGCTAGTAGAGAAATACATATCTAACTGTGTAAAAGGGTTTAACATTGCACCATTCCTGCTAGTAGAGAAATACATATCTAACTGTGTAAAAGGGTTTAACATTGCACCATTCCTGCTAGTAGAGAAATACATATCTAACTGTGTAAAAGGGTTTAACATTGCACCATTCCTGCTAGTAGAGAAATACATATCTAACTGTGTAAAAGGGTTTAACATTGCACCATTCCTGCTAGTAGAGAAATACATATCTAACTGTGTAAAAGGGTTTAACATTGCACCATTCCTGCTAGTAGAGAAATACATATCTAACTGTGTAAAAGGGTTTAACATTGCACCATTCCTGCTAGTAGAGAAATACATATCTAACTGTGTAAAAGGGTTTAACATTGCACCATTCCTGCTAGTAGAGAAATACATATCTAACTGTGTAAAAGGGTTTAACATTGCACCATTCCTGCTAGTAGAGAAATACATATCTAACTGTGTAAAAGGGTTTAACATTGCACCATTCCTGCTAGTAGAGAAATACATATCTAACTGTGTAAAAGGGTTTAACATTGCACCATTCCTGCTAGTAGATAAATACATATCTAACTGTGTAAAAGGGTTTAACATTGCACCATTCCTGCTAGTAGAGAAATACATATCTAACTGTGTAAAAGGGTTTAACATTGCACCATTCCTGCTAGTAGAGAAATAGATATCTAACTGTGTAAAAGGGTTTAACATTGCACCATTCCTGCTAGTAGAGAAATACATATCTAGCTGTGTAAAAGGGTTTAACATTGCACCATTCCTGCTAGTAGAGAAATACATATCTAACTGTGTAAAAGGGTTTAACATTGCACCATTCCTGCTAGTAGAGAAATACATATCTAACTGTGTAAAAGGGTTTAACATTGCACCATTCCTGCTAGTAGAGAAATACATATCTAACTGTGTAAAAGGGTTTAACATTGCACCATTCCTGCTAGTAGAGAAATACATATCTAACTGTGTAAAAGGGTTTAACATTGCACCATTCCTGCTAGTAGAGAAATACATATCTAACTGTGTAAAAGGGTTTAACATTGCACCATTCCTGCTAGTAGAGAAATAGATATCTAACTGTGTAAAAGGGTTTAACATTGCACCATTCCTGCTAGCAGAGAAATACATATCTAACTGTGTAAAAGGGTTTAACATTGCACCATTCCTGCTAGTAGAGAAATACATATCTAACTGTGTAAAAGGGTTTAACATTGCACCATTCCTGCTAGTAGAGAAATACATATCTAACTGTGTAAAAGGGTTTAACATTGCACCATTCCTGCTAGTAGAGAAATACATATCTAACTGTGTAAAAGGGTTTAACATTGCACCATTCCTGGTAGTAGAGAAATACATATCTAACTGTGTAAAAGGGTTTAACATTGCACCATTCCTGCTAGTAGAGAAATACAGATCTAACTGTGTAAAAGGGTTTAACATTGCACCATTCCTGCTAGTAGAGAAATACATATCTAACTGTGTAAAAGGGTTTAACATTGCACCATTCCTGCTAGTAGAGAAATACATATCTAACTGTGTAAAAGGGTTTAACATTGCACCATTCCTGCTAGTAGAGAAATACATATCTAACTGTGTAAAAGGGTTTAACATTGCACCATTCCTGCTAGTAGAGAAATACATATCTAACTGTGTAAAAGGGTTTAACATTGCACCATTCCTGCTAGTAGAGAAATACATATCTAACTGTGTAAAAGGGTTTAACATTGCACCATTCCTGCTAGTAGAGAAATACATATCTAACTGTGTAAAAGGGTTTAACATTGCACCATTCCTGCTAGTAGAGAAATACAGATCTAACTGTGTAAAAGGGTTTAACATTGCACCATTCCTGCTAGTAGAGAAATACATATCTAACTGTGTAAAAGGGTTTAACATTGCACCATTCCTGCTAGTAGAGAAATACATATCTAACTGTGTAAAAGGGTTTAACATTGCACCATTCCTGCTAGTAGAGAAATACATATCTAACTGTGTAAAAGGGTTTAACATTGCACCATTCCTGCTAGTAGAGAAATACATATCTAACTGTGTAAAAGGGTTTAACATTGCACCATTCCTGCTAGTAGAGAAATACATATCTAACTGTGTAAAAGGGTTTAACATTGCACCATTCCTGCTAGTAGAGAAATACATATCTAACTGTGTAAAAGGGTTTAACATTGCACCATTCCTGCTAGTAGAGAAATACATATCTAACTGTGTAAAAGGGTTTAACATTGCACCATTCCTGCTAGTAGAGAAATACAGATCTAACTGTGTAAAAGGGTTTAACATTGCACCATTCCTGCTAGTAGAGAAATACATATCTAACTGTGTAAAAGGGTTTAACATTGCACCATTCCTGCTAGTAGAGAAATACATATCTAACTGTGTAAAAGGGTTTAACATTGCACCATTCCTGCTAGTAGAGAAATACATATCTAACTGTGTAAAAGGGTTTAACATTGTACCATTCCTGCTAGTAGAGAAATAGATATCTAACTGTGTAAAAGGGTTTAACATTGCACCATTCCTGCTAGTAGAGAAATATATATCTAACTGTGTAAAAGAGATAATAGCAATAATTTTGTTAGTTACTGTAATAAAGCACTATTGAGCGGTTTAGAGAGAGATGTATGTAGTGCATACTTATGGAAATAAGGTATTTCTGTTTAATATATTGGATAATGTGTGCAAAAAAAAATTAAAAATCTGTTATCGCTTTGTCATTATCGGATATTGTGTGTAGATTTATGAGGAAAAAAATGTATTTAATAATTTTTAGAATAAGGCTGTCTGAATAGTCAAGGGGTCTGAATACTTTCTGAATGCACTGTAGGTTCTTACCACACAGTGATGTAGTCACAGATGGGTTCTGTACTGACCATGGTGAAGGTGATGTTTGTGTGTATATATATTATAGTGTAATCTTACTCATTAGCTGTTCATTAAGAGGTTGATAGGTTCTTACCACACAGTGATGTAGTCACAGATGGGTTCTGTACTGACCATGGTGAAGGTGATGTTTGTGTGTATATATATTATAGTGTAATCTAACTCATTAGCTGTTCATTAAGAGGTTGATAGGTTCTTACCACACAGTGATGTAGTCATAGATGGGTTCTGTACTGAGCACGGTGAAGTTGATGTAGATCCCATTGCCAGGGGGAACCCTCACACTCCACACACAGTCCTGGAAGTTGGGGTACTCCTCGGGGTGGCCGGGGGAGTAGATGGTCCCATTCATGGAGGTGATGTTACCACCACACAGTGCTACAGAGGAGAGGGGAGATGTGGTCAGGTTAGGTGATGTTACCACAAACACAGAGGAGACGGCTAGGTGATGTTACCACAAACACAGAGGAGAGGGCTAGGTGATGTTACCACAAACACAGAGGAGAGGGCTAGGTGATGTTACCACAAACACAGAGGAGAGGGCTAGGTGATGTTACCACAAACACAGAGGAGAGGGCTAGGTGATGTTACCACAAACACAGAGGAGAGGGCTAGGTGATGTTACCAGAAACACAGAGGAGAGGGCTAGGTGATGTTACCACAAACATAGAGGAGACGGCTAGGTGATGTTACCAGAAACATAGAGGAGAGGGCTAGGTGATGTTACCACAAACACAGAGGAGAGGGCCAGGTGATGTTACCACAAACACAGAGGAGAGGGCTAGGTGATGTTACCACAAACACAGAGGAGAGGGCTAGGTGATGTTACCACAAACACAGAGGAGAGGGCTAGGTGATGTTACCAGAAACACAGAGGAGAGGGCTAGGTGATGTTACCACAAACACAGAGGAGAGGGCTAGGTGATGTTACCACAAACACAGAGGAGAGGGCTAGGTGATGTTACCACAAACACAGAGGAGAGGGCTAGGTGATGTTACCACAAACACAGAGGAGAGGGCTAGGTGATGTTACCACAAACACAGAGGAGAGGGAAGACATGGTCAGGTTAGAGGTCTTTCCAGGCTACACTGAATGATCAACAAGGCACAGCAGTAAAAGTCATGGTAATCGTCACTTCTTAGTAATATGTTATAATACTACAGCAGTCTAATAGTGATAGCAGTGGATGCCATTGGAGTAGTAGGATATTAAGTTGTAGTAGTGGATGTTAAGGTCCACGAAACGCCCACTGCTGCTTTCTAGGTGCAACATCAATATGCTACCATACAGATCATATCTATTCCTCTGTCCATAGTTACCTTCACAGCGAGGTACCGGGTGGTTCCAGTTGCGGCTGATTCCGTGCAGACAGGTGAGAGAGGCCTCTCCGATGAGGGAGTAGCCAGGCAGACACTCAAAGGACACAGTGAGGCCCACACTGAAGTCACTGCCGATCACGATGCCATTACGAAAAGGACGAGGGTCGGGACAACTCTGTAGCTGATAGGCTGAAAATCAGGAAGTAGCCGATCATTTAAATAAACATTGACTGAAAATACATAAGAAAATGACGCAAACATGAAAATGAATACATAAAACTGTTTTATGTAGACATCGTATCTAGGATACTGAAAGAGATTACCCAGACTAACATTATGGCAAATAAAATGACATTTAATTGAGTTGAGTGAAATCACAAGTCCTTTTTGAGTTCTCCTCTCCCACAAATTCTACTGACTAACTCTGTAGTCTACACTGTCGGCATAGGTTCCAATCCGGCATACGGTCCTATGACACAACCTCTATCTTTCCCAGTGTCATCCTCTTTCTATCGATCTGTTCAATATATATATTTTTTTAATATATATATATTTTTTAAACAAACAAACTCTATCCTCACCCTGGTAAGTCATCTGGAAACCTGGCTTGTTCTGGGAGTAGTCGCTGTGGAAGAAGAGGCTAGTCTGGTGAGTGGTGCTGAACAGGGACTTTGGGACATGTGGTCCACTGAACCTGTCAATCACTGTGCCCGTCTCCAGCGTTCCACTCCGAATCTCCAGGTAGTCATGAATGGCCTCCGTGGAGAAGTTGAGGAACTGCAGGTGGATTCCTGAAAAAATCAACAGGTGGATTAAAAACACACTGGTCAGTCCATGAATTTCTGTTACTAAGAATAGACCATGATCTTACTCATCTACCCATTACTTCAGAAGGCGGGTTAATCCCAGAACCAACTGAAGTAGAACACCGTACCTCTACCACAACAAACATCACAAGAGATTACAGGTTAGTTGACTGAGAGCAGATGCTCATTGGTACATAACAATAGTTGCCAAGGAGAGGAGCAACTAGATGTCATAATATATTCAAGCTACCATAAAGGAGAATGATATACCGGTAATGAGGTTAATAATAACAATAATAATGATATATGCCAGTTAGCAGACATTTTTATCTAAAGGGACTTCCAGTCATGTGTTTCCATGCCTGTGCTATTTAGACCTAAAAATCAAACATCATTACCCCTACATTTGGACCCTAGTGCACTAGCGTCAAAGGGTTCTTCAGTTGTCCCCACAGGAGGACCCTTTGAAGAACCCTTTTTGGTTCCAGGTAGAACCCTTTTGAGTTCCATGTAGAACCCTTTCCACAGAAGGTTCTATATGGAAGCCAAAAGAGTTCTATCTGGAACCAAAAAGGGTTCTCCTATGGGGACAGTAAAGAATCCTTTGGAATCCTTTTTTCTAAGAGTGTATTCTATGTCTTTACCCTACTGCCTCTAAATCAGGATGCTGTTCTGTTGACTGGAAGACTGGTTAAGCATTTACATCACTGTTGGTGTTCCCTGTTTCCATGTCTCTGCTCTTTATGCCTATAAATCAAGGATAATTCCCGCTACAGCTCCTAACATACACGAGTCTGACACTTCACTGCTATATCTAGGACCACTTCCCCACTAGCTGTGTTTTAACTGAAACAAGACATACACTTCCTCGTATGACAATGTGCTACTGTGGCTTGTCCACGGCAGCGAGGTGATGTACCAAAGCCAATAGGTAGTTTGACAGTGTGTGTGTGTGCGTGTGTGTGTGTAGCCACAATGACTGTCAGTGTGTTCCCGTACCAAAGCCAATAGGTAGTTTGACAGTGTGTGTATGTGCGTGTGTGTGCGTAGCCACAATGACTATCAGTGTGTTCCTGTACCAAAGCCAATAGGTAGTTTGACAGTGTGTGTGTGTGCGTGCGTAGCCACAATGACTGTCAGTGTGTTCCCGTACCAAAGCCGATGGGTAGTATGACAGTCCAGGTGCAGTCTAATCCACTGGGGTAGTTTCCAGGGAATCCAGGGCTCAGAATGACACCGCTGACATCAGTCATGGACACACCACACTGGGCTGCAGAGACAATCCCACTCACACAGGTTAAAGAATGAATCATAGAATAACATGCAAATAGAATTACACTTTTTAGACTAGAGTAGAGTATAATAAAATAACTTATGTATTAGTCCATCAGAGACAAACATGTTCATATGTGTATCTATAGCTGCAGCCTTGTAAAAGCAGAGATGTTTGTCTTGATTTACACCTCTAGACAGTGTGAATGGGTATCGATGCCACCAGCTGTGCTAGATTAGTACATTAGTATTGACATCCCTTCCTTTCCAACTGTGTATTGTAGGATCAGTGCTTCAGATCAACTCACTCCTGTACAGATACACTTAGAAAAAAATTACTATCTAGAACCTAAAAGAGTTTCAAATGGGTTCTTTGGCTGTCCCCATAGGAGAACCCTTTTTGGTTCCAGGTAGAACCCGTTTGAGTGGCATGTAGAACCCTTTCCACAGAATGTTCTACATAGAACCCAAAAGAGTTCTACCTGGAACAAAAAAGGGTTCTCCTATGGGGACAGTTGAAGAACCCCTTTGAACCCCCTTTTTTCTAAGAGTGTACTAGCATAGCCTCCTTCTCTCTCAGCAGGTCAGCCAGTCTGAGGTAAGTCTTCAGTCTGGTTTTAGACCCCATCATAGCACTGAGACTGCACTTGTGAAGGTGGTAAATTACCTTTTAATGGCATCAGACCAAGGCTCTGCATCTGTCCTCGTGCTCCTAGACCTTAGTGCTGCTTTTGATACCATCGATCACCACATTCTTTTGGAGAGATTGGAAACCCAAATTGGTCTACACTGACAAGTTCTGGCCTGGTTTAGATCTTATCTGTCGGAAAGATATCAGTTTGTCTCTGTGAATGGTTTGTCCTCTGACAAATCAACTGTAAATTTCGGTGTTCCTCAAGGTTCCGTTTTAGGACCACTATTGTTCTCACTATATATTTTACCTCTTGGGGATGTCATTCGAAAACATAATGTTAACTTTCACTGCTATGCGGATGACACACAGCTGTACATTTCAATGAAACATGGTGAAGCCCCAAAATTGCCCTCGCTAGAAGCATGTGTTTCAGACATAAGGAAGTGGATGGCTGCAAACGTTCTACTTTTAAACTCGGACAAAACAGCGATGCTTGTTCTAGGTCCCAAGAAACAAAGAGATCTTCTGTTGAATCTGACAATTAATCTTAATGGTTGTACAGTCGTCTCAAATAAAACTGTGAAGGACCTCGGCGTTACTCTGGACCCTGATCTCTCTTTTGAAGAACATATCAAGACCATTTCAAGGAAAGCTTCTTTCCATCTAGGTAACATTGCAAAAATCAGAAACTTTCTGTCCAAAACTTATGCAGAAAAATTAATCCATGCTTTTGTTACTTCTAGGTTAGACTACTGCAATGCTCTACTTTCCGGCTACCCGGATAAAGCACTAAATAAACTTCAGTTAGTGCTAAATACGGCTGCTAGAATCCTGACTAGAACCAAAAATATTGATCATATTACTCCAGTGCTAGCCTCCCTACGCTGGCTTCCTGTCAAAGCAAGGGCTGATTTCAAGGTTTTACTGCTAACCTACAAAGCATTACATGGGCTTGCTCCTACCTATCTCTCTGATTTGGTCCTGCCGTACATACCTACACGTACGCTACGGTCACAAGACGCAGGCCTCCTAATTGTCCCTAGAATTTCTAAGCAAACAGCTGGAGGCAGGGCTTTCTCCTATAGAGCTCCATTTTTCTGGAACTGTCTGACTACCCATGTGAGAGACGCAAACTTGGTCTCAACCTTTAAGTCTTTACTGAAGACTTATCTCTTCGGTGGGTCATATGATTGAGTGTAGTCTGGCCCAGGAGTGGGAAGGTGAACGGAAAGGCTCTGGAGCAACGAACCGCCCTTGCTGTCTCTGCCTGGCCGGTTCCCCTCTTTCCACTGGGATTATCTGCCTCTAACCCTATTACAGGGGCTGAGTCACTGGCTTACTGGGGCTCTCTCATACCGTCCCTGGAAGGGGTGCGTCACCTGAGTGGGTTGATTCCCTGATGTGGTCATCCTGTCTGGGTTGGCGCCCCCCCCTTGGTTTGTGCCGTGGCGGAGATCTTTATGGGCTATACTCAGCCTTGTCTCTGGATGGTAAGTTGGTGGTTGAAGATATCCCTCTAGTGGTGTTAGGGCTGTGCTTTGGCAAAGTGGGTGGGGTTATATCCTTCCTGTTTGGCCCTGTCCGGGGGTGTCCTCGGATGGGGCCACAGTGTCTCCTGACCCCTCCTGTCTCAGCCTCCAGTATTTATGCTGCAGTAGTTTGTGTCGGGGGGCTGGGGTCAGTTTGTTATATCTGGAGTACTTCTCCTGTCCTATTCGGTGTCCTGTGTGAATTTAAGTGTGCTCTCTCTAATTCTCACTTTCTCTCTTTCTTTCTCTCTCTCGGAGGACCTGAGCCCAAGGACCATGCCCCAGGACTACCTGACATGATGACTCCTTGCTGTCCCCAGTCCACCTGGCCGTGCTGCTGCTCCAGTTTCAACTGTTCTGCCTTATTATTATTCGACCATGCTGGTCATTTATGAACATTTGAACATCTTGGCCATGTTCTGTTATAATCTCCACCCGGCACAGCCAGAAGAGGACTGGCCACCCCACATAGCCTGGTTCCTCTCTAGGTTTCTTCCTAGGTTTTGGCCTTTCTAGGGAGTTTTTCCTAGCCACCGTGCTTCTACGCCTGCATTGCTTGCTGTTTGGGGTTTTAGGCTCGGTTTCTGTACAGCACTTTGAGATATCAGCTGATGTATGAAGGGCTATATAAATACATTTGATTTGATTTGATTTTGATTTAAACTGCAATATGTTTAAAAATACATCTATGATACAGTTCCCAGGAAAGAGCAGCCTCCTGTGAACGTGACAGACACACTAACGGTTAAAATGTATGAATACTCTATCTACCCCATGTCTCGTTGCATCACTTGTGTTAAATAGGCTCCCTATCATTGAGTCAGAAGGAGAGGTATCGGTATCCTCAGTTTTGATCCTGGATAAAGAGTAGCCTAAAGAAATGGTAACAGAGCCCTTGTTAAAGCTGCAATATGTAACGTTTTGAGTGACCTGACCAAATAGTTATAGATCTGTCAATCTCATTGAACGCAAGTCTAAGAAGTGGTAGATATGTTCTATTTGCATTTTTTTTTCACCACTTAGGAGAGTCCAAGTTATTGTCTCTTCTTCACAGCTATTGTGTGTCAGAAAAAAGGTAATTATGTTAGATAAAGTGAGAATAAAATTAAGATTAAACGATTACGGGCAAGATTAAACAACGTCAAAAACCCATTCGTGTTTAAACCCATCCGACCTGAAAGGTTATAGGTGAGTTGAGTCGATTGTAGATAAAGAGTTGAGCCGACTGTAAATAAAGAGTTGAGTCGACTGTAAATAAGAGTTGAGCCGACTGTAAATAAAGAGTTGAGCCGACTGTAAATAAAGAGTTGAGCCGACTGTAAATAAAGAGTTGAGCCGACTATGAATAAAGAGTTGAGTCAACTATAAATAAAGAGTTGAGCTGACTGTAAATAAAGAGTTGAGGTGATTGTAAATAAAGAGTTGAGCTGACTGTAAATAAAGAGTTGAGCTGACTGTAAATAAAGAGTTGAGTCAACTGTAAATAAGAGTTGAGTCGACTGTAAATAAGAGTTGAGTCAACTGTAAATAAAGAGTTGAGTCGACTGTAAATAAGAGTTGAGTCGACTGTAAATAAAGAGTTGAGTCGACTGTAAGCAAAGAGTTGAGTCGACTGTAAGCAAAGAGTTGAGTCGACTGTAAGTAAAGAGTTGAGTCGACTGTAAATAAAGAGTTGAGTCGACTGTAAATAAAGAGTTGAGTCGACTGTAAGCAAAGAGTTGAGTCGACTGTAAGTAAAGAGTTTAGTCGATTGTAAATAAAGAGTTGAGCCGACTGTAAATAAGAGTTGAGTCGACTGTAAATAAGAGTTGAGTCGACTGTAAATAAAGAGTTGAGTCGACTGTAAATAAAGAGTTGAGTCAACTGTAAATAAGAGTTGAGTCGACTGTAGGTAAAGAGTTGAGTCGACTGTAAGTAAAGAGTTGAGTCGACTGTAAGTAAAGAGTTGAGTCGACTGTAAATAAAGAGTTGAGTCAACTGTAAATAAGAGTTGAGTCGACTGTAAGTAAAGAGTTGAGTCGACTGTAAATAAAGAGTTGAGTCGACTGTAAATAAAGAGTTGACTCAACTGTAAATAAGAGTTGCGTCGACTGTAAGTAAAGAGTTGAGTCGACTGTAAATAAAGAGTTGAGTCGACTGTAAATAAAGAGTTGAGTCAACTGTAAATAAAGAGTTGAGTCGACTGTAAATAAAGAGTTGAGTCGACTGTAAATAACAGTTGAGTCGACTGTAAATAAGAGTTGAGTCGACTGTAAATAAAGAGTTGAGTCGACTGTAAATAAGAGTTGAGTCGACTGTAAATAAAGAGTTGAGTCGACTGTAAATAAAGAGTTGAGTCGACTCTGAATAAAGAGTTGAGTCGACTGTAAATAAAGAGTTGAGCCGACTGTAAATAAAGAGTTGAGTCGACTGTAAATAAAGAGTTGAGTCAACTCTGAATAAAGAGTTGAGTCAACTATAAATAAAGAGTTGAGTCGACTGTAAATAAAGAGTTGAGTCGACTCTGAATAAAGAGTTGAGCCGACTGTAAATAAAGAGTTGAGTCGACTGTAAATAAAGAGTTGAGTCGACTCTGAATAAAGAGTTGAGCCGACTGTAAATAAAGAGTTGAGCCGACTGTAAATAAAGAGTTGAGTCGACTCTGAATAAAGAGTTGGGCTAACTGTGAAGAAAATAAAAGTTGAGGCGACAGAACAAATGTGAAAGCATGAGATAAACAATGTGGCCTTGATCGTCTACGGTTGAACTTTAGAGTTCCTAACACTGAGGCCCAGAGTCCCAAGAGGAACCTTCTAGTGCCGCATCGCCTTTCAACATCTGTGGCAGTGGGGGAGGCATAGTGGGAGGTTAGGGGGGTAAACTTCTGGCACATGAAAACACAGTCTCAATATTAGGAAGGTGTTCCTAATGTGTTGTACACTCAGTGAAATAGGTTTTTAAAGGGTAAAGACAGGCAAGAGACTAACAAGGAATGTGTCTGTCTCTTCTGCAGACCAAGGCACCCCCCCCCTGGCATCATCAGGCTCATTGTTTGGTTTAAAATGTTACTGTTAATGAACAAATCTACCAAATCCATCATCTGTCTCAGTGAGTTAATGTACATGGACAGAATATATATATACAGTTTAAGTCAGAAGTTTACATACTCCTTAGCCAAATACATTTTAACTCAGTTTTTCACAATTCCTGACATTTAATCCTAGCAAAAATGCCCTGTATTAGGTCAGTTAGAGTCACCACTGTATTTAAAGAATATTATATGTCACAATAATAGTAGAGATAATTATTTATTCCAGTTTTTATTTCTTTCATCACATTCCCAGTGGGTTAGAAGTTTACATACACTCAATTAGTATTTTGGTAGCATTGCCTTTAAATTGTTTAACTTGGGTCAACTGTATCAGGTAGCTTTCCACAAGCTTACCACAATAAGTTGGATGAACTGTGGCCCATTCCTCCTGACAGAGCTGGTGTAACTGAGTCAGGTTTGTAGGCCTCCTTGCTCGCACATGCTTTTGCAGTGCTGCCCAAACATTTTCTATAGGATTGAGGTCAGGGCTTTGTGATGGCCACTCCAATACCTTGACTTTGTTGTCCTTAAGCCATTTTGCCACAACTTTGCTTGTAAGTATGTTTGGGGTCATTGTCCATTTGGAAGACCCATTGGCGACTAAGCTTTAACTTCCTGACTGATGTCTTGAGATGTTGCTTCAATATATCCACATCATTTTCCTGCCTCATGATGGCATCTATTTTGTGAACTATAGTTTGTTAACAAGAAATTTGTGGAGTGGTTGAAAAACAAGTTTTAATGATTCCAACCTAAGTGTATGTAAACTTCCGACTTCAACTGTATATATATATAAAAGTAGATGTGGGCCCTGGCAGTTTATTTGGGGACATTTTTCATTAAAACATGTCTGTAAGCAGGTGGAGTGTCAAATATCAACTTTGGTTGTTCAGGATATACAGCTGACCTGAGATGAAACAGTTGTCCCCCGAGACTAACAGCCAACTCTGAAAATGTTGAAGTTGTACTTTTTATGCTGGGTATCGAGCCTCTATGACAGTCACACATTTACATTACAGAGGAACTGAACTCACCACAATTCTCTATGAGAGGTTTACACATACTGATGTCACAGCAATGTTATCAACATACCAAGACAGAGTGGGACTGGGTAGTTCCATCTCCGGACTGGTCCTGGCATACAGGTTATATGGGCATTACCCTGGTGAAGAAAAATAGGTATTAATTAACAAGCATTATGTTGTTATGTTGCACATTCCCTAGTAATCCATGCTTTGGAACATTAGAACACCAAACAACATTTAAAATGGCTACTAAGATGAACAGACAGAGATACTAGATCAAATGGACAGAGATAGATATAGATATGGAGAAGAAAACAATATATATAGATAGAGATATGGATAAAATATAGAGATATAGATAGAGGTATGGTTAAAATATAGAGATATAGATAGAGATATGGATAAAATACAGATACAGATAGCGATATGGATAAAATATAGAGATATAGATAGAGGTATGTATAAAATATAGAGATATAGACAGAGGTATGGATAAAATATAGAGATATAGATAGATAGAGGTATGTATAAAATATAGAGATATAGATAGATAGAGGTATGTATAAAATATAGAGATATAGATAGAGGTATGTATAAAATATAGAGATATAGATAGATAGAGGTATGTATGAAATATAGAGATATAGATAGAGGTATGGAGTAAAACAAAACTTGATATAGAGATGCATTTATTTATTTTATATAACCTTTATTTAAACAGGGAGTCACATTGAGATAATCATCTACTTTACAAGAGCCCTGTATACATTACAATAATATCAGCTTCACAAAACACACATATATGTTTATAAAACAATAGAATTCAGCACACAATAACAAAATAAACATATTTAATAAAAGCAACCACATTCAACTACATAAAGGTCCTCAATGTCACGGCTGTTGAAAGGAGAGGACCAAGGTGCAGCGTGGTGAGCGTACATTTCCGTTTATTAATCAAAATGACGCCGAACAAAACAAATAACACGACAAAAACAAACCGTGAAGCTCAAAGGCTATGTGCCCGAAACAAAATCAACTTCCCACAAAGAAAGGAGGGAAAAAGGGCTACCTAAGTATGGTCCCAATCAGAGACAACGCTAGACAGCTGTCCCTGATTGAGAACCATACCCGGCCAAAACATAGAAACACCAAATCATAGAAAACGAAACATAGAATGCCCACCCCAAATCACACCCTGACCAAACCAAACAGAGACATTAAAAGGCTCTCTACGGTCAGGGTGTGACACTCAATCAATCATGGAAACTGCCTGAGTGGCACCAGCACATGTAACTGCAGTGAACTCTGCAGATTGTTCCACACTAGAGGCAAACATTTTTTTTAAACGGAGACCTTCCCAAATATGTGGAGAATGAAGGGATCTCTAGTGTTATCCATTCATGAGAATGGGTTTTAATTAATGAAGATAAAGATGGAGAGAATGATATCTTTCCTGCAGAGAGAATGATCTCTTACCTGCAAAGAGAATGATATCTTACCTGCAAAGAGAATGATATCTTACCTGCAGAGAGAAAGATCTCTTACCTGCAGAGAGAAAGATCTCTTACCTGCAGGCAGAAAGATATCTTACCTGCAGAGAGAATGATCTCTTACCTGCAGAGAGAATGATCTCTTACCTGTAGAGAAAATGATCTCTTACCTGCAGAGAGAATGATCTCTTACCTGCAGAGAGAATGATCTCATACCTGCAGAGAGAATGATCTCTTACATGCAGAGAAAATGATCTCTTATGTGCAGAGAATATGATGCAGAGAGAATGATATCTTACCTGCAGAGAGAATGATGCAGAGAGTATGATATCTTACCTGCAGAGAGAATGAACTCTTACCTGCAGAGAGAATGATCTCTTACCTGCAGAGAGAATGATCTCTTACCTGCATAGAGAACAATCTCTTACCTGCAGAGAGTAGCCTGGTTCACACTGGAACAGCACCACGTCTCCAACCATGAAGCGCTCTCCAACCCTGATGCCATAGTTGGGGGTCTGTGGCTCTGGACAGGACTCCAGACCTATGGCTGTGGAGAATAGGAAAAGAGAATTTAAACAAGTCAGTTGTTATCACAATGTGGCACACACACACACACACACACACACACACACACACACACACACACACACATCATAAAGCCATCTAATGACAGATCACCTGTGTACTCCAGATGGAAGCCAGCAGCAGACACACTGATGTCTGAACTGAAACTCAGGTACAGGTTGTTGGATGTGCTGTTGAGCAACTGAGGGATGGTGGTGCCTTGGAAGACAGAGAGAGAGAGAGAGAACATAAGACAAGAGTTCTCAATTATCCTGTTGTCCTTCCATAAATACACATTTTCCCACAAAGAGAAATCATTGTGGGAAATCAATGGATTAGTGGTTGAAGGGCACACAGTATGAACAGGTGGTTGATTTGTGAATGATCCTTTTGCTTGTGTTTCATACCCTTCAGACAATACCCTCCATGGTAATGTGCTGGACATGGACATGAAACGCCAAAAATGCTAATATCAGGCATATTGAGTTCATTTAGTTTTGGATTTTTGTGCATTGTTGTGTATTGTTTGATACTAGTGCACAGTTGGAGCTAGGAACACAAGCATTTCACTACACCAGCAATAACATCTGATAAATATGTGTATGTGACCAATAACATCTGATAAATATGTGTATGTGACCAATAACATCTGATAAATATGTGTATGTGACCAATAACATCTGATAAATATGTGTATGTGACCAATAACATCTGATAAATATGTGTATGTGACCAATAACATCTGCTAAATATGTGTATGTGACCAATAACATCTGATAAATATGTGTATGTGACCAATAACATCTGCTAAATATGTGTATGTGACCAATAAAATGTGATTTGATTTTGATTTGACAGAATAAGTAAACCATATGCCATGGGGGGGGGGGGGGTGCACTATATAAACAGTAGCAACTCTTACATGAAGGTATAAACAGACGTCTCCTCAGGTAGTTACAGCACTTGGACAGCTGTAATTATGACAGATACTGTGTCTCTGCTCCCGCCTCCATTCTCCTAAGTGTCCTCCTGATACCGAGCTCATTCCCTCTCTAACACCCTATTGTTCCAACCTTTGTATAAGTGTTGGAACAAGTCAGCATCTATATCTATATGAACCGGCTGAGAACTCCACAGTGTGGTGTGGCCCTGTCATTCAAGCCTTAGCAGGGGACTCAGATACCCAGTGGAACTTCCTAATTACTGTCCACCCCTACAACCCCCGTACACCCACCTCCCCCTCTCTATCCCCCATGGAGCCTGCGTTGACCCGCTGGGCCTCAGTGACAGACATGCTAACGAGGCCAGAGCACGGCCTATGCTGGGGCCCTGTAGATGCTCATCAGCCAGGGTATTGTTTACTACAAACCGGCTACAGAAATCAGCGGGGAAGAGCTCCCTTGACAGGCCTGGCAGTAATTGATCTGTAGAACACAGCCAGGGGAGACACATTGAACCACATGTGTTCCGACTGCTAGAATTATATGATCGTAGGTCGTGGACACAGGAAGGTGTTCGTTGTGAGGGAAAATAACTTATGAAATCGTGGAGGGGACCGTGGATCTGTCTCCCTCCGTTAGTACATTCATCACACATGATATCTCAGACAGCACTGACCTGATTTTGACAAAACTTGGGTAAATTATGTGTCTTGCCATAGAGACCCGGCATATACAAAACGACACTGATTGGCCCATGTCAGGAGTTATAATAATGAACTGAAATGTGTTAGTAACAGGCACTGCATCATTCGTGGGGGAATACATGTTTACTGTTGCTCGTTTTCTAACAGTACATTATTATAATGATCTTGGAACGGGATTTCCGTGTTATGAGATTATAGCTAGCTGGAACATGTTTCCATGAAACATAGTTGATGACCAAATTAGGATGACGTAACAGATATTATCACAAAATAAGTGAAGGCACCACAAGTGGTTGATTATTGATCCAGGAGCTAAAGATTACCTGAGTAGCTGCCCAGTCTTGGAGCGTGGTTGTCACCTCCGTCATAGAAGTCCAGAGAGTCCCAGTTGTGTTCGGAAGCAAAGCTCACCACCTGGATCTGAGGCAAGGAGTTAGGACTCAGACCTTTTTCACACTACTGAACCGACCCAAACTGTACTCACTAATGCCTGATTCACACAGTACTATACAGGCTTGCATGGTCCTTTCCAGCATTGTTTTCAGCAGGCCAGCGCAGTACAGTACAGTACAGTACGGCTCAGCTCGGTTCGGCTCAGTTGTGTGAGACAGAGAAAGATAACTGCCATGCAGAAACAGACAATTCGTCACCACTTGAAAACCTTTGAAATACTCCAACTTAGTAAATGAACACTGTAGTACTGTAGATAATATTCAATGGAAAGAGAAAGATGAGACTTCAGGTCCAAAACACAGTGCCCACTTACAGTAAACATAATAATAATTATTAATAAATAAATAATTATTAAGCTATTAGGTATTCCCTTTATTCAAGTTTAACTTCTGGTACTGCATGGTGATACTCTGAAATCACAAACATATCCTTCAAGGACAGAACAGGCTCTCTTACTTGGATACCAGCGCCCTCGGGCACCGAAATCTTCCAGACGCAGTTCTGATTATTGTCATACGGCTCAGGGTAACCAGGGGACAGTATGGTCCCTCTGCGTGCCGTCAGGATCCCTCCACACGGCACTAAGGGGACAAAGTCAAGCAGAGAGGGGACATACGTTAACACAGCCACATGTATGTCCTAATATTTTTTTGATTTTTTCTGCTTTATTTAACTAAGCAGTTAAGAACAAATTCTTATTTTCAATGACGGCCTAGGAACAGTGGGTTAACTGCCTGTTCAGGGGCAGAATGACAGATTTGTACCTTGTCAGCTCGGGAGTTTGAACTTGCAACCTTCCGGTTACTAGTCCAACGCTCTAACCACTAGGCTATGTACAGGTGTCTGCACTTTTACAGTTTTCACGTTGTTATTATTCAGATTCAGCACTGCTAATCTGAGCCACTTTCTGAATACGGGCCCTGGTTCCCTCAGTATCGACGGGTTAGATGACAAGAAAATTATGCTTCAATGGGGCAGAAGGTTGTGTGTTGTTGTGAGTCTGGATGGCCAGACATCTAGCACCAGGGACAAGAAGTTTCCATGTGGTGGAATCGTAGGTGGCTCGTTTCAGCTAGCTTAATTTTGTTCTTGATACCATGTCTTGTTTCGAGGTGTTTTGACTGGTCACGTCTATGCTAACATGTCAAAAATGTGCTAACTAGCGAACCAACAACTGTAACAATGTATTGGAGAGACAACAAGTGCAAATGTATTGGAGACAAAATGTAGTTTACATGTTGTCAATAATCTGAGCCAAACCTGTCTGTTTAGCCCCATTGGTTTTGTAGCTAAACAACCAATCTGTCTGCAGACAGAGACGTCACTATAGATGTCTGACTTAATCGTGAAGCTTCAGTGAAGCTTCAGTGAGGCCTCAGCAAATAGAAGATAGAAAATAGAAGATCATTTGACTTACACAGACTAAAAGCCATGTTGGACAATGTTGGACAATGTTGGACAAGTAACGGTTAATCACATCTTGGATAAAGACATTCTTTGCAGTGACAGACAGTGATTATAGAACGAGTAAGCAGTGGTAAAATAATGTAATACCTCACGTTGACCAATCGGAAACGTCCAAGTTTCAACGCTTATTGTCTTCGAGGCATACCTGTTCATTCTTATCAGCCTCATACACACATCCATGTGTCTATGATTCAATTAAACTTTATTTAAAAAGGGACAATGAGGCATATAAACGTCTGCCTCTGCGGTGAAAGACGTGACATTATAACCGTTTCTCCCAAGAGAGAGAGGCTAGGTTAAGCAATTTCCCCGTTTGCTGAAGACCTGCCAAGTATTGTCTTCACAACTGCGAGAGGAGGGAGAGAGGTGGGAAAGTAGAGAGCTGTCAATAGCACAAGCTGGTATCTAATGCTGCCAGAACAGTTTTTTTCTCCCCTGATCAGATGCTCAGATCCGATGATGATGCTATCTGTGAAGGATAACAGTATATACTAGAGGTCAGCACCAATCACCTTGTTTAAATAACTAAGAGAAGACTGGGACACACTGATGGCTGTCTAATATGGCAGCAGAAATGTCTGACAGATCTGAGAGAGAGAGAGCGAGGGAGAGAGAGGAAGGAGAGAGAGAGCGAGGGGGAGGGAGAGATGGAGAAAGGAAGAGAGAGCGAGACATTGAGAGAGGGGAGAGAGAGAGAGAGAGATGTTGAGAGAGAGGGGGGAGAGAGCAATATATCTGTGTCAGAAGATTAAATTATTCAACAAACTCACTTCAGAGCAATTTCAACTCATCCATATTTTACAGATGATATATAAAATGCAGCCATAGTGCTCAGGTAATCACGGAGAAAATCCTACGGCCCGTATCCGTCCCACTGGAAAACACGAATGGAAAACAGAAAAAGAAAAAGCCCAGGAAGCCGTGTTCTACAGTGGGCCAAAGAGGCAGCATAGAGAAAGCAAGTCATTCAGAAATATGGCCTTGTCAACTCCGCGCTCCCTTATGAATTGATAAGTGGCCCTTCACCTCCACATAGCTAGATACTGGCCCTTCATTCAAAGACTCCTAGATACTGGCCCTTCATTCAAAGACAGCTAGCTAGGGGCCCTTCATTCAAAGACAGCTAGATAGGGGCCCTTCATATCAAGGGGTAATATCAGGCTACAGCTCTGGTCAAATCCTGTTTACAAACTACTGTACTCTGTGTCTCCCTCCTTTGCTTTGGGGCAGGGCTTTGGATGGGTTTGACAGAAAATAACACCATGTCATTCTGTCTCTGCCAGTTAGGAGCAGGGAGCTAGCACAGATTAGATGCACTTTACTAGCCTCCCATCAGACAGGCATGCACTCTGCCCACCCCACCATGGACACAAAAAAAAAAACGGAGAAAAACTCCCTGTGTTATTAAATGTAGCTTGATATGAAAGTCACTCTGGCTGAAAACCAGAACCTTGAATATTGGTGTGTGATCCGCAGAGAAAAAGGCAAACATCACTTTAAGAGAGAAAAGGCAGGCATTGGAAGATCATTACAATTTAGAGGCTATTTTCTGAGCTGTTTAGACGTAATGAATAGACTGCAGCTCTGCTGACAATTAGTAATAATTGTAACCAGAAACTGTGCAGAGCACTCGTCGGGAAAGAGAGTGAGAGAGTCATCTCTCGCTTTAACTCTGCACTCTCATCAGAGACACTCTCTCCTCTCTTTCTCTCTCTCCACCCTCTCTCCTCTCTTTCTCTCTCTCTACCATCTCTCCTCTCTTTCTCTCTCTCTACCCTCTCTCCTCTCTTTCTCTCTCTCTACCCTCTCTCCTCTCTTTCTCTCTCTCTACCCTCTCTCCTCTCTTTCTCTCTCTCTACCCTCTCTCCTCTCTTTCTCTCTCTCTACCCTCTCTCCTCTCTTCCTCTCTCTCTACCCTCTCTCCTCTCTTCCTCTCTCTCTACCATCTCTCCTCTCTTTCTCTCTCTCCACCCTCTCTCCTCTCTCTCTCTCTACCCTCTCTCCTCTCTCTCTCTCTCTCTACCCTCTCTCCTCTCTTTCTCTCTCTCTACCATCTCTCCTCTCTTCCTCTCTCTCTACCCTCTCTCCTCTCTTTCTCTCTCCCTACCCTCTCTCCTCTCTTTCTCTCTCTCTACTCTCTCTCCTCTCTTTCTCTCTCCCTACCCTCTCTCCTCTCTTTCTCTCTCTACCCTCTCTCCTCTCTTTCTCTCTCTCTACCCTCTCTCCTCTCTTTCTCTCTCTCTACCCTCTCTCCTCTCTTCCTCTCTCTCTACCCTCTCTCCTCTCTCCTCTCTCCTCTCTCTACCATCTCTCCTCTCTCCTCTCTCTCTACCCTCTCTCCTCTCTCCTCTCTCTCTACCCTCTCTCCTCTCTCCTCTCTCTCTCTCTACCCTCTCTCCTCTCTCTCTCTCTCTACCCTCTCTCCTCTCTTCCTCTCTCTCTACCCTCTCTCCTCTCTTTCTCTCTCTCTACCCTCTCTCCTCTCTTTCTCTCTCTCTACCCTCTCTCCTCTCTCTCTCTCTCTCTCTCTACCCTCTCTCCTCTCTTTCTCTCTCTCTACCCTCTCTCCTCTCTTTCTCTCTCTCTACCCTCTCTCCTCTCTTTCTCTCTCCCTACCCTCTCTCCTCTCTTTCTCTCTCTCTACCCTCTCTCCTCTCTTTCTCTCTCCCTACCCTCTCTCCTCTCTTTCTCTCTCTCTACCCTCTCTCCTCTCTTTCTCTCTCTCTACCCTCTCTCCTCTCTTTCTCTCTCTCTACCCTCTCTCCTCTCTTCCTCTCTCTCTACCCTCTCTCCTCTCTCCTCTCTCCTCTCTCTACCATCTCTCCTCTCTCCTCTCTCTCTACCCTCTCTCCTCTCTCCTCTCTCTCTACCCTCTCTCCTCTCTCCTCTCTCTCTCTCTACCCTCTCTCCTCTCTCTCTCTCTCTACCCTCTCTCCTCTCTTCCTCTCTCTCTACCCTCTCTCCTCTCTTTCTCTCTCTCTACCCTCTCTCCTCTCTTTCTCTCTCTCTACCCTCTCTCCTCTCTCTCTCTCTCTCTACCCTCTCTCCTCTCTTTCTCTCTCTCTACCCTCTCTCCTCTCTTTCTCTCTCTCTACCCTCTCTCCTCTCTCCTCTCTCTCTACCCTCTCTCCTCTCTTTCTCTCTCTCTACCCTCTCTCCTCTCTCTCTCTCTCTCTCTACCCTCTCTCCTCTCTTTCTCTCTCTCTACCCTCTCTCCTCTCTCCTCTCTCTCTACCCTCTCTCCTCTCTCCTCTCTCTCTACCATCTCTCCTCTCTCCTCTCTCTCCACCCTCTCTCCTCTCTTTCTCTCTCTCTACCCTCTCTCCTCTCTTTCTCTCTCTCCACCCTCTCTCCTCTCTTTCTCTCTCTCTACCCTCTCTCCTCTCTTTCTCTCTCTCTACCCTCTCTCCTCTCTCCTCTCTCTCTACCCTCTCTCCTCTCTTTCTCTCTCCCTACCCTCTCTCCTCTCTCTCTCTCTCTCTACCCTCTCTCCTCTCTCCTCTCTCTCCACCCTCTCTCCTCTCTCCTCTCTCTCTACCCTCTCTCCTCTCTTTCTCTCTCTCTACCCTCTCTCCTCTCTTTCTCTCTCTCTACCCTCTCTCCTCTCTTTCTCTCTCCCTACCCTCTCTCCTCTCTCTCTCTCTCTCTCTCTACCCTCTCTCCTCTCTCCTCTCTCTCCACCCTCTCTCCTCTCTCCTCTCTCTCTACCCTCTCTCCTCTCTTTCTCTCTCTCTACCCTCTCTCCTCTCTCCTCTCTCTCTACCATCTCTCCTCTCTCCTCTCTCTCCACCCTCTCTCCTCTCTTTCTCTCTCTCTACCCTCTCTCCTCTCTTTCTCTCTCTCTACCCTCTCTCCTCTCTCTCTCTCTCTCTCTACCCTCTCTCCTCTCTTCCTCTCTCTCTACCCTCTCTCCTCTCTTTTTCTCTCTCTACCCTCTCTCCTCTCTTCCTCTCTTCCTCTCTTTCTACCCTCTCTCCTCACCACGCTCTTTAGACCTGGCTGGATGCACAGCCAAGAGGAAACATTCTGCTCGTTCCAGTTAAGAGTGTGAAGGAAGGCCTCCTGAGGGACCCTCACAGCCAAAATCCCAGTCTGCTTTCATGTGCACACTCACGCTCCCACGTTAATGACTTTGCCTCACTTAAGAGGTCGGCCCGTGGTGATCGGCATGTTGATGAAGCTTGAGAGAAAGGTAGAAGACTTGGTGGTGTTTCTGACATGCGGTCACCAATCACGGTAGTCGACAATTGGCTCGGGAGTCAATCATACTGACCAATACATGTGGGTAGCGAGTCATTCCATTGGGCCAAGGTGTCAGGGACGGTCTCACAGTGGATGGCCGTGGAACCGTGCAGGATGTATCCGGGGTTACACTCGAACAGGACTGTGGCGCCCATGGCGAAGTCGTTCCCAATCCGTTTGCCGAAGCGGGGCTCAGGGACCGAACTGCACTGGGTGGCACTGGTCCTTGGGACAGCTGTGGAGAGGATAGGAGGTGTCAGCAAAGCAATGGAGGAAGAAGAAGAAGAAGAAGAAGAAGAAGTGGGGACAAAAACATGAAAAAACACCAACCCACTCTCTGGTGACAGACTTTCAGCTATAGCAAGCTAGGGTGACATTTGATAATGCAAAACCCACATGTGAAATGCCATAACACAGACCACCATCCATGGTGCATTAAGGCGCTGTAAGAGGGGAGGAGAGTGTGTGTCTGTTACCTTGATCAACCTCCCATGAGTGCTCCCACACTTGAATACTGAACGCAGGTTTAGGGTTTTTCGCATAAACAAGAACCATCTGACTAAATCTGGACTTTTGTGTAAAAGTCTGACATATTTAAATTGGGATTCAATTTTGACCAGAACAACAGCACTGAGTTAGTTAGTGGGATTTAAGTTAGCAAGCCTTGCTTGCATGAACAAGGTCTTTTAAATGATGCAAGACTAGGCTGGCATTTTAGAAAGCTTTGCATGTGTAATAGAGAATTACATCCGAGTAGCAGGCAGGCAGCGTCTGGAGTGTGTTGTAGGAATCTGTCCAGGAGTTAAGCTAAGCATGCGTCGGGGGGGGGGGGGGGGGGGGGGGGCATGAATGAGTCTTCTACACTGGAGGATGCTGCCGTTGAGTGTTAAGTTACGTCCCAAATGGGACCCTATTCCATATATATTGTAATACTTTTGATCAGCAGTGCACTGCTGAAGGGAATGGGGTGCTAGTTCGGACACAGGCTTACTCTTATGAGATTTTCAAGAGGAGGGGGAAATGTGGCATGTGTAGAATTTGTTAAAGCTATAAGAAGCTTGATCATTCTAAGCATTGTGGGGGGATATGTGAAGCATCTTGCTGAGCAGGGCATCCCTGTGCCTTTGATAGTGCTGAACAGACAGGTTTTGGGGCCCGGCAACGTCATCAACAGATGCTAGCTGACAGAAAAATAAAAAATGCACCCCTCCGGCTTTCGGCACACTCCTGATGAATGTAGGTACTCTACGGAAGCGTGAGTCTAAATGTCAGACGTCTAAAAAAGGATCTCCTCTCATAGACACACGCTACTCTTGAGGGTATTCTGTAAGGAAATCTTAACGAAGCTCAATCTAACTCAATGCCTGTCAGAGTCGCATATTTCAGATGTTTTTATTTTAAGCCGGAGCTAGTGTATTCAAAGGATCATAATGTATTTACAGTGTGGTTCGGAAGGTATTCAGACCCCTTGACTTTTTCCACTTTCAATTCATTTACAGATTTATTCTAAAATTGATTAAATTAATGTTTTTTCTCTCATTAATCTACACACAATACCCCATAATGACAATGAGAAAACAGGTTTTTAGACATTTTCGAAATGTGTTAAAAATAAAAACAGAAATACCATATTTACATAAGTATTCCAACACTTTTCTATGAGACTCGAAATTAAGCTCAGGTGTTTGAGCTCACGTTTCCATTGATCATCCTTGAGATATTTCTACAACTTGATTGGAGTCCACCTGTGGTAAATTCAATTGATTGGACATGATGTGGAAAGGCACACATCTGTCTATATAAGGTCCCACAGTTGACAGTGCATGTCAGAGCAAAAACCAAGCCATGAGGTCAAAGGAATTGTCCGTAGAGCTCTGAGACAGGATTGTGTCGAGGCACAGATCTGTGGAAGGGTACCAAAATATTTCTGCAGCATTGAATATCCCCAAGAACACAGTGTCCTCCATCATTCTTAAATGGAAGACGTTTGGAACCTCCAAGACTCTAACTAGAGCTGGCCAAACTGAGCAATCGGGGGAGAAGAGCCTTGGTCAAGGAAGTGACCAAGAACCTGATGGTCACTCCGACAGAGCCCCAGAGTTCCTCTGTGGAGATGGGAAAACCTTCCAGAAGGACAACCCTCTCTGCAGCACTCCACAAATTAGGCCTTTATGGTAGAGTGACCAGACAGAAGCCACTAATAAGTAAAATGCACACAACAGCCCGCTTGGAATTTGCCAAAAGGCACCTAAAGACTCTGAGACCACGAGAAACAATATTCTCTGGTCTGATGAAACCAAGAGTGAACTCTTAGGCCTGAATGCCAAGCATTGCGTCTGTAGGAAACCTGGCACCATCCCTACGGTGAATCATGGTGGTGGCAGCATCATGCTGTGGGGATGTTTTTCAGCAGCAGGTACTGGGACACTAGTCAAGAGGGAAAGCTTAACGGAGCAAAGTACAGAGAGATCCTTGAAAAAAACACTTGCTCCAGAGTGCTCAGGACCTCAGACTGGGGTGAAGGTTCACCTTCCAACAGGACAATGACCCTAAGCACACAGCCAATACAACGCATGTGTGGCTTTGGCACAAGTCTCTGAATGTCGTTGAGTGGTCCAGCCGGAGCCCGGACTTGAACCCGATCAAACATCTCTGGAGATAATAGCTGTGCAGCGACGCTCCCCATCCAACCTGACAGAGCTTGAGAGGATCTGCAGAGAAGAATGGGAGAAACTCCCCAAATACAGGTGTGCCAAGCTTGTAGCATCATACCAAAGAATTCTCCAACTTCTTCAATAAAGTAAATGTGATATTTGCGCTTTTCATTTGAAATACATTTGCCAAAATGTCATTGTGTGTAGATTGATGAGGGAAAAACATTGATTTCATCAATTTTAGAACAAGGCTGTAACGTAACAAAATGTGGAAAAAGTCACAGGGATCTGAATACTTTCCGAATGCTCTGTATCCTGTCATTTTGAATACATAGAGGAGAGTATCATTACAGATACAACTAAACTCAATCCATGCCTCTGGCTTGACTGGCGTTGGATGAAAGCGAATTGCTGCAACATTTGAATAATGTCATCACAGATCTAAAACAACCAACCCTGGTAGACAAAAAGGGCTTGCTTTCATATGCACGGTGTCCATATTAGGACAGCCTTAGAGTCACAAGGATGTCCTATTATGGACACCGTACTCAGGAATAATCTATATCCTATGAAAGATCTATGGAAGACCAACCTTGATAGACAAAGTGAAAGCCCTTGGCCGTCTCCGGGCCGACCGTGGTGAACTTGATGGTTATCTGGTTACCAGTGCTCAAGGGTAGAGACTCCCCTGAAGAAAGAAAGACATTATCAATCAAACACAGTTTACAAGTCCACCGAACACAAACATTTCACAGGACGAAATGGAGGTTATTCTTCTGATGAATTTGTACATATGTGAAATCATAATTTGACCAGTTTCTCACAGCAGGAAAATAATCCTGCAGAAACAGGAAACGGTCATTATTATGTGGATTATTATTAATGGACATTTTTGTATGGGTTTATACACTTTCAGTTAGGATTAATCAAGTGGAAAAAGTGGAAAATACAAACTTTAAAAGCCTTTTTAAACATGGAATACAATATAATTTACATTTCCTGCCGTGCAGGAAAATTCTATGTGACAAAAGAGTGATCAAGTTAAGATAGCACATCTGTAGGTTGGCTGTCCAACAATGGATGATCCGACCCAGTCACAGATCAATGTATCAGAGTTCGTTGGATTAATCGATTACTTTGATCTCCAATCTGGCTTTGTTGAACTCTGAAGCCTTTCAGTGCAGAACTGATCAGCTGCTGGTTCAATGTTATATTTGAAGAAGGACATTCATATGCTTTGATAGGAGGCGTCTTATTGACTGCTAACTCCAATCAAGCCAGAGGCACTCTAATCCCACCTCTTCTCCTCTCTTTTCTTTGTCTTCATCTTCGTCGTTGTCTTCTTCTTCTTCTCAGTCTCTCTGACACTTTTGTGGTCTCATCCCCGAGATGGGATGAGGGGGAAATGTATGGCCCTGCATCAGCACTTACCTCTTTGTCAAGAGCATATTTTCAAGTGTTTCTGATTACATGGTACACATTGGTCCACAACCATGTCATTTTCCATCCATCCATCCGGCCCCCCCCACCCACCCCCCCCCCCCCCCCCCCCACCCACCCCCCCCCACCCACACACGCGTGCATGCAAGGCTCAATAGCTCAGCATAAGTGAGGTTATGGACCCAAGGGAACAGATGCTTTGATAAATATAATAACTATAGGTAGGGTAAATGTGGGGGGTAACGTAGGCAGGGGAAGTGTGTGTAACTATCATAGGGATCCATCTTGGGCTTTGTACTCTTATGTGTGTATCTCAGAGTTCTCACAGTTCATTTGAGATGTTCCTGGAAGGTGAATGTGGTGTACTGGGATTCTGATACAGAGTGGTGCTGGAGACTAAAGTGATACCAAACAATAGGGTTGAATGTGTGATTAATGCAAAGCCCTACAGATGCGGCCACAAAGCCTTTTGTCACAAAGTGCATTTGTCACAAAGTGCTTTTACAATACACCAACCTAGGCCCTCAAAGAGCAAGCGGCAAAACAGTAACAAAAGGAAAAACTCAACATCAAAAAACTCCAGTTCTGTGCCGCTGTTGCTGACGTGTCTGTCATTGTGTTATGTTGCTTGCTTTTTGTATTACCTGAGTGGGAGCCAGAGAGAGAAGACAGGAGTGGAGACTGCTGCGTGGGCCCGTCATAAATGTCCACCACGTCATTGAGTGACGTCTGGAACAAGACAAACTGCCCGAACAACACTGAAGAAGAAAGAGAGAAATAGAGAAAGAGAGAGAGAGAAAGAAAGAAAGCGGGAGAGAGAGAGAGAGAGAGAGAGAGAGGTTGACGTGTGAAACTAAACAAAAATATTAACAAACAAGCTAACACCATTGTGTTAACATGATTCATCATTTCACAGGCGTAATGTTATATACGGTGGCCATTTTGAAAATGCATGAGAGCTTAATTGTGACATATATTTTTGCCCCCCCCCGAAGCCAGTAAGTCTCAGCGCATAGTAGGTACTAAAGCGCGGCAAAATAGATAAAACGGGTCGTTATACAATTACTGTCTTGTCAACTGCTCCTGCTCTCTTTAGCGACGAGCATATTGAGATGCTTTATATTTTATTCATTGTGCCAATAACATCACAAAAGTACATCATTATTCTTCATTACAACGGCAGTGACCTTAAAACTGATGCAAGGACTTCCAGAGGTAACAGGACTGTGTGTTTATTTAAATATTTTAATTGAAAACCTCTCGGGGACCATTCTCTTTGTGTTTGGAGCGAGGCCACAATAAACTAGTGCACCCTGGGGGCTCCCTCTCCACTGTATACAGTAATAAAGAAGTATCCTAATTTAGCCTCTCTAACCGCTTTGAGAGTCATTGTGAAGGCAGAAAAAAACTGATTACCCATCCTACCCATTAGCATTACAAAACTCTACTGCACTTGCCCTAAATTGTTATGAAATGACAAGTAATTGGTCACCTAAAATCAAGCAAGATTTCTGGCTCTCACAGACCTGTAACTTCTTCTTTAAGAGGCTCATCTGTCCTCCACTCGTTACCTGTATTAATGGCACCTGTTTGAACTTGTTATCAGTATAAAAGACACCTGTCCACAACCTCAAACAGTCACACTCCAAACTCAAAGAGCTGTCAAAGGACACCAGTAACAAAATGGTAGACCTGCACCAGGCTGGGAAGACTGAATCTGCAATAGGTAAGCAGATTGGTTTGAAGAAATCAACTGTGGGAGCAATTATTAGGAAATGGAAGACATACAAGACCACTGATAATCTCCCTCGATCTGGGGCTCCACGCAAGATCTCACCCCGTGGGGTCAAAATGATCACAAGAACGGTGAGCAAAAATCCCAGAACCACACGGGGGACCTAGTGAATGACCTGCAGAGAGCTGGGACCAAAGTAACAAAGCCTACCATCAGTAACACACTACGCCGCCAGGGACTCAAATCCTGCAGTGCCAGACGTGTCCCCCTGCTTAAGCCAGTACATGTCCAGGCCCGTCTGAAGTTTGCTAGAGAGCATTTGGATGATCCAGAAGAAGATTGGGAGAATGTCATATGGTCAGATGAAACCAAAATAAAACTTTTTGGTAAAAACTCAACTCGTCGTGCTTGGAGGACAAAGAATGCTGAGTTGCATCCAAAGAACACCATACCTACTGTGAAGCATGGGGTTGGAAACATCATGCTTTGGGGCTGTTTTTCTGCAAAGGGACCAGGACGTCTGATCCGTGTAAAGGAAAGAATGAATGGGGCCATGTATCGTGAGATTTTGTGTGAAAACCTCCTTCCGTCAGCAAGGGCATTGAAGATGAAACGTGGCTGGGTCTTTCAGCATGACAATGATCCCAAACACACCGCCCGGGCAACGAAGGAGTGGCTTCGTAAGAAGCATTTCAAGGTCCTGGGGTGGCCTAGCCAGTCTCCAGATCTCAACCTCATAGAAAATCTTTGGAGGGAGTTGAAAGTCCATGTTGCCCAGCAACAGCCCCAAAACATCACTGCTCTAGAGGAGATCTGCATGGAAGAATGGACCAAAATACCAGCAATTGTGTGTGAAAACCTTGTGAAGACCTCTGTCATTGCCAACAAAGGGTATATAACAAAGTATTGAGATACACTTTTGTTATTGACCAAATACTTATTTTCAACCATAATATGCAAATAAATTAATTAAAAATCCTACAATATGATTTTCTGGATTTTTAAAAATAATTTTGTCTGTCATATGTCTGTCATAGTTGAAGTTGAAGTTGAATCTTTTTAAGTGGGAGAACTTGCACAATTGGTGGCTGACTAAATACTTTTTTGCCCCACTGTATATACATACACATACCTATATAGATATTCATACTTTTTTTAGAATATACCTTTATTATTCCCCGCAAACCCTACTACCCTTCCCCCAATTGGAGTAAACGAATAGACAACAACACCCAGGCTTCCACCCTCAGTCCACACATCTTATACACATTTTACAGGCACAATCTATTTTACAATTTCTGATGTCCATCTGGTTTGATTTCTATTTGTAACTGTTACTATTTCACAAAATGTATGAACCTATATACATTTTACAGACCCCGTATGTTTTACAATGGTTATCTTGTTATTAGTCCCACCCTTCAGCTCCATTCAACCCCTCCCATCGATCTCTCAACATCATCCATTTTGGATTTCTATTTGCCATATATTTTTCAACTGTGTTGTGATGCTTCACAAAAGTACTGAACCTTTCTATTCTCATAGCTTCTACAGATTGTAAATGAAAAATAAATGTTTTTGCTAAAATAATTATGATATTATAGATTGATTGACTGTGGCTTTTCAAATCACCCAGTATTGCTATCTGCAGCGTTAGTTCTAGGCAAATGTTGCAATTCTTCAGCCATGTCTGGACCTGTGCCCCAAATCGAGCTAAAATATACTTTATGATTCCCTTTGATTTATTGCTTTACGCTAACAGTCACCATGTGAATCCCATTCAGGAGCCTTGTGTATCATCCGTCTCAAACTAGGAGAGCTGATTAAGGATCATTTTAGCCTTTTATTTTATAACATTTTAAATATTTTTTTTTTGATTACAGCACCTGATATTCCCAGGCGGTCACCCGTCCCAATACTAACCAGGGCCGACCCTTAACAAACGTGTTCAGGGTGGCATGGTCACAAGCTTATTATTTTCTACTCCATTTTCTCCCTGAATGGGCTCGGGAGAGGCGAGGTCGAGTCATGCGTCCTCCGAAGCATGACCTGCCTGGCCACCTGCTTCTTTCAACACTGTGTGTTGTCCTATGGGGCTCCCAGTCACAGCCGGTTGTGACACAGCCTGGGATTGAACCTTGAACCTTTATTGACAGCACTGCAGTGCAGGGCATTTGACTGCTGCGCCACCCAGGACCCAGTGTAGTCTTTTAGATCACAATGAATGTCATTACATGGACATGGGGGAGCTGATCCTACTCTGGCACAAGCAATATATTTATTTATTTATTTTACATTTTAATTATATTTATTTAACCTTTATTTAAAAAGAACAAATTCTTATTTACAATGACGGCCTACCCATACTCCGGATGATGCTGGGCCAATTGTGCACCGCCCTACGGGACTCCCAATCACAGCCGGATGTGATGTAGCCTGGATTCAAACCAGGGACTTCAGTGACGCCTCTTGCACTGAGAGGCAGTGCCTTAGACCACTGAGCCACTCTGGAGTCTGTTAGTCATTACATGGACAGGGGGAGCTGATCCTGACTCCTACATGTACAAATGAAAATTACGGATGGATTTTATTCCTGGGCTGCTGAAGAGCCAGCTGCACAGAGGCCATGTCCCAAATACCACCCAATTTGCTATATAGTGCACTATTTTTGACCAGAGCCCTATGGTCAAAAGTACCACACTACAAAGGGGATATGGTGGCGTTTTGTACTTCTATTAGATCCCGCCAAGGCATCAGCTACTCTTCCTGGGGTTTATTAGGGATCCCCATTAGTTCCTGCCAAGGCAGCAGCTACTCTTCCTGGGGTTTATTAGGGATCCTCATTAGTTCCTGCCAAGGCAGCAGCTACTCTTCCTGGGGTTTATTAGGGATCCCCATTAGTTCCTGCCAAGGCATCAGCTACTCTTCCTGGGGTTTATTAGGGATCCCCATTAGTTCCTGCCAAGGCAGCAGCTACTCTTCCTGGGGTTTATTACGAATCCCCATTAGTTCCTGCCAAGGCAGCAGCTACTCTTCCTGGGGTTTATTATGACTCCCCATTAGTTCCTGACAAGGCAGCAGCTACTCTTCCTGGGGTTTATTAGGGATCCCCATTAGTTCCTGCCAAGGCAGCAGCTACTCTCCCTGGGGTTTATTAGGGATCCCCATTAGTTCCTGTCAAGGCAGCAGCAGCTACTCTTCCTGGGGTTTATTATGAATCCCCATTAGTTCCTGCCAAGGCAGCAGCTACTCTTCCTGGGGTTTATTAGGGATCCCCATTAGTTCCTGCCAAGGCAGCAGCTACTCTTCCTGGGGTTTATTACGAATCCCCATTAGTTCCTGCCAAGGCAGCAGCTACTCTTCCTGGGGTTTATTATGAATCCCCATTAGTTCCTGCCAAGGCAGCAGCTACTCTTCCTGGGGTTTATTACGAATCCCCATTAGTTCCTGCCAAGGCAGCAGCTACTCTTCCTGGGGTTTATTATGAATCCCCATTAGTTCCTGTCAAGGCAGCAGCTACTCTTCCTGGGGTTTATTATGAATCCCCATTAGTTCCTTCCAAGGCAGCAGCTACTCTTCCTGGGGTTTATTATGGATCCCCATTAGTTCCTGCCAAGGCAGCAGCTACTCTTCTTGGGGTCCAAACACATTAAATCACTTACATTACATATTAAACAAAAGATAAAACAGTACATCATGTAACATTATTACACCACTACAAATCTACAATACAAAATGTATAAAACAATATTACAATGTACGTGTGTGTAGAGCGTGTGTTAGCACTTGTGTCTCTTCACAGTCTCCCGCTCTTCCGTAAGGTGTATTTTTACCAGTTTTTTTTACTGCTTGCATCGGTTACCTGATGTGGAATAGAGTTACATGTTGTCATGGCTCTGTGTAGTACTGTGGAATAGAGTTCCATGTTGTCATGGCTCTGTGTAGTACTGTGGAATAGAGTTCCATGTTGTCATGGCTCTATGTAGTACTGTGGAATAGAGTTCCATGTAGTCATGGCTCTGTGTAGTACTGTGGAATAGAGTTCCATGTTGTCATGGCTGTATGTAGTACTGTGGAATAGAGTTCCATGTTGTCATGGCTCTATGTAGTACTGTGGAATAGAGTTCTATGTTGTCATGGCTCTATGTAGTACTGTGGAATAGAGTTCTATGTTGTCATGGCTCTATGTAGTACTGTGGAATAGAGTTCCATGTTGTCATGGCTGTATGTAGTACTGTGGAATAGAGTTCCATGTTGTCATGGCTATATGTAGTACTGTGGAATAGAGTTCAATGTTGTCATGGCTCTATGTAGTACTGTGGAATAGAGTTCTATGTTGTCATGGCTCTGTGTAGTACTGTGCGCCTCCCATAGACTGTTCAGGACTTTGTGAAGAGAACTCTGGTGGTATGTCTTGTGGGTATGCATGGGTGTCCGAGCTGTGTGCTAGTAGTTTAAACAGACAGTTCGGTGCATTCAGCATGTCAGCACTTCTTACAAAAACAAGTAGTGATGAAGTCAATCTCTTTTCTTTTTAATAAAAAAAAAAAAAAACATTACAAATAAAAAATAATAATTTAATTGCATATTCGAAACATACAATATACTTGCAGTGAAGCCATTCAACAACTACATCATACCAGTCACCCAACAGATTCCAATTCAGAGCGACACACAGAAGCATCCAGGGTCAATGCCCTGCTCAAGGACCCCTCCCACAGTCCCCCCAAGGAACAATCTCTCTTCCACTTCCACTTTAAGCCATGAGAGATTGACATACATGCATGTCATTAATGTTAGCTCTCTGTGTACTTTTAAGGGCCAGCCGTGCTGCCCTGTTCTGAGCCAACTGCAATTTTCCTAAGTCCCTCTTTCTGGCACCTGACCACACTTTTGAACAGCAGTCCAGGTGTGACAAAACTAGGGCCTGCCCTGTTGATAGTGTTGTTAAGGAGGCAGAGCAACAATTTATTATGGACAGACATCTCCCCATCGTTGCTACTGTTGCATTTGGGATGCAACCAGAGTGAATCATAAGTCATTACTGTGAATGTTTCCCCTACTGTAGATTCTAGAACTCCCTGTGTCCCTAGATTCTAGAACTCCTGTCCCAAGATTCTATAATTCCCCCTGTCCCTAAATTCTAGAGATCTTATTGGCCCTAGATTCTAGAACTACTCCTGTCCCTAGATTCTAGAACTCCTCCTGTCCCTAGATTCTAGAACTCCCCCTGGGCCTAGATTCTAGAACTCCTCCTGTCCCTAGATTCTAGAACTCCCCCTGGCCGTAGATTCTAGAACTCCCATTGGCCCTAGATTCTAGAACTCCTTTCCCTAGATTCTAGAACTCCCCCTGGCCCTAGATTCTAGAACTCCCATTGACCCTAGAACTCTTCCTGTCCTTAGATTCTAGAACTCCCCCTGGCCCTAGATTCTAGAACTCATCCAGCCCCTAGATTCTAGAACTCCTCCTGTCCCTAGATTCTAGAACCCCCCTGTCCCTAGATTCTAGAACTCCTCCTGGCCCTAGATTCTAGAACTTTCCCTGGCCCTAGATTCTAGAACTTTCCCTGGCCCTAGGTCCTAGAACTACTCATGTCCCTAGTTTCTAGAACTCCTCCTGTCCCTAGATTCTAGAACTCTTCCTGTCCCAAGAATCTAGAACTATGATAATAGAAACAACACAACAAGATGAAGAGGAGCTGGAAGTCATTCCCGCGTTATCCATCAGTTTGTTCTGCATTGCAGTGTAAACAGAGCCGACACAATTAACACATCTGATGAAACACATTAAATAACGCAGGCTGAGAGATATGTTAACTGTCAAGGCAACACATCTGTGTTACCTGATAAGAAATATAGGCCTATAGTTTTGGTGAGAGAAGAGCTACGATCTACAATCCCGTGTCAATACAATTGTGTTTGGGGAGAGTCACATTTTTAACAGTGTGTGAAGAAGTCTCACAGCAATGCATTAAAATGTCTGAATTTGCAACAGTTGTGATACTGCACAGACACAGAGCTCCCTCTCTAAATCATACCACTGGCAACCCCAGCCTCCGACTCCAATACTGGGCCAGAGTAAGTCAACTGAACCAGACTCTGAGGAAATGCTTCACCAGGGAATGTGCATGGTTCAACAGAACAGAGAGCAGAGAGAACAGAGACCATGAGCCCTGTGCAGTAAGGCATGTTTGTAATGCTTCAACTATTTCAGTGGCTTTGGCAGGACACTACCGCAGTTGGCTGGCAGAAAGACCATTATCCATGTAGAGTCTACTGGAAGGCAGACTTCATCAACTGCAGACTGTACAGTGGCACAGCTTCGCGTGTTGGAGTGATGCATGTTTTTTTGTTGTTGGTTTTGCCCAGATGCGATATTCAGTAAATACCTGACATTCTACTGAAAATGTCTCTCATAATTACGATTTCAAATTGTTTTTATTTTATTTTACCTTTATTTTACTAGGCAAGTCAGTTAAGAACAAATTCTTATTTTCAATGACGGCCTAGGAACAGTGGGTTAACTGCCTGTTCAAGGGCAGAATGACAGATTTTGTACCTTGTCAGCTCAGGGATTTGAACTTGCAACCTTTCGGTTACTAGTCCAATGCCACTAGGCTACCCTGCCACCCCGGAGTCTTGGACTCTAATGTCTTGCAATGTTAGAAGAGATGTTGCTGCCAATGGCGACAAGTTTTTTTACTAATAGAGTAGCACAACTTGCCATGGAGCCAGAGGAGGACTGAGTCCCTGTACGCCATGGAGCCAGAGGAAGACTGAGTCCCTGTACGCCATGGAGCCAGAGGAGGACTACGTTATGGAGCCAGAGGAGGACTGAGTCCCTGTACGCCATGGAGCCAGAGGAGGACTGAGTCCCTGTACGCCATGGAGCCAGAGGAGGACTACGTTATGGAGCCAGAGGAGGACTGAGTCCCTGTACACCATGGAGCCAGGAGTCCTGAGTCCCTGTACGCCATGGAACCAGAGGAGGACTGAGACCCTGTGGGCCATGGAGCCAGAGGAGGACTGAGTCCCTGTACGCCATGGAGCCAGAGGAGGACTACGTCATGGAGCCAGAGGAGGACTGACTCCCTGTACGCCATGGAGCCAGAGGAGGACTGAGTCCCTGTACGCCATGAATCCAGAGGAGGACTGAGTCCCTGTACACCATGGAGCCAGAGGAGGACCGAGTCCCTGTACGTCATGGAGCCAGAGGAGGATTTAGTACCTGTACACCATGGAGCCAGGAGGCCTGAGTCCCTGTACGCCATGGAGCCAGAGGAGGACTGAGACCCTGTACTCCATGGAGCCAGAGGAGGACTGAGTCCCTGTACGCCATGGAGCCAGAGGAGGACTACGTCATGGAGCCAGAGGAGGACTTAGTCCCTGTACGTCATGGAGCCAGAGGAGGATTTAGTACCTGTACACCATGGAGCCAGGAGGCCTGAGTCCCTGTACGCCATGGAGCCAGAGGAGGACTGAGACCCTGTACTCCATGGAGCCAGAGGAGGACTGAGTCCCTGTACGCCATGGAGCCAGAGGAGGACTACGTCATGGAGCCAGAGGAGGACTGACTCCCTGTACGCCATGGAGAAAGAGGAGGAATACGTCATGGAGCCAGAGGAGGACTGAGTCCCTGTACGTCATGGAGCCACAGGAGGAATACGCCATGGAGCCAGAGGAGGACTGAGTCCCTGTACGCCATGGAGCCAGAGGAGGACGGAGTCCCTGTACGCCATGGAGCCAGAAGAGGAATACGTCATGGAGCCAGAGGAGGACTGAGTCCCTGTACGTCATGGAGCCACAGGAGGACCGAGTCCCTGTACGTCATGGAGCCAGAGGAGGATTTAGTACCTGTACACCATGGAGCCAGGAGGCCTGAGTCCCTGTACGCCATGGAGCCAGAGGAGGACTGAGACCCTGTACTCCATGGAGCTAGAGGAGGACTGAGTCCCTGTACGCCATGGAGCCAGAAGAGGAATACGTCATGGAGCCAGAGGAGGACTGAGTCCCTGTACGTCATGGAGCCACAGGAGGACCGAGTCCCTGTACGTCATGGAGCCAGAGGAGGATTTAGTACCTGTACACCATGGAGCCAGGAGGCCTGAGTCCCTGTACGCCATGGAGCCAGAGGAGGACTGAGTCCCTGTACGCCATGAATCCAGAGGAGGACTGAGTCCCTGTACACCATGGAGCCAGAGGAGGACCGAGTCCCTGTACGTCATGGAGCCAGAGGAGGACTGAGACCCTGTACTCCATGGAGCCAGAGGAGGACTGAGTCCCTGTACGCCATGGAGCCAGAGGAGGACTACGTCATGGAGCCAGAGGAGGACTTAGTCCCTGTACGTCATGGAGCCAGAGGAGGATTTAGTACCTGTACACCATGGAGCCAGGAGGCCTGAGTCCCTGTACGCCATGGAGCCAGAGGAGGACTGAGACCCTGTACTCCATGGAGCCAGAGGAGGACTGAGTCCCTGTACACCATGGAGCCAGAGGAGGACTACGTCATGGAGCCAGAGGAGGACTGACTCCCTGTACGCCATGGAGCCAGAGGAGGACGGAGTCCCTGTACGCCATGGAGAAAGAGGAGGAATACGTCATGGAGCCAGAGGAGGACTGAGTCCCTGTACGTCATGGAGCCACAGGAGGAATACGCCATGGAGCCAGAGGAGGACTGAGTCCCTGTACGCCATGGAGCCAGAGGAGGACGGAGTCCCTGTACGCCATGGAGCCAGAAGAGGAATACGTCATGGAGCCAGAGGAGGACTGAGTCCCTGTACGTCATGGAGCCACAGGAGGAATACGCCATGGAGCCAGAGGAGGACTGAGTCCCTGTACGCCATGGAGCCAGAGGAGGACTGAGTCCCTGTACGCCATGAAGCCAGAGGAGGACTGAGTCCCTGTACACCATGGAGCCAGGAGGCCTGAGTCCCTGTACGCCATGGAGCCAGAGGAGGACTGAGTCCCTGTACGCCATGGAGCCAGAGGAGGACTGAGTCCCTGTACGCCATGGAGTCAGAAGAGGACTACGTTATGGAGCCAGAGGAGGGCAGAGTCCCTGTACGCCATGGAACCAGAGGAGGACTACGTCATGGAGCCAGAGGAGGACTGAGTCCCTATACACCATGGTGCCAGAGGAGGACTGAGTCCCTGTACGCCATGGAGCCACAGGAGGAATACGCCATGGAGCCAGAGGAGGACTGAGTCCCTGTACGCCATGGAGCCAGAGGAGGACTGAGTCCCTGTACGCCATGAAGCCAGAGGAGGACTACGTTATGGAGCCAGAGGAGGGCAGAGTCCCTGTACACCATGGAGCCAGGAGTCCTGAGTCCCTGTACGCCATGGAACCAGAGGAGGACTGAGACCCTGTGGGCCATGGAGCCAGAGGAGGACTGAGTCCCTGTACGCCATGGAGCCAGAGGAGGACTACGTCATGGAGCCAGAGGAGGACTGACTCCCTGTACGCCATGGAGCCAGAGGAGGACTGAGTCCCTGTACGCCATGAATCCAGAGGAGGACTGAGTCCCTGTACACCATGGAGCCAGAGGAGGACCGAGTCCCTGTACGTCATGGAGCCAGAGGAGGATTTAGTACCTGTACACCATGGAGCCAGGAGGCCTGAGTCCCTGTACGCCATGGAGCCAGAGGAGGACTGAGACCCTGTACTCCATGGAGCCAGAGGAGGACTGAGTCCCTGTACGCCATGGAGCCAGAGGAGGACTACGTCATGGAGCCAGAGGAGGACTTAGTCCCTGTACGTCATGGAGCCAGAGGAGGATTTAGTACCTGTACACCATGGAGCCAGGAGGCCTGAGTCCCTGTACGCCATGGAGCCAGAGGAGGACTGAGACCCTGTACTCCATGGAGCCAGAGGAGGACTGAGTCCCTGTACGCCATGGAGCCAGAGGAGGACTACGTCATGGAGCCAGAGGAGGACTGACTCCCTGTACGCCATGGAGCCAGAGGAGGACGGAGTCCCTGTACGCCATGGAGAAAGAGGAGGAATACGTCATGGAGCCAGAGGAGGACTGAGTCCCTGTACGTCATGGAGCCACAGGAGGAATACGCCATGGAGCCAGAGGAGGACTGAGTCCCTGTACGCCATGGAGCCAAAGGAGGACGGAGTCCCTGTACGCCATGGAGCCAGAAGAGGAATACGTCATGGAGCCAGAGGAGGACTGAGTCCCTGTACGCCATGGAGCCAGAGGAGGACTGAGTCCCTGTACGCCATGAAGCCAGAGGAGGACTGAGTCCCTGTACACCATGGAGCCAGGAGGCCTGAGTCCCTGTACGCCATGGAGCCATAGGAGGACTGAGTCCCTGTACGCCATGGAGCCAGAGGAGGACTGAGTCCCTGTACGCCATGGAGTCAGAAGAGGACTACGTTATGGAGCCAGAGGAGGGCAGAGTCCCTGTACGCCATGGAACCAGAGGAGGACTACGTCATGGAGCCAGAGGAGGACTGAGTCCCTGTACACCATGGCGCCAGAGGAGGACTGAGTCCCTGTACGCCATGGAGCCAGAGGAGGACTGAGTCCCTGTACGTCATGGAGCCAGAGGAGGCCTGAGTCCCTGTACGCCATGGAGCCAGAGGAGGACTGAGTACCTGTACGCCATGGAGAAAGATGAAGACTGAGTTCCTGTACGCCATGGAGCCAGAGGAGAACCGAGTCCCTGTACGCCATGGAGCCAGAGGAGGCCTGAGTCCCTGTACGCCATGGAGTCAGAAGAGGACTACGTTATGGAGCCAGAGGAGGGCAGAGTCCCTGTACGCCATGGAACCAGAGGAGGACTACGTCATGGAGCCAGAGGAGGACTGAGTCCCTGTACGCCATGGAGCCAGAGGAGGACTGAGTCCCTGTACGTCATGGAGCCAGAGGAGGCCTGAGTCCCTGTACGCCAGGGAGCCAGAGAAGGCCTGAGTCCCTGTACGCCATGGAGCCAGAGGAGGACTGAGTACCTGTACGCCATGGAGAAAGATGAAGACTGAGTTCCTGTACGCCATGGAGCCAGAGGAGAACCGAGTCCCTGTACGCCATGGAGCCAGAGGAGGAATACGTCATGGAGCCAGAGGAGGACTGAGTCCCTGTACGCCATGGAGCCAGAGGAGGACTGAGTCCCTGTACGCCATGAAGCCAGAGGAGGACTGAGTCCCTGTACACCATGGAGCCAGGAGGCCTGAGTCCCTGTACGCCATGGAGCCATAGGAGGACTGAGTCCCTGTACGCCATGGAGCCAGAGGAGGACTGAGTCCCTGTACGCCATGGAGTCAGAAGAGGACTACGTTATGGAGCCAGAGGAGGGCAGAGTCCCTGTACGCCATGGAACCAGAGGAGGACTACGTCATGGAGCCAGAGGAGGACTGAGTCCCTGTACACCATGGCGCCAGAGGAGGACTGAGTCCCTGTACGCCATGGAGCCAGAGGAGGACTGAGTCCCTGTACGTCATGGAGCCAGAGGAGGCCTGAGTTTCTGTACGCCAGGGAGCCAGAGAAGGCCTGAGTCCCTGTACGCCATGGAGCCAGAGGAGGACTGAGTACCTGTACGCCATGGAGAAAGATGAAGACTGAGTTCCTGTACGCCATGGAGCCAGAGGAGAACCGAGTCCCTGTACGCCATGGAGCCAGAGGAGGCCTGAGTCCCTGTACGCCATGGAGTCAGAAGAGGACTACGTTATGGAGCCAGAGGAGGGCAGAGTCCCTGTACGCCATGGAACCAGAGGAGGACTACGTCATGGAGCCAGAGGAGGACTGAGTCCCTGCACACCATGGCGCCAGAGGTGGACTGAGTCCCTGTACGCCATGGAGCCAGAGGAGGACTGAGTCCCTGTACGTCATGGAGCCAGAGGAGGCCTGAGTCCCTGTACGCCAGGGAGCCAGAGAAGGCCTGAGTCCCTGTACGCCATGGAGCCAGAGGAGGACTGAGTACCTGTACGCCATGGAGAAAGATGAAGACTGAGTTCCTGTACGCCATGGAGCCAGAGGAGAACCGAGTCCCTGTACGCCATGGAGCCAGAGGAGGCCTGAGTCCCTGTACGCCATGGAGCCAGAGGAGGACTGAGTCCCTGTACGCCATGGAGCCAGAGGAGGACTGAGTCCCTGTACGTCATGTAGCCAGAGGAGGACTGAGTCCCTGTACGCCATGGAGCCAGAGGAGGACTGAGTCCCTGTATGCCTGGCAACAGATCACACTATGGTTTTTGATATTGTTCAGATTTCAGACCCCTTTCTCATAATAGAAAAAGCACTCAAACATTTAAGCCTCTCTATTGGAATATTGGAATTTGTCAGAAGCTGTTGGGAGCTTTTGTGATCCATTCCTCATATGAATATGTTTCAGTTGTTAAACTAGGTAAGGACACTAGCCTTTCAGGGTAAGGACACTAGTCTTTCAGGGTAAGGACACTAGCCTTTCAGGGTAAGGACACTAGCCTTTCGGGGTAAGGACACTAGCCTTTCAGGGTAAGGACACTAGCCTTTCAGGGTAAGGACACTAGCCCTTCAGGGTAAGGACATTAGCCTTTCAGGGTTAGGACACTAGCCTTTCAGGGTAAGGACACTAGCCTTTCAGGGTAAGGACACTAGCCTTTCAGGGTAAGGACAGTAGTCTTTCAGGGTAAGGGCACTAGTCTTTCAGGGTAAGGATAGTAGTCTTTCAGGGTAAGGGCACACACACACACACACACACCATTAGCACCTCCCGAGCTAAGTACTTCAGCCCATAAGCAGAACAAGGCTACGTCTCAAAAGACACCCTATTCCCTATGCAGTGCAGTGCAGTACTTTTGACCAGGGCCCATCGGGTGGTCAAAAGTACTGTACTACATAAGGAGTAGGGTATCAATTGGGACACAACCCTTAACACCTGGCTCAGCACTATTTCAGGGAGTTGTTCGACACACAGACCTCCGCAGCATTAGATTGCCCTTTCCCAAACGCGTCTCGCTCACTTAACACCCTCTGACAGACGCTTACGAGGTTATATGGAAATTAAACCAATGATTAGTTCAGATTCCCTTTCCTTTTCCTCAGTGTTAAGATTTCTCTCTCTGCTGCTATCTTTTTTCAGTTTCGTGCTCTCCACCTGATGGTGTCTTTGACTGTTTTCTGTTTCATCCAGTTCTTTCAGGGACATGGGGAGAGAGAAAAATCGAGAGGGAGAGAGAGACGGAGAGAGAGAGAAACATAGAAAGAGAGGTAAAGAGAAAGAGAGGGAAAGAGAGGGAGAGAGAAAGAGAGGGAAATAGAAAGAGAGGGAAAGAGAAAGAAAGAGGGAGAGAGAAAGAGAGGGAAAGAGAAAGAAAGAGAGGGAGAGAGAAAGAGAGGGAAAGAGAAAGAAAGAGAGGGAGAGAGAAAGAGAGGGAAAGAGAAAGAAAGAGAGGGAAAGAGAAAGAGAGGGAAAGAGAGAGGGAAAGAGAGGGAGAGAGAAAGAGAGGGAAAGAGAAAGAGAGGGAAAGAGAAAGAGAGGGAGAGAGAAAGAGAGGGAGAGAGAAAGAGAGGGAAAGAGAAAGAGAGGGAAAGAGAAAGACAGGGAAAGAGAAAGAGAGGGAAAGAGAAAGGGAGAAATACTTTCTTTTGAGATGAATGGAGCCTGTAGTCAGTCACCTTTGACACCAACAGAAGGGGTAAGGACAGGAACAAAACCATTGTATACAGCATACAATTACCATCTGGAAGATGTAAAGCGTAAACATACGACTCAAGGTTGACCAGAAGGTTGACGTCTTTGGCTGAATTAATTCTATTCAAATGCAATAACTTTCCCAGCTTTCCCAGGTACAAAATTGAAAATTTAAATAATGTGTGCAACTGTCTTCAAGGCTTTCCTTCTAAAAACCCTTTCAACCTCTATAGTGCAAAGTAAATGCAATTAAGACACAAAATACCCTTTGTGTCAAACATCAGCAATCCAAGCATCAAGTACGGAATACATATTACTGCAAAATAAACACCTTGGCTTAATGCAAATTACTCTTTAATAACCTTGCAGAAGAAGGGAAGGGATGCTCAGTGATTGTCACACTGGACGAGAATCTCAGTCACTGCAGTATTCATGAAATCAGTGAAGAAGGGCCAATAACGTTTATGTGAGGGGCTTGACTCTTAAAGATGTCTAATACTAAAATCTGGGCCCTGCGTCTGTGTAATCAGCGGCTCAGAAGAGTTAGAGGAGAGCGGGGTAATCACCCCCTGGTTGAACCATGCTGCCGCTGGCTGGCCTGCTGCTGTTCTGGCTGGAGAGAGAGAGAGGCCTGCTGCTGTTCTGGCTGGAGAGAGAGTGGCCTGCTGCTGTTCTGGCTGGAGAGAGAGTGGCCTGCTGCTGTTCTGGCTGGAGAGAGCGAGAGAGAGAGGACTGCCGCTGTTCTGGCTGGAGAGAGAGAAAGGGAGAGAGAGACAAAGAGAGGCCTGCTGCTGTTCTGGCTGTGAAGAGAGAGAGAGAGTGGCCTGCTGTTGTTCTGGCTATAAAGAGAGAGAGAGTGGCCTGCTGCTGTTCTGCCTGTAAAGAGAGAGAGAGTGGCCTGCTGCTGTTCTGGCTGTAAAGAGAGAGAGAGAGTGGCCTGCTGCTGTTCTGGCTGTAAAGAGAGAGAGAGTGCCCTGCTGCTGTTCTGGCTGTAAAGAGAGAGAGAGTGGCCTGCTGCTGTTCTGGCTGTAAAGAGAGAGAGAGTGGCCTGCTGCTGTTCTGGCTATAAAGAGAGAGAAAGTGCCCTGCTGCTGTTCTGGCTGTAAAGAGAGAGAGAGTGGCCTGCTGCTGTTCTGGCTATAAAGAGAGAGAGAGTGGCCTGCTGCTGTTCTGGCTGTAAAGAGAGAGAGAGTGGCCTGCTGCTGTTCTGGCTGTAAAGAGAGAGAGAGTGGCCTGCTGCTGTTCTGGCTGTAAAGAGAGAGAAAGTGGCCTGCTGCTGTTCTGGCTGTAAAGAGAGAGAGTGCCCTGCTGCTGTTCTGGCTGTAAAGAGAGAGAGAGTGGCCTGCTGCTGTTCTGGCTGTAAAGAGAGAGAGAGTGGCCTGCTGCTGTTCTGGCTGTAAAGAGAGAGAGAGTGGCCTGCTGCTGTTCTGGCTGTAAAGAGAGAGAAAGTGCCCTGCTGCTGTTCTGGCTGTAAAGAGAGAGAGAGTGGCCTGCTGCTGTTCTGGCTATAAAGAGAGAGAGAGTGGCCTGCTGCTGTTCTGGCTGTAAAGAGAGAGAGAGTGGCCTGCTGCTGTTCTGGCTATAAAGAGAGAGAAAGTGCCCTGCTGCTGTTCTGGCTGTAAAGAGAGAGAGAGTGGCCTGCTGCTGTTCTGGCTGTAAAGAGAGAGAGTGCCCTGCTGCTGTTCTGGCTGTAAAGAGAGAGAGTGGCCTGCTGCTGTTCTGTCTGTAAAGAGAGAGAGTGCCCTGCTGCTGTTCTGGCTGTAAAGAGAGAGAGAGTGCCCTGCTGCTGTTCTGGCTGTAAAGAGAGAGAGTGCCCTGCTGCTGTTCTGGCTGTAAAGAGAGAGAGTGCCCTGCTGCTGTTCTGGCTGTAAAGAGAGAGAAAGTGCCCTGCTGCTGTTCTGGCTGTAATGAGAGAGCACGAAAGAGAGCAAGAGAGAGAACAGTCTTCTGTTGATTTAAAAAAAGTTTGACTCAATTTGGGATGAGTGTCTGCTATACAAACTGATGTAAAGCAGTGTTGGGGGCACAACATACGACATTATAAAATCCATGGACACAAACAACAAGTGTGCGGTTAAAATTGGAAAAAACACACATTCTTATCCACAGGGCTTTGGAGGGAGACACAAATTGGCGAGGGCACTAGAACAGTCTGCAGCACCAGGCCTCATCCTACTAGAATCTGAAGTCAAATATCTACTGTTTTCTAATGAGCTGGTGCTTCTGTCACCAACCAGAAGCACCAGATCACTAGATCTTCTGCACAGATTCTGTCAGACCTGGGCCCTGACAGACCTGGGCCCTGACAGACCTGGGCCCTGACAGACCTGGGCCCTGACAGACCTGGGCGGACCTGGGCCCTGGCAGACCTGGGCCCTGACAGACCTGGGCCCTGACAGACCTGGCCCTGACAGTAAGTCTCAGTCAGACAAAAATAACGGTGTTCCAAAAAAGGTCCATTTGCCAGGACCACAAATACAAATTCCATCTAGACACCGTTGCCCTAGAGCACACAAAAAACTACACGTACCTCGGCCTAAACATCAGAGCCAGAGATAACTTTCACAAAGCTGTGAACAATCTGAGAGACAAGGTAAGAAGGGCTTTCTACTCCATCAAAAGGAGCATAAAATTCGACATACCAAAATACTTGAATCAGTTATAGAACCCATTGCCCTTTATGGTTGTGAGGTCTTGGGTTGCTCACCAACTAGAATTCACCAAATGGGACAAACATCAAATTGAGACTCTGCAATACAATGTAAAACACCAAATAACGCATGCAGAGCGGAATTAGACCGATACCCGCTAATTATCAAAATCCAGGAAAGAGACGTTAAATTCTAAAACCACCTAAAAGGCAGTGATTCCCAAACCTTCCATAGCAAAGCCATCACCTACAGAGAGATGAACCTGGAGAAGAGTCCCCTAAGCAAGCTGGTCCTGGAGCTCTGTTCACAAACACAAACAGACACCACAGAGCCCCAGGACAGCAACACAATTAGACCCAACCAAATCATGAGAAAACAAAAAGATAATTACTTGACACATTGGAAAGATTTAACAAAAAACAGAGCAAACATTTCCCTCAGATTACACAGACCATAAAGAATTTGTCTCTCTCTCCCTCTTTCTCTGAGTGCGTTTTGGAGGGGCTGAGCGGTAGCCTATAAGAGCCTCCCGTCTGTGCCTCATTTCATCCTCACATTAGCATTCAGGCCATCTGCAGGATTTGGATCCTGGCATCTCTCTCTCTCTCTCTCTCTCTCTCGCTCTCTCGCTCGCTCTCTCGCTCTCGCTCTCTCGCTCTCTCTCTCTCGCTCTCTCTCTCTCTCTCTCTCTCTCTCGCTCTCGCTCTCTCGCTCTCTCTCTCTCTCAAGCAGTAATCAGTCTGTCTGTGTGTTGCCCCCTCCATCCTCTCCACCAGAGGAGGGCCCTGGCCCCTCAGTGTCAACAGCCCTCTACAGGGCTTCTGAATCCCAGAATCAGACCCAGATCAGATCATCAGACAGATGGGACAGACATGGTGGGTCCCTACCCAGCCAGCCTCCTCATCTGTGGTACCGTAGCAGCCGAAGGTTGTGTCCCCCTATGGCACCATATTTTCTATATACTGTAGTTTACTGAGTTTGACCAAAGCATTATGGACCTACAAAGGGAATAGGGTACCATACAGGGAAGCATGCCATACGGGAATAGGGTACCATACAGGGAAGTGTGCCATACGGGAATAGGGTACCATACGGGAATAGGGTACCATACAGGGAAGGGTGCCATACGGGAATAGGGTACCATACAGGGAAGGGTGCCATACGGGAATAGGGTACCATACAGGGAAGGGTGCCATACGGGAATAGGGTACCATACAGGGAAGGGTGCCATACGGGAATAGGGTACCATATAGGGAAGGGTGCCATACGGGAATAGGGTACCATACAGGGAAGGGTGCCATACAGGAATAGGATGCCATACAGGGAAGGGTGCCATACAGGGAAGCGAGCCATACGGGAATAGGGTACCATACAGGGAAGTGTGCCATACGGGAATAGGGTGCCATACAGGGAAGGGTGCCATACGGGAATAGGGTACCATACGGGAATAGGGTACCAAACAGGGAAGGGTGCCATACGGGAATAGGAAGCTAGAGAAGGCTTTCTAATCAGACAAGGACAATCAACCCACTGGGCACAGACGTCAGTTCAACGTCTAGTTTTGATTTGTTGTCAACTAACGTAAATGTAACGTTAAATCAACAACAAATTTCACATCATTGGATTTAGGTTAAACGTTGGGTGATTAGAACATTAGTTCACCATGGTGATTTTAGCATGGCTATGCTGCCATCGTAGGCAGTCATTTGCAGGAACTGATGTGTCCTTGGATTGAGATGTCCGGACCAGCATTTAAAATCTACTGATGCCATTGAAATACTCCAAAATCATCCTCATCATCTGAAATGAATAATTAATCACATTAATAATTTACAATCCGTGACTAAGAGTAACACATATTTCATCTGCCTTTTTTCAGTTTCTTTTCAGATAATGACATCACAACGGAACCACCACCGGCGCAAGAGTCAAAATATATTTTCCCACGCCAAAGACAATAAAGGACATATTATTTGATTACCGTCCACAGTGGGAAGCCAGCACAGGGGTATGACATCTAGGCATTAAAGCCAAACCCTTTAGCATGCTCATAAATTATTCTCTTCTCCCCTGCCTTCTCTCTTGTCTGTCTCTCGTGTGCATGCAGACACTTTGCCTTGAGTTATATTACAGTAGGTTTGATGTTTTTCGCTCTAGGCTTCCACAGCCTTATCCAGTCTGGAGGGACTCACAACGAGGGAGGGAATGAGGGAGGGCGAGACAGAGAGATCAAATGGAATAGTATAGAAAGACGGTGCAGGATGCTAACTGAAAGCTTAGGTCAGCTCACGGTATGCCTGCAGGATACATTTAAAAGCATCAGGGAAAGAAAACTGAGCAATGGTAAGAATTTACCCAAATCTGCTGAATAGAAATTTAAATTGGATTCTCCCCGAAGCAGTATGGAGCAGCAAGAACTCTCATCACTCTCATTGCTTCTCTGAATGGACTGACAGTCTGATGACAATCATATTAGTGAGATTGCCATCAGTCTCCAGTCTTGCTGATATATCACAGCTGGGTTTAGTGACGGCATGGTCCTGTCGTCTTTAGCTAAAGCTTTGACAGTAATAGCATTGTGTCTGCAATGGTTAAAGGCGATCTTCACTTCATGAATACATTGTTAGTATTACATTTCAATGAGTCTCAAGAGTCCTTTATATAACCTGTTTTCACCATCTTTCCAGGACTTCAAAAAATATAAATCATGAGTGGGCCATGAAGGGTCAACAAGACAGATCATTTACATGCATTAGATATGAAATCTCACTTTGTGTGTATTTAATAATATAAAAACAACCCACACACCACTGTATCGCAAACTAATTTTCTTAGTTGTGTGGTGAGGAAGAGATGCTGTATTGAAAAGGTCAATTAATGAACCTTTTTCAAACTCAAGAAAGAAAGAGTGACAGGGTCAACAAGACCAAGTTCCCACTTTGAGTTTCAAGTGGAGAACTCTGCTGGTGAGCAGCTTGCCTCGTGGGGGAGATACAACTAGATATAACCTGGTAGATATGGAGGGAGGTACAGCTAGATATAACCTGGTAGATATGGAGGGAGGGAGGTACAGCTAGATACAACCTGGTAGATATGGAGGGAGGGAGGTACAGCTAGATATAACCTGGTAGATATGGAGGGAGGAAGGTACAGCTAGATATAACCTGGTAGATATGGAGGGAGGAAGGTACAGCTAGATATAACCTGGTAGATATGGAGGGAGGTACAGCTAGATATAACCTGGTAGATATGGAGGAAGGTACAGCTAGATATAACCTGGTAGATATGGAGGGAGTTATAGCTAGATATAACCTGGTAGATATGAAGGAAGGTATAGCGAGATATAACCTTGTAGAGATGAAGGGAGTTATAGCTAGATAGAACCTGGTAGATATGGAGGGAGTTATAGCTAGATATAACCTGGTAGATATGGAGAGAGGAAGGTACAACTAGATATAACCTGGTAGATATGGAGGGAGTTATAGCTAGATATAACCTGGTAGATATGGAGGGAGGAAGGTACAGCTAGATATAACCTGGTAGATATGGAGGGAGGAAGGTACAGCTAGATATAACCTGGTAGATATGGAGGGAGGAAGGTACAGCTAGATATAACCTGGTAGATATGGAGGGAGGAAGGTACAGCTAGATATAACCTGGTAGATATGGAGGGAGGTACAGCTAGATATAACCTGGTAGATATGGAGGAAGGTACAGCTAGATATAACCTGGTAGATATGGAGGGAGTTATAGCTAGATATAACCTGGTAGATATGGAGGCAGGTACAGCTATATATAACCTGGTAGATATGGAGGGAGGTACAGCTATATATAACCTGGTAGATATGGAGGGAGGTACAGCTAGATATAACCTGGTAGATATGGAGGGAGGGAGGTACAGCTAGATACAACCTGGTAGATATGGCTGGTAGATATGGAGGGAGGTACAGCTAGATATAACCTGGTAGATATGGAGGAAGGTACAGCTAGATATAACCTGGTAGATATGGAGGGAGTTATAGCTAGATATAACCTGGTAGATATGAAGGAAGGTATAGCGAGATATAACCTTGTAGAGATGAAGGGAGTTATAGCTAGATATAACCTGGTAGATATGGAGGGAGTTATAGCTAGATATAACCTGGTAGATATGGAGGGAGTTATAGCTAGATATAACCTGGTAGATATGGAGGGAGGAAGGTACAGCTAGATATAACCTGGTAGATATGGAGGGAGGAAGGTACATAAAGATATAACCGGGTAGATATGGAGGGAGGGAGGTACAGCTAGATATAACCTGGTAGATATGGAGGGAGTTATAGCTAGATATAACCTGGTAGATATGGAGGGAGGAAGGTACAGCTAGATATAACCTGGTAGATATGGAGGGAGGAAGGTACAGCTAGATGTAACCTGGTAGATATGGAGGGAGGTACAGCTAGATATAACCTGGTAGATATGGAGGGAGGAAGGTACAGCTAGATATAACCTGGTAGATATGGAGGGAGGAAGGTACAGCTAGATATAACCTGGTAGATATGGAGGGAGGTACAGCTAGATATAACCTGGTAGATATGGAGGAAGGTACAGCTAGATATAACCTGGTAGATATGGAGGGAGGTACAGCTAGATATAACCTGGTAGATATGGAGGAAGGTACAGCTAGATATAACCTGGTAGATATGGAGGGGAGTTATAGCTAGATATAACCTGGTAGATATGGAGGGAGGGAGGTACAGCTAGATACAACCTGGTAGATATGGAGGGAGGGAGGTACAGCTAGATATAACCTGGTAGATATGGAGGGAGGAAGGTACAGCTAGATATAACCTGGTAGATATGGAGGGAGGAAGGTACAGCTAGATATAACCTGGTAGATATGGAGGGAGGTACAGCTAGATATAACCTGGTAGATATGGAGGAAGGTACAGCTAGATATAACCTGGTAGATATGGAGGGAGGTACAGCTAGATATAACCTGGTAGATATGGAGGAAGGTACAGCTAGATATAACCTGGTAGATATGGAGGGGAGTTATAGCTAGATATAACCTGGTAGATATGGAGGGAGGGAGGTACAGCTAGATACAACCTGGTAGATATGGAGGGAGGGAGGTACAGCTAGATATAACCTGGTAGATATGGAGGGAGGAAGGTACAGCTAGATATAACCTGGTAGATATGGAGGGAGGAAGGTACAGCTAGATATAACCTGGTAGATATGGAGGGAGGTACAGCTAGATATAACCTGGTAGATATGGAGGAAGGTACAGCTAGATATAACCTGGTAGATATGGAGGGAGTTATAGCTAGATATAACCTGGTAGATATGAAGGAAGGTATAGCGAGATATAACCTTGTAGAGATGAAGGGAGTTATAGCTAGATATAACCTGGTAGATATGGAGGGAGTTATAGCTAGATATAACCTGGTAGATATGGAGGGAGTTATAGCTAGATATAACCTGGTAGATATGGAGGGAGGAAGGTACAGCTAGATATAACCTGGTAGATATGGAGGGAGGAAGGTACATAAAGATATAACCGGGTAGATATGGAGGGAGGGAGGTACAGCTAGATATAACCTGGTAGATATGGAGGGAGTTATAGCTAGATATAACCTGGTAGATATGGAGGGAGGAAGGTACAGCTAGATATAACCTGGTAGATATGGAGGGAGGAAGGTACAGCTAGATGTAACCTGGTAGATATGGAGGGAGGTACAGCTAGATATAACCTGGTAGATATGGAGGGAGGAAGGTACAGCTAGATATAACCTGGTAGATATGGAGGGAGGAAGGTACAGCTAGATATAACCTGGTAGATATGGAGGGAGGTACAGCTAGATATAACCTGGTAGATATGGAGGAAGGTACAGCTAGATATAACCTGGTAGATATGGAGGGAGGTACAGCTAGATATAACCTGGTAGATATGGAGGAAGGTACAGCTAGATATAACCTGGTAGATATGGAGGGGAGTTATAGCTAGATATAACCTGGTAGATATGGAGGGAGGTACAGCTATATATAACCTGGTAGATATGGAGGGAGGTACAGCTATATATAACCTGGTAGATATGGAGGGAGGTACAGCTAGATATAACCTGGTAGATATGGAGGGAGGAAGGTACAGCTAGATATAACCTAGTAGATATGGAGAGAGTTATAGCTAGATATAACCTGGTAGGAATGAAGGAAGGTATAGCGAGATATAACCTTGTAGAGATGAAGGGAGTTATAGCTAGATATAACCTGGTAGATATGGAGGGAGTTATAGCTAGATATAACCTGGTAGATATGAAGGAAGGTACAGCTAGATATAACCTGGTAGATATGGAGGGAGTTATAGCTAGATATAACCTGGTAGATATGGAAGGAGGGAGGTACAGCTAGATATAACCTGGTAGATATGGAGGGAGTTATAGCTAGATATAACCTGGTAGATATGGAGGGAGGAAGGTACAGCTAGATATAACCTGGTAGATATGGAGGGAGGTACAGCTAGATATAACCTGGTAGATATGGAGGGAGGAAGGTACAGCTAGATATAACCTGGTAGATATGGAGGGAGGAAGGTACAGCTAGATATAACCTGGTAGATATGGAGGGAGGTACAGCTAGATATAACCTGGTAGATATGGAGGAAGGTACAGCTAGATATAACCTGGTAGATATGGAGGGGAGTTATAGCTAGATATAACCTGGTAGATATGGAGGGAGGTACAGCTATATATAACCTGGTAGATATGGAGGGAGGTACAGCTATATATAACCTGGTAGATATGGAGGGAGGTACAGCTAGATATAACCTGGTAGATATGGAGGGAGGAAGGTACAGCTCGATATAACCTAGTAGATATGGAGAGAGTTATAGCTAGATATAACCTGGTAGGAATGAAGGAAGGTATAGCGAGATATAACCTTGTAGAGATGAAGGGAGTTATAGCTAGATATAACCTGGTAGATATGGAGGGAGTTATAGCTAGATATAACCTGGTAGATATGAAGGAAGGTACAGCTAGATATAACCTGGTAGATATGGAGGGAGTTATAGCTAGATATAACCTGGTAGATATGGAAGGAGGAAGGTACAGCTAGATATAACCTGGTAGATATGGAGGGAGGAAGGTACAGCTAGATATAACCTGGTAGATATGGAGGGAGGAAGGTACAGCTAGATATAACCTGGTAGATATGGAGGGAGGTACAGCTAGATATAACCTGGTAGATATGGAGGAAGGTACAGCTAGATATAACCTGGTAGATATGGAGGGAGTTATAGCTAGATATAACCTGGTAGATATGGAGGGAGGAAGGTACAGCTAGATATAACCTGGTAGATATGGAGGGAGGAAGGTACAGCTAGATATAACCTGGTAGATATGGAGGGAGGTACAGCTAGATATAACCTGGTAGATATGGAGGGAGGAAGGTACAGCTAGATATAACCTGGTAGATATGGAGGGAGGAAGGTACAGCTAGATATAACCTGGTAGATATGGAGGGAGTTATAGCTAGATATAACCTGGTAGATATGGAGGGAGGTACAGCTAGATATAACCTGGTAGATATGGAGGAAGGTACAGCTAGATATAACCTGGTAGATATGGAGGGAGGTACAGCTAGATATAACCTGGTAGATATGGAGGAAGGTACAGCTAGATATAACCTGGTAGATATGGAGGGGAGTTATAGCTAGATATAACCTGGTAGATATGGAGGGAGGTACAGCTATATATAACCTGGTAGATATGGAGGGAGGTACAGCTATATATAACCTGGTAGATATGGAGGGAGGTACAGCTAGATATAACCTGGTAGATATGGAGGGAGGAAGGTACAGCTAGATATAACCTAGTAGATATGGAGAGAGTTATAGCTAGATATAACCTGGTAGGAATGAAGGAAGGTATAGCGAGATATAACCTTGTAGAGATGAAGGGAGTTATAGCTAGATATAACCTGGTAGATATGGAGGGAGTTATAGCTAGATATAACCTGGTAGATATGAAGGAAGGTACAGCTAGATATAACCTGGTAGATATGGAGGGAGTTATAGCTAGATATAACCTGGTAGATATGGAAGGAGGAAGGTACAGCTAGATATAACCTGGTAGATATGGAGGGAGGAAGGTACAGCTAGATATAACCTGGTAGATATGGAGGGAGGAAGGTACAGCTAGATATAACCTGGTAGATATGGAGGGAGGTACAGCTAGATATAACCTGGTAGATATGGAGGAAGGTACAGCTAGATATAACCTGGTAGATATGGAGGGAGTTATAGCTAGATATAACCTGGTAGATATGGAGGGAGGTACAGTTATATATAACCTGGTAGATATAAAGGGAGGTACAGCTATATATAACCTGGTAGATATTTAGGGAGGTACAGCTATATATAACCTGGTAGATATGAAGGGAGGTACAGCTAGATATAACCTGGTAGATATGGAGGGAGGAAGGTACAGCTAGATATAACCTAGTAGATATGGAGGGAGTTATAGCTAGATATAACCTGGTAGGAATGAAGGAAGGTATAGCGAGATATAACCTTGTAGAGATGAAGGGAGTTATAGCTAGATATAACCTGGTAGATATGGAGGGAGTTATAGCTAGATATAACCTGGTAGATATGAAGGAAGGTACAGCTAGATATAACCTGGTAGATATGGAGGGAGTTATAGCTAGATATAACCTGGTAGATATGGAAGGAGGGAGGTACAGCTAGATATAACCTGGTAGATATGGAGGGAGTTATAGCTAGATATAACCTGGTAGATATGGAGGGAGGAAGGTACAGCTAGATATAACCTGGTAGATATGGAGGGAGGTACAGCTAGATATAACCTGGTAGATATGGAGGGAGGAAGGTACAGCTAGATATAACCTGGTAGATATGGAGGGAGGAAGGTACAGCTAGATATAACCTGGTAGATATGGAGGGAGGTACAGCTAGATATAACCTGGTAGATATGGAGGGAGGGAGGTACAGCTAGATATAACCTGGTAGATATGGAGGGAGGAAGGTACAGCTAGATTTAACCTGGTAGATATGGAGGGAGGAAGGTACAGCTAGATATAACCTGGTAGATATGGAGGGAGGTACAGCTAGATATAACCTGGTAGATATGGAGGAAGGTACATCTAGATATAACCTGGTAGATATGGAGGGAGTTATAGCTAAATATAACCTGGTAGATATGGAGGGAGGTACAGCTATATATAACCTGGTAGATATGGAGGGAGGTACAGCTATATATAACCTGGTAGATATTTAGGGAGGTACAGCTATATATAACCTGGTAGATATGGAGGGAGGTACAGCTAGATATAACCTGGTAGATATGGAGGGAGGAAGGTACAGCTAGATATAACCTAGTAGATATGGAGGGAGTTATAGCTAGATATAACCTGGTAGGAATGAAGGAAGGTATAGCGAGATATAACCTTGTAGAGATGAAGGGAGTTATAGCTAGATATAACCTGGTAGATATGGAGGGAGTTATAGCTAGATATAACCTGGTAGATATGAAGGAAGGTACAGCTAGATATAACCTGGTAGATATGGAGGGAGTTATAGCTAGATATAACCTGGTAGATATGAAGGAAGGTACAGCTAGATATAACCGGGTAGATATGGAGGGAGGTACAGCTAGATATAACCTGGTAGATATGGAGGGAGGAAGGTACAGCTAGATATAACCTGGTAGATATGGAGAGAGGAAGGTACAGCTAGATATAACCTGGTAGATATGGAGGGAGGAAGGTACATATAGATATAACCTGGTAGATATGGAGGGAGGGAGGTACAGCTAGATATAACCTGGTAGATATGGAGGGAGTTATAACTAGATATAACCTGGTAGATATGGAGGGAGGAAGGTACAGCTAGATATAACCTGGTAGATATGGAGGGAGGAAGGTACAGCTAGATATAACCTGGTAGATATGGAGGGAGGAAGGTACAGCTAGATATAACCTGGTAGATATGGAGGGAGTTATAGCTAGATACAACCTGGTAGATATGGAGAGAGTTATAGCTAGATATAACCTGGTAGATATGGAGGGAGGTACAGCTAGATATAACCTGGTAGATATGAAGGGAGGTACAGCTAGATATAACCTGGTAGATATGGAGAGAGTTATAGCTAGATATAACCTGGTAGATATGGAGAGGGTTACAGCTAGATATAACCTGGTAGATATGAAGGGAGGTACAGATAGGTATAACCTGGTAGATATGGAGAGAGGGAGGTACAGCTAGATATAACCTGGTAGATATGGAGGGAGGAAGGTACAGCTAGATATAACCTGGTAGATATGGAGGGAGGAAGGTACAGCTAGATATAACCTGGTAGATATGGAGGGAGGTACAGCTAGATATAACCTGGTAGATATGGAGGGAGGAAGGTACAGCTAGATATAACCTGGTAGATATGGAGGGAGGAAGGTACAGCTAGATATAACCTGGTAGATATGGAGGGAGGTACAGCTAGATATAACCTGGTAGATATGGAGGGAGGGAGGTACAGCTAGATATAACCTGGTAGATATGGAGGGAGGAAGGTACAGCTAGATATAACCTGGTAGATATGGAGGGAGGAAGGTACAGCTAGATATAACCTGGTAGATATGGAGGGAGGTACAGCTAGATATAACCTGGTAGATATGGAGGGAGTTATAGCTAGATATAACCTGGTAGATATGGAGGGAGGTACAGCTATATATAACCTGGTAGATATGGAGGGAGGTACAGCTATATATAACCTGGTAGATATTTAGGGAGGTACAGCTAGATATAACCTGGTAGATATGGAGGGAGGTACAGCTAGATATAACCTGGTAGATATGGAGGGAGGAAGGTACAGCTAGATATAACCTAGTAGATATGGAGGGAGTTATAGCTAGATATAACCTGGTAGGAATGAAGGAAGGTATAGCGAGATATAACCTTGTAGAGATGAAGGGAGTTATAGCTAGATATAACCTGGTAGATATGGAGGAAGGTACAGCCAGATATAACCTGGTAGATATGGAGGGAGTTATAGCTAGATATAACCTGGTAGATATGGAAGGAGGAAGGTACATATAGATATAACCAGGTAGATATGGAGGGAGGTACAAATAGATATAACCTGGTAGATATGGAGGGAGGAAGGTACAGCTAGATATAACCTGGTAGATATGGAGGGAGGAAGGTACAGCTAGATATAACCTGGTAGATATGGAGAGAGGAAGGTACAGCTAGATATAACCTGGTAGATATGGAGGGAGGAAGGTACATATAGATATAACCTGGTAGATATGGAGGGAGGGAGGTACAGCTAGATATAACCTGGTAGATATGGAGGGAGTTATAACTAGATATAACCTGGTAGATATGGAGGGAGGAAGGTACAGCTAGATATAACCTGGTAGATATGGAGGGAGGAAGGTACAGCTAGATATAACCTGGTAGATATGGAGGGAGGAAGGTACAGCTAGATATAACCTGGTAGATATGGAGGGAGGAAGGTACAGCTAGATATGACCTGGTAGATATGGAGGGAGGAAGGTACAGCTAGATATAACCTGGTAGATGTGGAGGGAGTTATAGCTAGATACAACCTGGTAGATATGGAGAGAGTTATAGCTAGATATAACCTGGTAGATATGGAGGGAGGTACAGCTAAATATAACCTGGTAGATATGAAGGGAGGTACAGCTAGATATAACCTGGTAGATATGGAGAGAGTTATAGCTAGATATAACCTGGTAGATATGGAGAGAGTTATAGCTAGATATAACCTGGTAGATATGGAGGGAGGTACAGCTAGATATAACCTGGTAGATATGAAGGGAGGTACAGCTAGGTATAACCTGGTAGATATGGAGAGAGGGAGGTACAGCTAGATATAACCTGGTAGATATGGAGGGAGGAAGGTACAGCTAGATATAACCTGGTAGATATGGAGGGAGGTACAGCTAGATATAACCTGGTAGATATGGAGGGAGGAAGGTACAGCTAGATATAACCTGGTAGATATGGAGGGAGGAAGGTACAGCTAGATATAACCTGGTAGATATGGAGGGAAGTACAGCTAGATATAACCTGGTAGATATGGAGGGAGGGAGGTACAGCTAGATATAACCTGGTAGATATGGAGGGAGGAAGGTACAGCTAGATATAACCTGGTAGATATGGAGGGAGGAAGGTACAGCTAGATATAACCTGGTAGATATGGAGGGAGGTACAGCTAGATATAACCTGGTAGATATGGAGGAAGGTACAGCTAGATATAACCTGGTAGATATGGAGGGAGTTATAGCTAGATATAACCTGGTAGATATGGAGGGAGGTACAGCTATATATAACCTGGTAGATATGGAGGGAGGTACAGCTATATATAACCTGGTAGATATTTAGGGAGGTACAGCTAGATATAACCTGGTAGATATGGAGGGAGGTACAGCTAGATATAACCTGGTAGATATGGAGGGAGGAAGGTACAGCTAGATATAACCTAGTAGATATGGAGGGAGTTATAGCTAGATATAACCTGGTAGGAATGAAGGAAGGTATAGCGAGATATAACCTTGTAGAGATGAAGGGAGTTATAGCTAGATATAACCTGGTAGATATGGAGGGAGTTATAGCTAGATATAACCTGGTAGATATGAAGGAAGGTACAGCCAGATATAACCTGGTAGATATGGAGGGAGTTATAGCTAGATATAACCTGGTAGATATGGAAGGAGGAAGGTACATATAGATATAACCGGGTAGATATGGAGGGAGGTACAGCTAGATATAACCTGGTAGATGTGGAGGGAGGAAGGTACAGCTAGATATAACCTGGTAGATATGGAGGGAGGAAGGTACAGCTAGATATAACCTGGTAGATATGGAGAGAGGGAGGTACAGCTAGATATAACCTGGTAGATATGGAGGGAGGAAGGTACATATAGATATAACCTGGTATATATGGAGGGAGGGAGGTACAGCTAGATATAACCTGGTAGATATGGAGGGAGTTATAACTAGATATAACCTGGTAGATATGGAGGGAGGAAGGTACAGCTAGATATAACCTGGTAGATATGGAGGGAGGAAGGTACAGCTAGATATAACCTGGTAGATATGGAGGGAGGAAGGTACAGCTAGATATAACCTGGTAGATATGGAGGGAGTTATAGCTAGATATAACCTGGTAGATATGGAGAGAGTTATAGCTAGATATAACCTGGTAGATATGGAGGGAGGTACAGCTAGATATAACCTGGTAGATATGAAGGGAGGTACAGCTAGATATAACCTGGTAGATATGGAGAGAGTTATAGCTAGATATAACCTGGTAGATATGGAGAGAGTTATAGCTAGATATAACCTGGTAGATATGGAGGGAGGTACAGCTAGATATAACCTGGTAGATATGAAGGGAGGTACAGCTAGGTATAACCTGGTAGATATGGAGAGAGGGAGGTACAGCTAGATATAACCTGGTAGATATGGAGGGAGGAAGGTACAGCTAGATATAACCTGGTAGATATGGAGGGAGTTATAGCTAGATACAACCTGGTAGATATGGAGAGAGTTATAGCTAGATATAACCTGGTAGATATGGAGGGAGGTACAGCTAGATATAACCTGGTAGATATGAAGGGAGGTACAGCTAGATATAACCTGGTAGATATGGAGAGAGTTATAGCTAGATATAACCTGGTAGATATGGAGAGAGTTATAGCTAGATATAACCTGGTAGATATGGAGGGAGGTACAGCTAGATATAACCTGGTAGATATGAAGGGAGGTACAGCTAGGTATAACCTGGTAGATATGGAGAGAGGGAGGTACAGCTAGATATAACCTGGTAGATATGGAGGGAGGAAGGTACAGCTGGATATAACCTGGTAGATATGGAGGGAGGAAGGTACAGCTAGATATAACCTGGTAGATATGGAGGGAGGAAGGTACAGCTAGATATAACCTGGTAGATATGGAGGGAGGTACAGCTAGATATAACCTGGTAGATATGGAGGGAGTTATAGCTAGATATAACCTGGTAGATATGGAGGGAGGTACAGCTATATATAACCTGGTAGATATGGAGGGAGGTACAGCTATATATAACCTGGTAGATATTTAGGGAGGTACAGCTATATATATAACCTGGTAGATATGGAGGGAGGTACAGCTAGATATAACCTGGTAGATATGGAGGGAGGAAGGTACAGCTAGATATAACCTGGTAGATATGGAGGGAGTTATAGCTAGATATAACCTGGTAGATATGAAGGAAGGTATAGCAAGATATAACCTTGTAGAGATGAAGGGAGTTATAGCTAGATATAACCTGGTAGATATGGAGGGAGTTATAGGTAGATATAACCTGGTAGATATGAAGGAAGGTACAGCTAGATATAACCTGGTAGATATGGAGGGAGTTATAGCTAGATATAACCTGGTAGATATGGAAGGAGGAAGGTACATAAAGATATAACCGGGTAGATATGGAGGGAGGTACAGCTAGATATAACCTGGTAGATATGGAGGGAGGTACAGCTATATATAACCTGGTAGATATTTAGGGAGGTACAGCTATATATATAACCTGGTAGATATGGAGGGAGGTACAGCTAGATATATCCTGGTAGATATGGAGGTAGGAAGGTACAGCTAGATATAACCTGGTAGATATGGAGGGAGGAATGTACAGCTAGATATAACCTGGTAGATATGGAGGGAGGATGGTATATATAGATATAACCTGGTAGATATGGAGGGAGGGAGGTACAGCTAGATATAACCTGGTAGATATGGAGGGAGTTATAGCTAGATATAAGCTGGTAGATATGGAGGGAGGAAGGTACAGCTAGATATAACCTGGTAGATATGGAGGGAGGAAGGTACAGCTAGATATAACCTGGTAGATATGGAGGGAGGAAGGTACAGCTAGATATAACCTGGTAGATATGGAGGGAGTTATAGCTAGATACAACCTGGTAGATATGGAGAGAGCTATAGCTAGATATAACCTGGTAGATATGGAGAGAGTTATAGCTAGATATAACCTGGTAGATATGAAGGGAGTTATAGCTAGATATAACCTGGTAGATATGGAGGGAGGTACAGCTAGATATAACCTGGTAGATATGGAGGGAGGTACAGCTAGATATAACCTGGTAGATATGAAGGGAGGTACAGCTAGATATAACCTGGTAGATATGGAGAGAGGGAGGTACAGCTAGATATAACATGGTAGATATGAAGGGAGGAAGGTACAGCTAGATGCAACCTGGTAGATATGGAGGGAGGGAGGTACAGCTAGATATAACCTGGTAGATATGGAGGGAAGTACAGCTAGATATAACCTGGTAGATATGGAGGGAGGGAGGTACAGCTAGATATAACCTGGTAGATATGGAGGGAGGAAGGTACAGCTAGATATAACCTGGTAGATATGGAGGGAAGTACAGCTAGATATAACCTGGTAGATATGGAGGGAGGGAGGTACAGCTAGATATAACCTGGTAGATATGGAGGGAGGAAGGTACAGCTAGATATAACCTGGTAGATATGGAGGGAGGAAGGTACAGCTAGATATAACCTGGTAGATATGGAGGGAGGTACAGCTAGATATAACCTGGTAGATATGGAGGAAGGTACAGCTAGATATAACCTGGTAGATATGGAGGGAGTTATAGCTAGATATAACCTGGTAGATATGGAGGGAGGTACAGCTATATATAACCTGGTAGATATGGAGGGAGGTACAGCTATATATAACCTGGTAGATATTTAGGGAGGTACAGCTAGATATAACCTGGTAGATATGGAGGGAGGTACAGCTAGATATAACCTGGTAGATATGGAGGGAGGAAGGTACAGCTAGATATAACCTAGTAGATATGGAGGGAGTTATAGCTAGATATAACCTGGTAGGAATGAAGGAAGGTATAGCGAGATATAACCTTGTAGAGATGAAGGGAGTTATAGCTAGATATAACCTGGTAGATATGGAGGGAGTCATAGCTAGATATAACCTGGTAGATATGAAGGAAGGTACAGCCAGATATAACCTGGTAGATATGGAGGGAGTTATAGCTAGATATAACCTGGTAGATATGGAAGGAGGAAGGTACATATAGATATAACCGGGTAGATATGGAGGGAGGTACAGCTAGATATAACCTGGTAGATGTGGAGGGAGGAAGGTACAGCTAGATATAACCTGGTAGATATGGAGGGAGGAAGGTACAGCTAGATATAACCTGGTAGATATGGAGAGAGGGAGGTACAGCTAGATATAACCTGGTAGATATGGAGGGAGGAAGGTACATATAGATATAACCTGGTATATATGGAGGGAGGGAGGTACAGCTAGATATAACCTGGTAGATATGGAGGGAGTTATAACTAGATATAACCTGGTAGATATGGAGGGAGGAAGGTACAGCTAGATATAACCTGGTAGATATGGAGGGAGGAAGGTACAGCTAGATATAACCTGGTAGATATGGAGGGAGGAAGGTACAGCTAGATATAACCTGGTAGATATGGAGGGAGTTATAGCTAGATATAACCTGGTAGATATGGAGAGAGTTATAGCTAGATATAACCTGGTAGATATGGAGGGAGGTACAGCTAGATATAACCTGGTAGATATGAAGGGAGGTACAGCTAGATATAACCTGGTAGATATGGAGAGAGTTATAGCTAGATATAACCTGGTAGATATGGAGAGAGTTATAGCTAGATATAACCTGGTAGATATGGAGGGAGGTACAGCTAGATATAACCTGGTAGATATGAAGGGAGGTACAGCTAGGTATAACCTGGTAGATATGGAGAGAGGGAGGTACAGCTAGATATAACCTGGTAGATATGGAGGGAGGAAGGTACAGCTAGATATAACCTGGTAGATATGGAGGGAGTTATAGCTAGATACAACCTGGTAGATATGGAGAGAGTTATAGCTAGATATAACCTGGTAGATATGGAGGGAGGTACAGCTAGATATAACCTGGTAGATATGAAGGGAGGTACAGCTAGATATAACCTGGTAGATATGGAGAGAGTTATAGCTAGATATAACCTGGTAGATATGGAGAGAGTTATAGCTAGATATAACCTGGTAGATATGGAGGGAGGTACAGCTAGATATAACCTGGTAGATATGAAGGGAGGTACAGCTAGGTATAACCTGGTAGATATGGAGAGAGGGAGGTACAGCTAGATATAACCTGGTAGATATGGAGGGAGGAAGGTACAGCTGGATATAACCTGGTAGATATGGAGGGAGGAAGGTACAGCTAGATATAACCTGGTAGATATGGAGGGAGGAAGGTACAGCTAGATATAACCTGGTAGATATGGAGGGAGGTACAGCTAGATATAACCTGGTAGATATGGAGGGAGTTATAGCTAGATATAACCTGGTAGATATGGAGGGAGGTACAGCTATATATAACCTGGTAGATATGGAGGGAGGTACAGCTATATATAACCTGGTAGATATTTAGGGAGGTACAGCTATATATATAACCTGGTAGATATGGAGGGAGGTACAGCTAGATATAACCTGGTAGATATGGAGGGAGGAAGGTACAGCTAGATATAACCTGGTAGATATGGAGGGAGTTATAGCTAGATATAACCTGGTAGATATGAAGGAAGGTATAGCAAGATATAACCTTGTAGAGATGAAGGGAGTTATAGCTAGATATAACCTGGTAGATATGGAGGGAGTTATAGGTAGATATAACCTGGTAGATATGAAGGAAGGTACAGCTAGATATAACCTGGTAGATATGGAGGGAGTTATAGCTAGATATAACCTGGTAGATATGGAAGGAGGAAGGTACATAAAGATATAACCGGGTAGATATGGAGGGAGGTACAGCTAGATATAACCTGGTAGATATGGAGGGAGGTACAGCTATATATAACCTGGTAGATATTTAGGGAGGTACAGCTATATATATAACCTGGTAGATATGGAGGGAGGTACAGCTAGATATATCCTGGTAGATATGGAGGTAGGAAGGTACAGCTAGATATAACCTGGTAGATATGGAGGGAGGAATGTACAGCTAGATATAACCTGGTAGATATGGAGGGAGGATGGTATATATAGATATAACCTGGTAGATATGGAGGGAGGGAGGTACAGCTAGATATAACCTGGTAGATATGGAGGGAGTTATAGCTAGATATAAGCTGGTAGATATGGAGGGAGGAAGGTACAGCTAGATATAACCTGGTAGATATGGAGGGAGGAAGGTACAGCTAGATATAACCTGGTAGATATGGAGGGAGGAAGGTACAGCTAGATATAACCTGGTAGATATGGAGGGAGTTATAGCTAGATACAACCTGGTAGATATGGAGAGAGCTATAGCTAGATATAACCTGGTAGATATGGAGAGAGTTATAGCTAGATATAACCTGGTAGATATGAAGGGAGTTATAGCTAGATATAACCTGGTAGATATGGAGGGAGGTACAGCTAGATATAACCTGGTAGATATGGAGGGAGGTACAGCTAGATATAACCTGGTAGATATGAAGGGAGGTACAGCTAGATATAACCTGGTAGATATGGAGAGAGGGAGGTACAGCTAGATATAACATGGTAGATATGAAGGGAGGAAGGTACAGCTAGATGCAACCTGGTAGATATGGAGGGAGGGAGGTACAGCTAGATATAACCTGGTAGATATGGAGGAAGGTACAGCTAGATATAACCTGGTAGATATGGAGGGAGGAAGGTACAGCTAGATATAACCTGGTAGAGATGGAGGGAGGAAGGTACAGCTAGATATAACCTGGTAGATATGGAGGGAGGTACAGCTAGATATAACCTGATAGATATGGAGGAAGGGAGGTACAGCTAGATATAACCTGGTAGATATGGAGGGAGGACGGTACAGCTAGATATAACCTGGTAGATATGGAGGGAGGAAGGTACAGCTAGATATAACCTGGTAGATATGGAGGGAGGAAGGTACAGCTAGATATAACCTGGTAGATATGGAGGGAGGAAGGTACAGCTAGATATAACCTGGTAGATATGGAGGGAGTTATAGCTAGATATAACCTGGTAGATATGGAGGGAGTTATAGCTAGATATAACATGGTAGATATGGAGGGAGGAAGGTACAGCTAGATATAACCTGGTAGATATGGAGGGAGGAAGGTACAACTAGATATAACCTGGTAGATATGGAGGGAGTTATAGCTAGATATAACCTGGTAGATATGGAGAGAGTTATAGCTAGATATAACCTGGTAGATATGAAGGGAGGTACAGCTAGGTATAACCTGGTAGATATGGAGAGAGGGAGGTACAGCTAGATATAACCTGGTAGATATGGAGGGAGGAAGGTACAGCTAGATATAACCTGGTAGATATGGAGGGAGGAAGGTACAGCTAGATATAACCTGGTAGATATGGAGGGAGTTATAGCTAGATATGACCTGGTAGATATGGAGGGAGGGAGGTACAGCTAGATATAACCTGGTAGATATGGAGGGAGTTATAGCTAGATATAACCTGGTAGATATGGAGAGAGTTATAGCTAGATATAACCTGGTAGATATGGAGGGAGGTACAGCTAGATATAACCTGGTAGATATGAAGGGAGGTACAGCTAGATATAACCTGGTAGATATGGAGAGAGTTATAGCTAGATATAACCTGGTAGATATGGAGAGAGTTATAGCTAGATATAACCTGGTAGATATGGAGGGAGGTACAGCTAGATATAACCTGGTAGATATGAAGGGAGGTACAGCTAGGTATAACCTGGTAGATATGGAGAGAGGGAGGTACAGCTAGATATAACCTGGTAGATATGGAGGGAGGAAGGTACAGCTAGATATAACCTGGTAGATATGGAGGGAGTTATAGCTAGATACAACCTGGTAGATATGGAGAGAGTTATAGCTAGATATAACCTGGTAGATATGGAGGGAGGTACAGCTAGATATAACCTGGTAGATATGAAGGGAGGTACAGCTAGATATAACCTGGTAGATATGGAGAGAGTTATAGCTAGATATAACCTGGTAGATATGGAGAGAGTTATAGCTAGATATAACCTGGTAGATATGGAGGGAGGTACCGCTAGATATAACCTGGTAGATATGAAGGGAGGTACAGCTAGGTATAACCTGGTAGATATGGAGAGAGGGAGGTACAGCTAGATATAACCTGGTAGATATGGAGGGAGGAAGGTACAGCTAGATATAACCTGGTAGATATGGAGGGAGGAAGGTACAGCTAGATATAACCTGGTAGATATGGAGGGAGGAAGGTACAGCTAGATATAACCTGGTAGATATGGAGGGAGGTACAGCTAGATATAACCTGGTAGATATGGAGGGAGTTATAGCTAGATATAACCTGGTAGATATGGAGGGAGGTACAGCTATATATAACCTGGTAGATATGGAGGGAGGTACAGCTATATATAACCTGGTAGATATTTAGGGAGGTACAGCTATATATATAACCTGGTAGATATGGAGGGAGGTACAGCTAGATATAACCTGGTAGATATGGAGGGAGGAAGGTACAGCTAGATATAACCTGGTAGATATGGAGGGAGTTATAGCTAGATATAACCTGGTAGATATGAAGGAAGGTATAGCAAGATATAACCTTGTAGAGATGAAGGGAGTTATAGCTAGATATAACCTGGTAGATATGGAGGGAGTTATAGGTAGATATAACCTGGTAGATATGAAGGAAGGTACAGCTAGATATAACCTGGTAGATATGGAGGGAGTTATAGCTAGATATAACCTGGTAGACATGGAAGGAGGAAGGTACATAAAGATATAACCGGGTAGATATGGAGGGAGGTACAGCTAGATATAACCTGGTAGATATGGAGGGAGGAAGGTACAGCTAGATATAACCTGGTAGATATGGAGGGAGGAATGTACAGCTAGATATAACCTGGTAGATATGGAGGGAGGAAGGTACAGCTAGATATAACCTGGTAGATATGGAGGGAGTTATAGCTAGATATAACCTGGTAGATATGGAGGGAGGAAGGTACAGCTAGATATAACCTGGTAGATATGGAGGGAGGAAGGTACAGCTAGATATAACCTGGTAGATATGGAGGGAGGAAGGTACAGCTAGATATAACCTGGTAGATATGGAGGGAGTTATAGCTAGATACAACCTGGTAGATATGGAGAGAGCTATAGCTAGATATAACCTGGTAGATATGGAGAGAGTTATAGCTAGATATAACCTGGTAGATATGAAGGGAGTTATAGCTAGATATAACCTGGTAGATATGGAGGGAGGTACAGCTAGATATAACCTGGTAGATATGGAGGGACGTACAGCTAGATATAACCTGGTAGATATGAAGGGAGGTACAGCTAGATATAACCTGGTAGATATGGAGAGAGGGAGGTACAGCTAGATATAACATGGTAGATATGAAGGGAGGAAGGTACAGCTAGATGCAACCTGGTAGATATGGAGGGAGGGAGGTACAGCTAGATATAACCTGGTAGATATGGAGGAAGGTACAGCTAGATATAACCTGGTAGATATGGAGGGAGGAAGGTACAGCTAGATATAACCTGGTAGAGATGGAGGGAGGAAGGTACAGCTAGATATAACCTGGTAGATATGGAGGGAGGTACAGCTAGATATAACCTGATAGATATGGAGGAAGGGAGGTACAGCTAGATATAACCTGGTAGATATGGAGGGAGGACGGTACAGCTAGATATAACCTGGTAGATATGGAGGGAGGAAGGTACAGCTAGATATAACCTGGTAGATATGGAGGGAGGAAGGTACAGCTAGATATAACCTGGTAGATATGGAGGGAGGAAGGTACAGCTAGATATAACCTGGTAGATATGGAGGGAGTTATAGCTAGATATAACCTGGTAGATATGGAGGGAGTTATAGCTAGATATAACATGGTAGATATGGAGGGAGGAAGGTACAGCTAGATATAACCTGGTAGATATGGAGGGAGGAAGGTACAACTAGATATAACCTGGTAGATATGGAGGGAGGTACAGCTAGATATAACCTGGTAGATATGGAGGGAGGAAGGTACAGCTAGATATAACCTGGTAGATATGGAGGGAGTTATAGCTAGATATGACCTGGTAGATATGGAGGGAGGGAGGTACAGCTAGATATAACCTGGTAGATATGGAGGGAGGGAGGTACAGCTAGATATAACCTGGTAGATATGGAGGGAGGGAGGTACAGCTAGATATAACCTGGTAGATATGGAGAGAGTTATAGCTAGATATAACCTGGTAGATATGGAGAGAGTTATAGCTAGATATAACCTGGTAGATGTGGAGGGAGGAAGGTACAGCTAGATATAACCTGGTAGATATGGAGGGAGGAAGGTACAGCTAGATATAACCTGGTAGATGTGGAGGGAGGAAGGTACAGCTAGATATAACCTGGTAGATATGGAGGGAGGAAGGTACAGCTAGATATAACCTGGTAGATATGGAGGGAGGGAGGTACAGCTAGATATAACCTGGTAGATATGGAGGGAGTTATAACTAGATATAACCTGGTAGATATGGAGGGAGGAAGGTACAGCTAGATATAACCTGGTAGATATGGAGGGAGGAAGGTACAGCTAGATATAACCTGGTAGATATGGAGGGAGGAAGGTACAGCTAGATATAACCTGGTAGATATGGAGGGAGTTATAGCTAGATATAACCTGGTAGATATGGAGAGAGTTATAGCTAGATATAACCTGGTAGATATGGAGGGAGGTACAGCTAGATATAACCTGGTAGATATGAAGGGAGGTACAGCTAGATATAACCTGGTAGATATGGAGAGAGTTATAGCTGGATATAACCTGGTAGATATGGAGAGAGTTATAGCTAGATATAACCTGGTAGATATGGAGGGAGGTACAGCTAGATATAACCTGGTAGATATGAAGGGAGGTACAGCTAGGTATAACCTGGTAGATATGGAGAGAGGGAGGTTCAGCTAGATATAACCTGGTAGATATGGAGGGAGGAAGGTACAGCTAGATATAACCTGGTAGATATGGAGGGAGTTATAGCTAGATACAACCTGGTAGATATGGAGAGAGTTATAGCTAGATATAACCTGGTAGATATGGAGGGAGGTACAGCTAGATATAACCTGGTAGATATGAAGGGAGGTACAGCTAGATATAACCTGGTAGATATGGAGAGAGTTATAGCTAGATATAACCTGGTAGATATGGAGAGAGTTATAGCTAGATATAACCTGGTAGATATGGAGGGAGGTACAGCTAGATATAACCTGGTAGATATGAAGGGAGGTACAGCTAGGTATAACCTGGTAGATATGGAGAGAGGGAGGTACAGCTAGATATAACCTGGTAGATATGGAGGGAGGAAGGTACAGCTAGATATAACCTGGTAGATATGGAGGGAGGAAGGTACAGCTAGATATAACCTGGTAGATATGGAGGGAGGAAGGTACAGCTAGATATAACCTGGTAGATATGGAGGGAGGTACAGCTAGATATAACCTGGTAGATATGGAGGGAGTTATAGCTAGATATAACCTGGTAGATATGGAGGGAGGTACAGCTATATATAACCTGGTAGATATGGAGGGAGGTACAGCTATATATAACCTGGTAGATATTTAGGGAGGTACAGCTATATATATAACCTGGTAGATATGGAGGGAGGTACAGCTAGATATATCCTGGTAGATATGGAGGTAGGAAGGTACAGCTAGATATAACCTGGTAGATATGGAGGGAGTTATAGCTAGATATAACCTGGTAGATGTGAAGGAAGGTATAGCGAGATATAACCTTGTAGAGATGAAGGGAGTTATAGCTAGATATAACCTGGTAGATATAGAGGGAGTTATAGGTAGATATAACCTGGTAGATATGAAGGGAGGTACAGCTAGATATAACCTGGTAGATATGGAGGGAGTTATAGCTAGATATAACCTGGTAGATATGGAAGGAGGAAGGTACATAAAGATATAACCGGGTAGATATGGAGGGAGGTACAGCTAGATATAACCTGGTAGATATGGAGGGAGGAAGGTACAGCTAGATATAACCTGGTAGATATGGAGGGAGTTATAGCTAGATACAACCTGGTAGATATGGAGAGAGTTATAGCTAGATATAACCTGGTAGATATGGAGGGAGGTACAGCTAGATATAACCTGGTAGATATGGAGGGAGGTACAGCTAGATATAACCTGGTAGATATGAAGGGAGGTACAGCTAGGTATAACCTGGTAGATATGGAGAGAGGGAGGTACAGCTAGATATAACCTGGTAGATATGGAGGGAGGAAGGTACAGCTAGATATAACCTGGTAGATATGGAGGGAGGAAGGTACAGCTAGATATAACCTGGTAGATATGGAGGGAGGAAGGTACAGCTAGATATAACCTGGTAGATATGGAGGGAGGTACAGCTAGATATAACCTGGTAGATATGGAGGGAGTTATAGCTAGATATAACCTGGTAGATATGGAGGGAGGTACAGCTATATATAACCTGGTAGATATGGAGGGAGGTACAGCTATATATAACCTGGTAGATATTTAGGGAGGTACAGCTATATATATAACCTGGTAGATATGGAGGGAGGTACAGCTAGATATATCCTGGTAGATATGGAGGTAGGAAGGTACAGCTAGATATAACCTGGTAGATATGGAGGGAGTTATAGCTAGATATAACCTGGTAGATGTGAAGGAAGGTATAGCGAGATATAACCTTGTAGAGATGAAGGGAGTTATAGCTAGATATAACCTGGTAGATATAGAGGGAGTTATAGGTAGATATAACCTGGTAGATATGAAGGAAGGTACAGCTAGATATAACCTGGTAGATATGGAGGGAGTTATAGCTAGATATAACCTGGTAGATATGGAAGGAGGAAGGTACATAAAGATATAACCGGGTAGATATGGAGGGAGGTACAGCTAGATATAACCTGGTAGATATGGAGGGAGGAAGGTACAGCTAGATATAACCTGGTAGATATGGAGGGAGTTATAGCTAGATACAACCTGGTAGATATGGAGAGAGTTATAGCTAGATATAACCTGGTAGATATGGAGGGAGGTACAGCTAGATATAACCTGGTAGATATGGAGGGAGGTACAGCTAGATATAACCTGGTAGATATGAAGGGAGGTACAGCTAGGTATAACCTGGTAGATATGGAGAGAGGGAGGTACAGCTAGATATAACCTGGTAGATATGGAGGGAGGAAGGTACAGCTAGATATAACCTGGTAGATATGGAGGGAGGAAGGTACAGCTAGATATAACCTGGTAGATATGGAGGGAGGAAGGTACAGCTAGATATAACCTGGTAGATATGGAGGGAGGTACAGCTAGATATAACCTGGTAGATATGGAGGGAGTTATAGCTAGATATAACCTGGTAGATATGGAGGGAGGTACAGCTATATATAACCTGGTAGATATGGAGGGAGGTACAGCTATATATAACCTGGTAGATATTTAGGGAGGTACAGCTATATATATAACCTGGTAGATATGGAGGGAGGTACAGCTAGATATATCCTGGTAGATATGGAGGTAGGAAGGTACAGCTAGATATAACCTGGTAGATATGGAGGGAGTTATAGCTAGATATAACCTGGTAGATGTGAAGGAAGGTATAGCGAGATATAACCTTGTAGAGATGAAGGGAGTTATAGCTAGATATAACCTGGTAGATATAGAGGGAGTTATAGGTAGATATAACCTGGTAGATATGAAGGAAGGTACAGCTAGATATAACCTGGTAGATATGGAGGGAGTTATAGCTAGATATAACCTGATAGATATGGAAGGAGGAAGGTACATAAAGATATAACCGGGTAGATATGGAGGGAGGTACAGCTAGATATAACCTGGTAGATATGGAGGGAGGAAGGTACAGCTAGATATAACCTGGTAGATATGGAGGGAGGAATGTACAGCTAGATATAACCTGGAAGATATGGAGGGAGGAAGGTACATATAGATATAACCTGGTAGATATGGAGGGAGGGAGGTACAGCTAGATATAACCTGGTAGATATGGAGGGAGTTATAGCTAGATATAACCTGGTAGATATGGAGGGAGGAAGGTACAGCTAGATATAACCTGGTAGATATGGAGGGAGGAAGGTACAGCTAGATATAGCCTGGTAGATATGGAGGGAGGAAGGTACAGCTAGATATAACCTGGTAGATATGGAGGGAGTTATAGCTAGATACAACCTGGTAGATATGGAGAGAGCTATAGCTAGATATAACCTGGTAGATATGGAGGGAGGTACAGCTATATATAACCTGGTAGATATGGAGGGAGGTACAGCTATATATAACCTGGTAGATATTTAGGGAGGTACAGCTATATATATAACCTGGTAGATATGGAGGGAGGTACAGCTAGATATATCCTGGTAGATATGGAGGTAGGAAGGTACAGCTAGATATAACCTGGTAGATATGGAGGGAGTTATAGCTAGATATAACCTGGTAGATGTGAAGGAAGGTATAGCGAGATATAACCTTGTAGAGATGAAGGGAGTTATAGCTAGATATAACCTGGTAGATATAGAGGGAGTTATAGGTAGATATAACCTGGTAGATATGAAGGAAGGTACAGCTAGATATAACCTGGTAGATATGGAGGGAGTTATAGCTAGATATAACCTGGTAGATATGGAAGGAGGAAGGTACATAAAGATATAACCGGGTAGATATGGAGGGAGGTACAGCTAGATATAACCTGGTAGATATGGAGGGAGGAAGGTACAGCTAGATATAACCTGGTAGATATGGAGGGAGTTATAGCTAGATACAACCTGGTAGATATGGAGAGAGTTATAGCTAGATATAACCTGGTAGATATGGAGGGAGGTACAGCTAGATATAACCTGGTAGATATGGAGGGAGGTACAGCTAGATATAACCTGGTAGATATGAAGGGAGGTACAGCTAGGTATAACCTGGTAGATATGGAGAGAGGGAGGTACAGCTAGATATAACCTGGTAGATATGGAGGGAGGAAGGTACAGCTAGATATAACCTGGTAGATATGGAGGGAGGAAGGTACAGCTAGATATAACCTGGTAGATATGGAGGGAGGAAGGTACAGCTTGATATAACCTGGTAGATATGGAGGGAGGTACAGCTAGATATAACCTGGTAGATATGGAGGGAGTTATAGCTAGATATAACCTGGTAGATATGGAGGGAGGTACAGCTATATATAACCTGGTAGATATGGAGGGAGGTACAGCTATATATAACCTGGTAGATATTTAGGGAGGTACAGCTATATATATAACCTGGTAGATATGGAGGGAGGTACAGCTAGATATATCCTGGTAGATATGGAGGTAGGAAGGTACAGCTAGATATAACCTGGTAGATATGGAGGGAGTTATAGCTAGATATAACCTGGTAGATGTGAAGGAAGGTATAGCGAGATATAACCTTGTAGAGATGAAGGGAGTTATAGCTAGATATAACCTGGTAGATATAGAGGGAGTTATAGGTAGATATAACCTGGTAGATATGAAGGAAGGTACAGCTAGATATAACCTGGTAGATATGGAGGGAGTTATAGCTAGATATAACCTGATAGATATGGAAGGAGGAAGGTACATAAAGATATAACCGGGTAGATATGGAGGGAGGTACAGCTAGATATAACCTGGTAGATATGGAGGGAGGAAGGTACAGCTAGATATAACCTGGTAGATATGGAGGGAGGAATGTACAGCTATATATAACCTGGAAGATATGGAGGGAGGAAGGTACATATAGATATAACCTGGTAGATATGGAGGGAGGGAGGTACAGCTAGATATAACCTGGTAGATATGGAGGGAGTTATAGCTAGATATAACCTGGTAGATATGGAGGGAGGAAGGTACAGCTAGATATAACCTGGTAGATATGGAGGGAGGAAGGTACAGCTAGATATAGCCTGGTAGATATGGAGGGAGGAAGGTACAGCTAGATATAACCTGGTAGATATGGAGGGAGTTATAGCTAGATACAACCTGGTAGATATGGAGAGAGCTATAGCTAGATATAACCTGGTAGATATGGAGAGAGTTATAGCTAGATATAACCTGGTAGATATGAAGGGAGTTATAGCTAGATATAACCTGGTAGATATGAAGGGAGGTACAGCTAGATATAACCTGGTAGATATGGAGGGAGGTACAGCTAGATATAACCTGGTAGATATGAAGGGAGGTACAGCTAGATATAACCTGGTAGATATGGAGAGAGGGAGGTACAGCTAGATATAACCTGGTAGATATGGAGGGAGGAAGGTACAGCTCGATGCAACGTGGTAGAAATGGTGGGAGGGAGGTACAGCTAGATATAACCTGGTAGATATGGAGGAAGGTACAGCTAGATATAACCTGGTAGATATGGAGGGAGGAAGGTACAGCTAGATATAACCTGGTAGAGATGGAGGGAGGAAGGTACAGCTAGATATAACCTGGTAGATATGGAGGGAGGTACAGCTAGATATAACCTGATAGATATGGAGGAAGGAAGGTACAGCTAGATATAACCTGGTAGATATGGAGGGAGGAAGGTACAGCTAGATATAACCTGGTAGATATGGAGGGAGTTATAGCTAGATATAACCTGGTAGATATGGAGAGAGTTATAGCTAGATATAACCTGGTAGATATGGAGGGAGGTACAGCTAGATATAACCTGGTAGATATGGAGGGAGGAAGGTACAGCTAGATATAACCTGGTAGATATGGAGGGAGTTATAGCTAGATACAACCTGGTAGATATGGAGAGAGTTATAGCTAGATATAACCTGGTAGATATGGAGGGAGGTACAGCTAGATATAACCTGGTAGATATGGAGGGAGGTACAGCTAGATATAACCTGGTAGATATGAAGGGAGGTACAGCTAGGTATAACCTGGTAGATATGGAGAGAGGGAGGTACAGCTAGATATAACCTGGTAGATATGGAGGGAGGAAGGTACAGCTAGATATAACCTGGTAGATATGGAGGGAGGAAGGTACAGCTAGATATAACCTGGTAGATATGGAGGGAGGAAGGTACAGCTAGATATAACCTGGTAGATATGGAGGGAGGTACAGCTAGATATAACCTGGTAGATATGGAGGGAGTTATAGCTAGATATAACCTGGTAGATATGGAGGGAGGTACAGCTATATATAACCTGGTAGATATGGAGGGAGGTACAGCTATATATAACCTGGTAGATATTTAGGGAGGTACAGCTATATATATAACCTGGTAGATATGGAGGGAGGTACAGCTAGATATATCCTGGTAGATATGGAGGTAGGAAGGTACAGCTAGATATAACCTGGTAGATATGGAGGGAGTTATAGCTAGATATAACCTGGTAGATGTGAAGGAAGGTATAGCGAGATATAACCTTGTAGAGATGAAGGGAGTTATAGCTAGATATAACCTGGTAGATATAGAGGGAGTTATAGGTAGATATAACCTGGTAGATATGAAGGAAGGTACAGCTAGATATAACCTGGTAGATATGGAGGGAGTTATAGCTAGATATAACCTGGTAGATATGGAAGGAGGAAGGTACATAAAGATATAACCGGGTAGATATGGAGGGAGGTACAGCTAGATATAACCTGGTAGATATGGAGGGAGGAAGGTACAGCTAGATATAACCTGGTAGATATGGAGGGAGTTATAGCTAGATACAACCTGGTAGATATGGAGAGAGTTATAGCTAGATATAACCTGGTAGATATGGAGGGAGGTACAGCTAGATATAACCTGGTAGATATGGAGGGAGGTACAGCTAGATATAACCTGGTAGATATGAAGGGAGGTACAGCTAGGTATAACCTGGTAGATATGGAGAGAGGGAGGTACAGCTAGATATAACCTGGTAGATATGGAGGGAGGAAGGTACAGCTAGATATAACCTGGTAGATATGGAGGGAGGAAGGTACAGCTAGATATAACCTGGTAGATATGGAGGGAGGAAGGTACAGCTAGATATAACCTGGTAGATATGGAGGGAGGTACAGCTAGATATAACCTGGTAGATATGGAGGGAGTTATAGCTAGATATAACCTGGTAGATATGGAGGGAGGTACAGCTATATATAACCTGGTAGATATGGAGGGAGGTACAGCTATATATAACCTGGTAGATATTTAGGGAGGTACAGCTATATATATAACCTGGTAGATATGGAGGGAGGTACAGCTAGATATATCCTGGTAGATATGGAGGTAGGAAGGTACAGCTAGATATAACCTGGTAGATATGGAGGGAGTTATAGCTAGATATAACCTGGTAGATGTGAAGGAAGTTATAGCGAGATATAACCTTGTAGAGATGAAGGGAGTTATAGCTAGATATAACCTGGTAGATATAGAGGGAGTTATAGGTAGATATAACCTGGTAGATATGAAGGAAGGTACAGCTAGATATAACCTGGTAGATATGGAGGGAGTTATAGCTAGATATAACCTGATAGATATGGAAGGAGGAAGGTACATAAAGATATAACCGGGTAGATATGGAGGGAGGTACAGCTAGATATAACCTGGTAGATATGGAGGGAGGAAGGTACAGCTAGATATAACCTGGTAGATATGGAGGGAGGAATGTACAGCTAGATATAACCTGGAAGATATGGAGGGAGGAAGGTACATATAGATATAACCTGGTAGATATGGAGGGAGGGAGGTACAGCTAGATATAACCTGGTAGATATGGAGGGAGTTATAGCTAGATATAACCTGGTAGATATGGAGGGAGGAAGGTACAGCTAGATATAACCTGGTAGATATGGAGGGAGGAAGGTACAGCTAGATATAGCCTGGTAGATATGGAGGGAGGAAGGTACAGCTAGATATAACCTGGTAGATATGGAGGGAGTTATAGCTAGATACAACCTGGTAGATATGGAGAGAGCTATAGCTAGATATAACCTGGTAGATATGGAGGGAGGTACAGCTATATATAACCTGGTAGATATGGAGGGAGGTACAGCTATATATAACCTGGTAGATATTTAGGGAGGTACAGCTATATATATAACCTGGTAGATATGGAGGGAGGTACAGCTAGATATATCCTGGTAGATATGGAGGTAGGAAGGTACAGCTAGATATAACCTGGTAGATATGGAGGGAGTTATAGCTAGATATAACCTGGTAGATGTGAAGGAAGGTATAGCGAGATATAACCTTGTAGAGATGAAGGGAGTTATAGCTAGATATAACCTGGTAGATATAGAGGGAGTTATAGGTAGATATAACCTGGTAGATATGAAGGAAGGTACAGCTAGATATAACCTGGTAGATATGGAGGGAGTTATAGCTAGATATAACCTGGTAGATATGGAAGGAGGAAGGTACATAAAGATATAACCGGGTAGATATGGAGGGAGGTACAGCTAGATATAACCTGGTAGATATGGAGGGAGGAAGGTACAGCTAGATATAACCTGGTAGATATGGAGGGAGTTATAGCTAGATACAACCTGGTAGATATGGAGAGAGTTATAGCTAGATATAACCTGGTAGATATGGAGGGAGGTACAGCTAGATATAACCTGGTAGATATGGAGGGAGGTACAGCTAGATATAACCTGGTAGATATGAAGGGAGGTACAGCTAGGTATAACCTGGTAGATATGGAGAGAGGGAGGTACAGCTAGATATAACCTGGTAGATATGGAGGGAGGAAGGTACAGCTAGATATAACCTGGTAGATATGGAGGGAGGAAGGTACAGCTAGATATAACCTGGTAGATATGGAGGGAGGAAGGTACAGCTAGATATAACCTGGTAGATATGGAGGGAGGTACAGCTAGATATAACCTGGTAGATATGGAGGGAGTTATAGCTAGATATAACCTGGTAGATATGGAGGGAGGTACAGCTATATATAACCTGGTAGATATGGAGGGAGGTACAGCTATATATAACCTGGTAGATATTTAGGGAGGTACAGCTATATATATAACCTGGTAGATATGGAGGGAGGTACAGCTAGATATATCCTGGTAGATATGGAGGTAGGAAGGTACAGCTAGATATAACCTGGTAGATATGGAGGGAGTTATAGCTAGATATAACCTGGTAGATGTGAAGGAAGGTATAGCGAGATATAACCTTGTAGAGATGAAGGGAGTTATAGCTAGATATAACCTGGTAGATATAGAGGGAGTTATAGGTAGATATAACCTGGTAGATATGAAGGAAGGTACAGCTAGATATAACCTGGTAGATATGGAGGGAGTTATAGCTAGATATAACCTGATAGATATGGAAGGAGGAAGGTACATAAAGATATAACCGGGTAGATATGGAGGGAGGTACAGCTAGATATAACCTGGTAGATATGGAGGGAGGAAGGTACAGCTAGATATAACCTGGTAGATATGGAGGGAGGAATGTACAGCTATATATAACCTGGAAGATATGGAGGGAGGAAGGTACATATAGATATAACCTGGTAGATATGGAGGGAGGGAGGTACAGCTAGATATAACCTGGTAGATATGGAGGGAGTTATAGCTAGATATAACCTGGTAGATATGGAGGGAGGAAGGTACAGCTAGATATAACCTGGTAGATATGGAGGGAGGAAGGTACAGCTAGATATAGCCTGGTAGATATGGAGGGAGGAAGGTACAGCTAGATATAACCTGGTAGATATGGAGGGAGTTATAGCTAGATACAACCTGGTAGATATGGAGAGAGCTATAGCTAGATATAACCTGGTAGATATGGAGAGAGTTATAGCTAGATATAACCTGGTAGATATGAAGGGAGTTATAGCTAGATATAACCTGGTAGATATGAAGGGAGGTACAGCTAGATATAACCTGGTAGATATGGAGGGAGGTACAGCTAGATATAACCTGGTAGATATGAAGGGTGGTACAGCTAGATATAACCTGGTAGATATGGAGAGAGGGAGGTACAGCTAGATATAACCTGGTAGATATGGAGGGAGGAAGGTACAGCTAGATGCAACCTGGTAGATATGGTGGGAGGGAGGTACAGCTAGATATAACCTGGTAGATATGGAGGAAGGTACAGCTAGATATAACCTGGTAGATATGGAGGGAGGAAGGTACAGCTAGATATAACCTGGTAGAGATGGAGGGAGGAAGGTACAGCTAGATATAACCTGGTAGATATGGAGGGAGGTACAGCTAGATATAACCTGATAGATATGGAGGAAGGAAGGTACAGCTAGATATAACCTGGTAGATATGGAGGGAGGAAGGTACAGCTAGATATAACCTGGTAGATATGGAGGGAGTTATAGCTAGATATAACCTGGTAGATATGGAGAGAGTTATAGCTAGATATAACCTGGTAGATATGGAGGGAGGTACAGCTAGATATAACCTGGTAGATATGAAGGGAGGTACAGCTAGATATAACCTGGTAGATATGGAGAGAGTTATAGCTAGATATAACCTGGTAGATATGGAGAGAGTTATAGCTAGATATAACCTGGTAGATATGGAGGGAGGTACAGCTAGATATAACCTGGTAGATATGAAGGGAGGTACAGCTAGGTATAACCTGGTAGATATGGAGAGAGGGAGGTACAGCTAGATATAACCTGGTAGATATGGAGGGAGGAAGGTACAGCTAGATATAACCTGGTAGATATGGAGGGAGTTATAGCTAGATACAACCTGGTAGATATGGAGAGAGTTATAGCTAGATATAACCTGGTAGATATGGAGGGAGGTACAGCTAGATATAACCTGGTAGATATGAAGGGAGATACAGCTAGATATAACCTGGTAGACATGGAGAGAGTTATAGCTAGATATAACCTGGTAGATATGGAGAGAGTTATAGCTAGATATAACCTGGTAGATATGGAGGGAGGTACAGCTAGATATAACCTGGTAGATATGAAGGGAGGTACAGCTAGGTATAACCTGGTAGATATGGAGGGAGGAAGGTACAGCTAGATATAACCTGGTAGAGATGGAGGGAGGAAGGTACAGCTAGATATAACCTGGTAGATATGGAGGGAGGTACAGCTAGATATAACCTGATAGATATGGAGGAAGGGAGGTCCAGCTAGATATAACCTGGTAGATATGGAGGGAGGAAGGTACAGCTAGATATAACCTGGTAGATATGGAGGGAGGAAGGTACAGCTAGATATAACCTGGTAGATATGGAGGGAGGAAGGTACAGCTAGATATAACCTGGTAGATATGGAGGGAGGAAGGTACAGCTAGATATAACCTGGTAGATATGGAGGGAGTTATAGCTAGATATAACCTGGTAGATATGGAGGGAGTTATAGCTAGATATAACATGGTAGATATGGAGGGAGGAAGGTACAGCTAGATATAACCTGGTAGATATGGAGGGAGGAAGGTACAGCTAGATATAACCTGGTAGATATGGAGGGAGGAAGGTACAGCTAGATATAACCTGGTAGATATGGAGGGAGGAAGGTACAGCTAGATATAACCTGGTAGATATGGAGGGAGTTATAGCTAGATATGACCTGGTAGATATGGAGGGAGGGAGGTACAGCTAGATATAACCTGGTAGATATGGAGGGAGGGAGGTACAGCTAGATATAACCTGGTAGATATGGAGGGAGGAAGGTACAGCTAGATATAACCTGGTAGATATGGAGGGAGGAAGGTACAGCTAGATATAACCTGGTAGATATGGAGGGAGTTATAGCTAGATATAACCTGGTAGATATGGAGGGAGGAAGGTACAGCTAGATATAACCTGGTAGATATGGAGGGAGTTATAGCTAGATATAACCTGGTAGATATGGAGAGAGTTATAGCTAGATATAACCTGGTAGATATGGAGGGAGTTATAGCTAGATATAACCTGGTAGATATGGAGGGAGTTATAGCTAGATATAACCTGGTAGATATGGAGGGAGGAAGGTACAGCTAGATATAACCTGGTAGATATGGAGGGAGGAAGGTACAGCTAGATATAACCGGGTAGATATGGAGGGAGGTAGGTACATCTAGATATAACCTGGTAGAGATGGAGGGAGGGAGGTACAGCTAGATATAACCAGGTAGATATGGAGGGAGGAAGGTACAGCTAGATATAACCTGGTAGATATGGAGGGAGGTAGGTACAGCTAGATATAACCTGGTAGATATGGAGGGAGTTATGGAGTGGGGTATGAAGCAGCCCATACCCTGCTAGGTATGGAGGGAGGAGCCTATACCCTGCTAGGTATGGAGGGAGGAGCCTATACCCTGCTAGATATGGAGGGAGGAGCCTATACCCTGCTAGGGAGACACTCTACCACACAGATGTCTGGCCCACCACTGCGCAGGAAGACTAAGCAAGAAAAATAAAAGAAGGTGAGGGAGAGAGAGAGTGAGAGTGAGGGAGAGAAACAAATAGAGAGTACCCAGAGAGAGAGGGGGAGACAGAGGGAGAGGGAGACATAAAAAGAGAGTATCCAGAGAGAGAGGGGGAGACAGAGGGAGAGATAAAAAGAGAGGACCCAGAGAGAGGGGGAGGCAGAGGGAGAGATAAAAAGAGGGGACCCAGAGAGAGAGGGGGAGACAGAGGGAGAGATAAAAAGAGGGGACCCAGAGAGAGAGGGGGGGGGAGACAGAGGGGGAGATAAAAAGAGAGGATCCAGAGAGAGAGGGGGTGACAGAGGGAGAGATAAAAAGAGAGGATCCAGAGAGAGAGGGGGAGACAGAGGGAGAGATAAAAAGAGAGGATCCAGAGAGAGAGGGGGAGACAGAGGGAGAGATAAAAAGAGGGGACCCAGAGAGATATACAGTCTCACTACAGTGTCATTCAGCTTGAGATGGAAAACCTGATAAACATCAGAGTTTGTTTTTGAATGTATGAGAGAGGAGAGAGAGCTGGAGAAAAAGCTTTTCTCTTTTTTCTTAGCCATCTCACATCGAAACAAAGGTCAGCCACAATATAAGCACTGAGCCCAGCAAGCAAACGAGGAGAAGCAAAACCACCCAATCCTTCCATCTCTCTCTCTATCTCTCTACAGTTTCCATTTGATTTAATTCAATTCAGCTTTATGCTCCACAGGTGCTCCAACAGCTGTTTTTATTTATTGAAATGTGCAAATATGTCCGTTTACCACTTTGAGTTGGTCTTAAAAAGGCTGAAGATGATGGCAGACAGCTCATCAGTATAAAACATAACAGCAGTGGTAATAATGTGTGTGTGTCTGTGTGTGTGCGTGCGTGTGTGTTTTGCTGCCTGGCATTGTAGTCAACCGTTATTAAAGGAGATTTAATTTCTTCCCGGTACGGAACCTCCTTTGTTAATGGTGTTTACAAGGTTAATTTAACTGTTAAAACGTATGACCTTTTAATGTTCGCATGAACAGAACCGGGAATTATGTTTTCATCTGATTGTCAAACAAATCACTTCAAAAAGTTGGTTACCTGCGCCCGTTACTCCACTGTAAATAATTCCAGCATCTAGAACAGTGCACTGCGCACCTGAAATTTGATGAACGGAAAGAGATGGCTATTATAAAAACAGAAAGTGGCAAACGGTGTAGCCTAAATTGAATGATGCGCCTGCTGCTGTCCAAGCCTGTCGGTCCCAGCCAGTCATCTCTGCATCACATCATTTTGGAGCATATACCACCCGTTTTTAAGCCCGTTCGCTAACTTCTCATGCTGTAATAGCCTACAATTTCCCTGTCATCTTCGTTGTAATTGTTGTGATAGGCTCATATTTTACCGGTACTCCTTACCGGAATTATTTATTTTGAAGGTGGTCCTTACCGGACCAGCTTACTTTCACCCCTGATTGCAGTCTTCTACTGTTGGTGGGAGTGTAAATGTCAATGTAGTATATACAGTTGAAGTCGGAAGTTAACATACACCTTAGCCAACTACATTTAAACTCGGTTTTTCACAATTCCTGACATTTAATCCTAGTAAAGATTCCCTGTCTTAGGTCAGTTAGGATCACCACTTTATTTTAAGAATGTGAGATGTCAGAATAATAGTAGAGAGAATGATTTATTTCAGCTTTTATTTCTTTCATCACATTCCCAGTGGGTTAGAAGTTTACATACACTCAATTAGTATTTGGTAGCATTGCTTTTAAATTGTTTAATTTGGGTCAAACGTTTCGGGTAGCCTTCCACAAGCTGCCCACAATAAGTTGGGTGAATTTTGGCCCATTCCTCCTGACAGAGCTGTTGTAACTGAATCAGGTTTGTAGGCCTCCTTGCTCGCACACGTTTTTTCAGTTCTGCCCACATATTTTCTATAGGATTGAGGTCAGAGCTTTGTGATGGCCACTCCAATACCTTGACTTTGTTGTCCTTAAGCCATTTTTTGAAATATGAGTTTTAATGACTCCAACCTAAGTGTATGTGAACTTACGACTTCAACTGTATTATGCAACAACCTGGTTGTTTATTCACAGGTCTAAATCAAGTCAATTGACTTTAACCTCTACAAGATCATTGGGTCCCCGCGGGATGATTGAGCTAACGTAGACTAATGTGATTAGCATGAGGTTGTAAGTAAAAATACAATTTACCAGGACATAGACATATCTGATAAGGGCAGAACGCTTCAATTATTGTTAATCTAATTGCACTGTCCAATTTACAGTAGCTATTGCAGTGAAAGAATACCATTGTTTGAGGAGAGTGCACTGTTATGTACTTGAAAATGTATCAATGAACCAATTAGGCACATTTGGGCAGACTTAATACAACATTTTGAACAGAAATACAACGTTTCATTGGATCAGTCAAATTATCAAAATGGCACCTAATAATAATATATAATAATACATTATGGCCTTTCTTTTGCATTTCAAAGATGATGGATCTTTTTTTTTAAACACACGTTTTTTTGTTTTTGTATTATCTTTTACCAGATCTTGTGTTTCTTTTCAAATTATATCAAGAATATGTATATCCTTGCTTCAGGTCCTGAGCTTCAGGCAGTTAGATTTGGGTATGTAATTTTAGGTGATTTTTTTTTTTAAATGGTCAGCTCGTTAAGAGACATCCAGAATTATCATTTAGCTAGAATGACTGAATGAGTCAAATACAGTGGCTTCAGAATGTATTCATACCCCTTGACTTATTCCAAATGTTGTTGTTTCGCGCTGCTCTGGACTGGTCTGGTCTTGATAAATCAATGATATTATTCTTTTTTTTACTTAATCTCCATTTGGGCATTGGTTAGACAAGAATTAGAAAATTGCAGGGTGCAGAAATGTTATGCTCTTAGTGTAACCTTTATGTAACTAGGCAAGTCAATGAAGAACAACATTTTATTTACAAGGACAGCCTACTCCTTCCTCGTGCCCTGCAGGGATTCTTTAGCTAAATAGCCCAGTACTGTACTGCCAACCGTCATGTTGTACAGCACCATATTTTAGGTTCCAGCAAGTACCAGTCAAAAGTTTGGACACAACTACTCATTCCAGAATTTTGTATATTTTTCCTATTTTCTACATGTTAGAATAATAGTGAAGACATCAAAACTATGAAATAACACATATGGAATCAGTTAAGAACAAATTCTTATTTACAAGGACAGCCTACTCCTTTCTCTCCAAAGGGATTTGAACCCCGGTCTCCCGCATGCCCCGCATTCTGTAGTACAGACATGGCCTGCTCCCCCTTATGTAAGGAATTAGTCACTTTCCCATGTTTACTACAGTATGTATTGTAGACTGCACAGTAGCCTAATAAACAAATAAACACATTTCGTTAACTTCTTGGTGACAGGGGGCAGTATTTTCACGTACGGATGAAATGCATGCCCAAATTCAACTGCCTGCTACTCATCCCCAGAAGATAAGATATGCATATTATCAGTAGATTTGGATAGAAAACACTCTGAAGTTTCTAAAACGGTTTGAATCATGCCTGTGAGTATAACAGAACTTATGTAGCAGGCAAAACCCTGAGGAAAAACCATTCAGATATTACCTTTTGAGGTCACTCTCTTTTCAATGGGATTTCATTGTGAATCCAGATTTCTAAGGGACCTTCTTGCAGTTCCTACCGCTTCCACTGGATGTCACCATTCTTTAGAAATTGGTTGAGGTTTTTCCTTTGTGTAATGAAGAAGTAGCCCTGTTCAAAACGAGGGTCACTTCAAGTGTACTCTTTGTTAGAGGCGCGTGACCAGAAAGGTAGCTACCTAAATTTTATCAGCATATCGATTGCGCAACCAGGGCTGGAAAAACCTTGGATCACTGCTGTTCTAACTTCCGCAACGCATATAAGGCCCTGCCCCACCCTCCTTTCGTAAAAGCTGACCACGACTCCATTTTGTTGATCCCTGCCTACAGACAGAAACTAAAACAAGAAGCTCCCGCGCTGAGGTCTGTTCAACGCTGGTCCGACCAATCTGATTCCACACTCCAAGACTGCTTCCAACACGTGGACTGGGATATGTTTCGTATTGCGTCAGACAACAACATTGACGAATACGCTGATTCGGTGAGCGAGTTCATTAGAACGTGAGTTGAAGATGTCGTTCCCATAGCAACGATTAAAACATTCCCAAACCAGAAACCGTGGATTGATGGCAGCATTCGTGTGAAACTGAAAGCCCGAACCACTGCTTTTAATCAGGGCATGGCGACCGGAAACATGACCGAATACAAACAGTGTAACTATTCCCTCCGCAAGGCAATCAAACAAGCTAAGCGTCAGTACAGAGACAAAGTAGAATCTCAATTCAACGGCTCAGACACAAGAGGTATGTGGCAGGGTCTACAGTCAATCACGGATTACAAAAAGAAAACCAGCCCCGTCACGGACCAGGATGACTGGCTCCCAGGCAGACTAAATAACTTTTTTTGCCCGCTTTGAGGACAATACAGTGCCACTGACACGGCCCGCAACTAAAACATGCGGACTCTCCTTCACTGCAGCCGACGTGAGGAAAACATTTAAACGTGTCAACCCTCGCAAGGCTGCAGGCCCAGACGGCATCCCCAGCCGCGCCCTCAGAACATGCGCAGACCAGCTGGCTGGTGTGTTTACGGACATATTCAATCAATCCCTATCCCAGTCTGTTGTTCCCACATGCTTCAAGAGGGCCACCATTGTTCCTGTTCCCAAGAAAGCTAAGGTAACTGACCTAAACGACTACCGCCCCGTAGCACTCACTTCCGTCATCATGAAGTGCTTTGAGAGACTAGTCAAGGACCATATCACCTCCACCCTACCTGACACCCTAGACCCACTCCAATTTGCTTACCGCCCAAATAGGTCCACAGACGATGCAATCTCAACCACACTGCCCTAACCCATCTGGACAAGAGGAATACCTATGTGAGAATGCTGTTCATCGACTACAGCTCGGCATTTAACACCATAGTGCCCTCCAAGCTCGTCATCAAGCTCGAGACTCTGGGTCTCGACCCCGCCCTGTGCAACTGGGTACTGGACTTCCTGACGGGCCGCTCCCAGGTGGTGAGGGTAGGCAACAACATTTCCACCCCG